>NC_134460.1:31992896-32305896 GCF_047948215.1 Lycorma delicatula
AAGAATATATCACTTTATTGAAATGACCTTTTCGGATTCTAAGTTCCAGTTGTATCCTTTCTGGTTGATTCTATGCTGCTAAACTGTATAACACAACATAATAACAGTAAAGATATGTATGGACAGTTTTATTAAGCCTCAAACTCTTATGTAAATATTTTCTGCACTGATAGCAATAGGTTTTCAATTATTATTAAGTAATAGATGAGATACTTTAATGGTAAAATCTGTGACATAAAATAGCAATTGTAAACAAGAAAATAATTTTAAAAACTAATTCACTAAAACTAAATCCATTAACACAAAATTATTTTAGATAAAAAATTGACCATTTAGATTGTCAAAGAATTATCATCACTGGTAAATTATAGGAAAGTAAGAGAAAAGAATAAGATTGTACAAAAGTATGATGCTACTATAATATGCAGTCCACAGTCATCATAAGATTTAAAGTAGCACTGTCCAACCTAATTTATTTTAAACAGTAAACTAATGTTATAAATTATATACGATTTGTATATTTAATGTAAATTTGATGAGGTTAGCAAGCAAAGCAAGTATTATGTTAAGTTTGGTTATATAACATATTTCCACATGCTGAACTTTATACAATATCAACATAACTTAACCACATTTAACCTTTCTTTCTTTCTTTCCTGTTTAGCCTCCGGTAACTACCGTTTAGATAATTCTTCAGAGGATGAATGAGGATGATATGTATGAGTGTAAATGAAGTGTAGTCTAGTACATTCTCAGTTCGACCATTCCTGAGATGTGTGGTTAATTGAAAACCCAACCACCAAAGAACACTGGTATCCACGATCTAGTTTTCAAATCCATGTAAAAATAACTGGCTTTACTAGGACTTGAACGCTGTAACTCTCGACTTCCAAATCAGCTGATTTGGGAATACGCGTTAACCACTACACCAACCCAGTGGGTCAACCACATTTAACCTACACTCGCTTTGCTTGCTAACCTCAGCTAAACATTAAATATACAATTGTTTACATAATGATATAGTAGAGCGCATGTACCGTGGTCTGGCAGACCTAATGATGATGGTAGACTGCATACTAAAGTAGCAACCAAAATATTTATATATTAAGTATCATGTTAAACAATCACAACCATAAAGTGTAAAAATTTGCCTAAAATCAGTTCAAATTAGGGAACTTCCAATTCAGATTGTCTGCTATGAACTCACATAAATCCCTACACAGGATGTTAAAGTTAAAAAAGTATCTTAACATGATGGAGATATTGTAACTATTAAACAATCACGTATCAAGAAAGGTTTTGTTTATTCTTCAGAGCATTTATGGGCATCCTCTTTCTTAAATTTTGACTGAATATTATGTTACAAAAACATACATCAGTGGTTTATATCATAGCTTTTAATTCTGAAATCATTCTGGATTCATTTGTATTTCTATTGAAAATACAAACATTGGGTAAATAATGTATATGACAATGTGAAAGCAGATGGTAATGTTTTTATGGATTTACCAGCAACACAGGGCAGATTGATATGTACATATTGATCACCAGTAAAAATTTTAAAAATCTTATGTAATTGTATTGATATCAGTGGTATTGTAAAAACCTTAAATCTTTACTGAACCATTTTGTACAGAATCAGTTTTTTTTTAAAGTGGGTAATTAATCTTTACATAAATTTAATTTTGACTAATATTTTACTTTAAGAATTATCTAGGCCTGTTTTTTATATAATTAGGCATACGTAAGGAATCAATAAAGTGTAACTTCATAGTAAAATTTATTAAGATATTAATTTAGCTCTTACAAATTAACTATAATAAATGCAATAGTAAATAAAAAAAGTGTTGGATGGTTTTAGACAATATAACAATTGATATTGTGTTAATGTGATAAACAAATGTATTATAATGATATTATAATGAATATGTCTATCGTTCAACCAAGCTAACTAGGATTAGATACTACTAAGAGACAAACAATATTTATATTGTTTATTCTTTGGGTAAGACCGTAATAATAAAGAAGTACGTAATGGAGCACATACAAATAGCATAGTATAGTTTGCATTATGTAACTGTATGACAATTAAATCTTCAAATCAGCAAAAAATTCCAAACAGTATATTATTAGGCATGGAATTAAGGCATTCTGCAACCTAAAAAATCCAGAAGATACAAAATTCTATATAACTACCTGTAGGTCCTGAATATTACCCATGGAACACAGACTAATTTAAATTACTCAAGATTATATGTATGTGTAATTAGATAGTTTTCAATTGAAACAAATGCAGATTTCAGGTAAATATTCATTGAAACATTGTGAAATATATCAAAAATCATTTAATACATACAAACACGGAAATAAGCTTCTATAACAACGAAAACAAAAACCAATTAAAATGTCAATGAACTAACATACTCATACTCGTTAATTACCAACACTTCCAATCCCATATTATTCGACCGAAATACTGGTAAGTTTTCTGGAAAAAATGCGCTAGTACTTTGATTGAGGTAAATTTGTAAACAAAAAATTTTTACGTAAATACGGCCTTCTCTCTATCACTAAATTAATAAAAAACAAGAAAAATATTAAATAAATTGTTACACTGGCTAATTCCTACAATCTACTTCATCAAAAGAGTAACCCACCAATTACGTGAAAGTTATTACGTAAAGTTACTTACTGCAAATAATTAGCGTTTGGCAACATAGAGGCTTCTTTCAATTCGGTAAAGCATTGCAACAACTCAACTGAAGGGTTCCATCCTTTATTTTGTAAATATAACTGAAGCAACATATACAACTTTTCAGTAACATAACCTGTGTTTGGATAGGGAGCACCCATTTCAGTCTGAATTCCTTTGGCAACAATATTTTTCATAGTTTCGGCTAGGCCTAGGCCTAGATCCATATTATTAAAGTAAAAGTGCTTACTTAACCCAACAGTTTGATGAGTCTGTTACGTTAAAATATCAAACTTCAGTAACCAATAAGCTCCCAAACTCGGTCACGCCCACTCCATTTTTCTTCAGGCATCCACAGGTCTGCCAATGTACATTTACTGTTTTTTAAAAGTATAAGTAGTAAGGAAAACAAAGCTGAAAACACAGTCTACTTCTACGTATCATTTATGAAACACATATTACTGTAGCTCTGCATCTTTATTTGTTAAGTGAGTATGTGTTTCACCGTTTACGTGCTCGAATAAAAGTTTAACTTATCAGCATATTTCTAAAGTCATTTGATATAATGCGTATTTCTAGTTAATGATTTTTCATTTTGGTTTTACTACTTAATTTCAAGAAAAATTCTGGATTGGAATATATGTATGATGCAGTTGGTAAAAGAACTGTCAACGAAGCAGAGCAATTTCATCAGCTGTTTTGTAATATAGGTTATGCTGTTCTGAAATCCGTATCATGGTAAATTTCTGCTGTTATGTTAAATTTATAAAGCTTACTGTTTACATAATTTTTTTTCTTCAATAAACGATTTGTTACAAAAATGTATTGCCTTCAGTGGCTTATACCAGTGTTATTAATACCGAAACCTGTGAATCCAGCACTTCTGCAAACTCATGTGATGTTTATGGTGTTATATTTAACAGGATTTTTTCTTGAACGAAAACCGTGCACTATTTGCAGTTTAGTATTTCTTGCAGCAGTATTTCTTATTTGTTACAGTGGTGTCGGTAATTGTTTGTTTTGGAGCAGCAGCTGTGATACTGTGCAATGTGAAAATGGTTGATGGTTGAATATACATAGTTAAATATTTTTATGTTGTTATTGTTAACAAAGGTTGTTGAACTTAAAATGAAACTTTTAATTAAGCCATAATATTTCATGAAGAATTTAATTAAACATAGACAAATTTTGTATGTGTCGTTAAACTACAAAGGGATTAAAATAAAAACAATCTGATCTGTAGTATTACATAAAGAAACCAAATTGAATTTAATTTTGTTTGTGTTTTAATTAAAACAAATCATAAATTATTGTGTTACTGAAATAAAGTGAGTATTACAAATTATACTAAAAATATTTTTAATAAATAAATTACTCACAGAATTTTAGTATGTTAACCAAATAATAATGTCATCTGACAGCAATTTTTATTGCATTATAAAGTTTCTCAAAGAATTATTGAATTAGTTACTGCAATTTAAGAATTTATGATCAAAATTTTAGTTATGCTTAATCACTGGTATCTAGATATCATTAAAAGTAGTGCTAGTACTTAGTTATTCTACATTTATGTAGGATAAATTTGTTTTATTGAATTAATATTGATAAAAGTCTCATTTTTATCCTGAAATGAAAATATAATAAAATTGCATCATATCTTAATGTATGCAAATTGAGAAATTAGTGTATACAAATCTTGGGCAATAATTCCTTTTCAGATTACTTTTAATGGTTTTTTTTTATATTCATATCTAATTAATTTATTTAAATAACGGAATCTGAATATTAATAAAACTCAATAGAAGTATATTTTATTTTATATAAAATTCACTTCACTGGTTATTCCGTGAAACCACTGGTTATTCTTGTGAAACCAATTTTTTATTAAATTTTCTATTTAAGACTGTTTTTACTTTAATATTACTTATTACTCAATAGACTTTGGTTGTGCTAGTCTGTAAAGCATCTAGTTATAATGTTGATATAGAAATATGTACCAGTAATTAATGTATCATGTAATTAATTATCATTGTTGTCATCAGCGTTATTTATTTTCAAAGATGGAACTTATATTTAAGTACATTATTTATAAAATACATAACTGATTTTACTATGTAAACAATTTTGAAAATGAAAATTGATTTTCTATTGTGGTAATTTCTAAAGTTTTAGAAATAGCATACATTATTCCACTTAATTTGGCAAGGTATATTTAAATTTTTATTTGTTGATTTGAGTTCTCGTTGTCTTAAGTAATTTTATCCATAAACTATTTTTTATGGGTTATCTGATAAATTAAAATTTTCCTAATCATTAAAAAATTTATACAGCTTAAAAGTAGTTAATTAAAAAAACTTATTTAACATCAGATTATTAAAACAATCTCGAAAATGTTCTCAGCCTGCTCAAATGATGATATCATTTGCATCCACATGCAAGAAAATTGATGGGAAGGAGTCATTTAACATTTTTCACTTTAGTGTCTACATTGGCTTGCTAACAAAAAATTTACTCCAAGCATATGCGGGCTTATGAATAATTTTAATAATAGCTGTTATATTTACTACTCAAATAATAGTTATTATGTAATAACATGTTCCTTTATACTTGTCTCATCAACAGTTGTCGTAGTAGGTTGTTAGGCTCTCTGTTGCAGTTAGGCCTAATAGAAAAAAAAAAAGATTAAAGAAGTAATACATTTTCTTAAAATAAAAGACATTAATAAATAATAAAAAACTGAAATAAATGTTGTTTAATCATATTATTAAATCTCAACATTTAAATGTAAATTGTTGTAAAACTACCAATCAATTTTTTAACTAGAAAAAAATTCTCAAAATATAATATTACAACAATATAAATATTATTATAATGTTATTTTTAATAACATTTGTTGGTGTTAATGTAGTAGGTGATCTATCAGTGTAGTTAGTTAGTTAATTCTTAGATGGTGCCACTGAAACACTATATTGAAATAAGAAAATAAATAAATGAAATTATAAATATAATCTAACCAAACTTAACCAATGCTCGCTTCGCTCGCTAACCTTGTCTAGTGAATGAAGCGAATGTAGGTTAAGTTTGGTTAGATTATATTTACAATTTTATTTATTTATTTTCTTATTTCAACTAGCTTTTCAGTGGCGCCATCAAAGAACTAATTAACTACAGCAGTAGATTGCCTAGTACATTAATTACCATTTTTTCCTTTAGTAATAAATGTCAGGAATGTTTCTCTGTTGATTGAACTTATTTTTATTTTGTTTACCATTTTGTGTTTTTAGTAACAAATGGATATGGGTAAAATTTTATGTTGTAAAATGAAAGAGATTCATTCTTTATTTAATTTATTATGATTTAAAGCTGTAAATTGTTTCTTTTAATAGATGTATTAACAACTTATTAGTTTAATAATTTAAATTGTAATTTTATGCATGTGTATTTTATTGGTTTTTTAAAAGTTGTTCTTGAAAATGTAAAATGTTTAATGGCTATTCATATCGGTATGTAGTAGACCATTTAGAGGCTGGGTACAAATATAAAAAGATTTCATTGTATTTTTGTAGGCTGGAAGATGCTTTCAGCAGTGTCACAGGAGTTTCTAATAACATTGATAAATACATTTTTAATAAAGAAAAAGACTCATTTACTAAAAGAGAGCAGAAATTTTACAATTGAGAAAGTTAATAACTGCATTGAAAGAAAAGGATAGTTAGTTTTAGATAATTTTCTGAAACTGCAATTTAACACTAAGTACATTTGTTTTATTGCACTGTAATAAATTTAAACATTATGAAAACTTAAATATTATTGTATAAATCAGAATACAGAATTATTAATAATATCACCATCATAACATTCATTGTAAGGAAAAAGTAGGCTTTGAATTCTTGCATCTTCTGGAAATAGCAAAAAGAAAATATTACACCTTTCCTATCAGATACATTTGCTACATTTAATATGATTACTTATGAAAACATACTTAATTTTTAAAATTTATTCTATTACACTGATTCTTTGCTTGACATTGTGGTAGGCTTCAGCTCTTTTTTTCTTAAAGTATATATCACAGACTGATTTTAATAAATCAGGTATTAATCTGTGTCTTTTAACAGTGAAATAATGTATCCTTCAGTTACTTATTATGAATATGTATGTTAGTGAACATACATGTCAAATAATTATACTGGTTGGCTATCATTAGCACAAATGTCAGAAGCAAGATTATGCATTAGTATATTAAAGGAATTTGTATATAATTTATTTTGTAAAATTTAGTTTCGGTGTTAGTATTCAAAGAAACATACCATATTGTAACATACATATTGTGAAATTTACAAAATAAGAAAAATAGCTTAATTTTGATTTTTTTTTATTGCAATAAAATAAATGTGCTTTCAAATAAATTTCATTATAAAAATATGTGTTAGAAATAAATTATTTAGAACAGAAAAATTTATTAGTGGTAAATTTTAGAAAATACAAGTGCTCTTAAAAAATAAGTATCATATTTTATTTTATGTAACAAAACTTACTATATTTTTATATTTATTAATAATATTTGGTAATTTATCATACATTTTTACCATATATAATTCATATACACTCTTTTTCAAGAATTTTTATTTCGTAGTAAAGTAATATTTAGAAAATATTGCCGTTAGAAACTAACTTGCACTGTTGGTTCTTCTAAAGTTGTAATAATCATTTTTTTAAAAACATTTCTGATTACAGTGTGCTTTGGTAATTTTAAAAGCTATACATTGAATGTGAAGTAGATTATATTTTTCACATTTGTGCTAACTATAACTACTATTGCGTGTACAACTACACATTAGTGATAAGTACATACTAGTACTTAATCAGTTAATTAGAATTTTATTTTATTTTCATTAAAATATCCTCAAAAGATAAGATTGTGAATGTTTTTTTTCCTTTACACTAAGCAGGACTGTTTCAGTATATGATTACATTTCATTTAATGTTATTTAATTTTTTATTTATAGCTGTAAATTAATATTAGTTTTTACTTATTTCAAGTAAAAAATTAATTTATAAAAACAGTATTGCATGATTATTGTTATTATATTAAAAGTTTAATGTTTGTTCCTAATAACCGCATGTTATTAAACTTAATTCACATTTATATTTATAACAAAGATATAAATAACATAGTTTGTTATTTATAACTTAATTTATATTTACTTCTACATTGTTGTGGTAATTAAGTACTTTTTTAAAGCATACTTGAACTTAAGTATATCTATCAACTGTTAGTGAAGGCAATATAATTTCCATCCACTAACAGATTTATGATTTATTATGAAATCATAATTCCTTGATTATTGCAACAGTGAAGAGTGTTGTGATGGGGTTATGACAATGAATAAAATAAAATAACAACCATGTAGAAGTGCATATTTTTATAATTTAAAGTTAACTTTTGGATGTAATGGTTTAAATATTTACATCTACTTCTCATACCATTCATTCTTTTTAACTGACCCCTTCTGCAGTATTTTACACATCTATCTTTGTATTAGTTTTAAAAATAATCATCTCAGTTAAAACTAGATGAAACACAAGAAAATCAGTTACAGACAACTACGAGAACTGAAATATTGGCCAGGTAAATAGTATAAATCATAAAACTGTATTCATTTGTTGGCAATTTAAAATTAAGATGTGTTAAAGAAATCCAATATGTTTGATTTATTGGTACAATTTATATTTCCTCCATTTTGTTACTTTTTCATTTATTGATGTTTGCCTTTAATATTCAATATTATAAGAAAAAAATGACACCAATATTTGATCAGTTTTTTGTTATCGCTCAATAATTTCTACACCCAAAACATGGCAGAGGTTGTGTTTCATGTTTACCACCTGTAATAATGTGTCTGTGGCTGTACTTATTGTGTTTCTTTTTCAATTTTAAGATGATAAATATTACATAACAATGTTTTGTTATTTAATTTAAGAACTGAAAGTCTTGTTTTATCTTGTAATAATATTGTTTTATTTTTGCATTAACAAAAAAATAATTAAATTATTTAATTTCATAAACTCTAATAAATCATTTATAAAAATATAAATCTATGGTAGTAAATTGAAAAAAGAAAACACTGTATAACATAATATTTAAAATAGTTCGTTTTGAGCTATATAAAAATTTAAAAAATAGGACAAATTTACAAAAAAAGTGCAATTCAGTAGAAATTAATAAAAATAAATGATTAGTATACATTTATAATTTTGCTTTCAGTTAAAGAAATGTTGTACATATTACAATGATAAAATAAAAATGTCTTCTTATGTTTAATTGTAAAATATTTATACATAAATATTTATATTATGTATTTATAAAACATAAAATATGTTTGTTTTATAAATTTTTTGATTGTAAATAAATGTAAAAAAAAACTATGTACCATATTGGATATGATATAAATTGCCTGTGGTGTAAATATTGAATTTGAAAAGTATTTATTGTAATAAGATATATTTTAATAAAATTTTATTTTTATCATGTTTATTTTAATGCATATTTTAGTAAATAAGCACAGTATAAAAAATTATATTTTTCCCGTCTTGTCAGTTAAAATTTTAATGTGTTATTTTGTATGTCAATTATCTTCCTCTTTGTAATTATCTTCCTCAGATGTAATTATTATTATGTATTATTAATTGTTTATATATTATTAATTAAATTTTATATTTCAGATTATTTTTGTGTTTTTTTTTCATTTTTACCCTTTTATTAATTTATTTATAAGTTGTTAAATATAAGCTTCATCAATTTAATTATGTGTGATATTTAAATAAATTTATTATTTTTAAGACTATATTGCCAACAATAACACTATAATGCCAAAATAATTTGTATAGACAGGCTAAACATTCACTATATATATATATGTATGTGTGTGTGTGTGTAATAAATAAAATGGATGACTATAGTTATCCTTGCTATACTTTGCTTTTGATAGAAATAATTTTTGTCATTACTCTGTGGATGCTATTCCAACTTCCACAACTGATGGCAGTTCTTTTCACTGGATCATTTAAATTTCCACAATTAATATCATTTGATGTTCAAATGCTTTTTATTATCTTCTCATGCTGAACATGACATAAAAAGTGTTGTGTCTTCTCATGTTGGACAACAACACTTACTGATAATCTACATACATGTATATATCAGTATCCATATTTCTGCACCCCTTTTAAAAAACAAAAGGGAAAGTGCTTCCTATATGCTAATTTCTCAAAATGACATATCATTTTGAGAAATTTTATCTCATTTTGAGAACTGGCCTCTCCTTCCATCCATTCATACTTGCTATATATTCAATTATTTATAATTTGTCAAAATATTTTTAATTACATGGAAAATATGATTTGTCAAGCTTTAATTATAATAGTTGCCTTCCTTTGTTATGACTGCTGATGTCAACCTATCGAAAAGTACAGGAGGGTATTAAACTTAAAAGAGGTCCCATCACCTATTAATTTATACTAAATGCATACATTGGTGTGAGATGGGTAAAATAATGTTGGTACTACTGGAGCTGGAGTAGGGAGGACGTTTATTGCCTATACATTTTAGTATTGCTAGTCTGTGTCTTGCATTGGCTTTTGAACAAGGTTGCATGATCGTGTGTTGTTGTTTGTTAAAATGCAGTTATCTTTTGAAGAATGTGTATTTGTGATTGAAACTTATTTAGATGAAATCTCATGTTGTATGTTTGTGAAAATTAAGGAAGAGATTTGAAAACATAGCACTAGTGAAAAGTGCTATTCAGAAGTTAGTTAAAAAATTTTGTGAAACAGGTTCAGTGTTTGAATAAAAACGTGCCCGACAAAGGTCAGTTTTAATAATGCAGGTCACACAGGCCATTAAAATGGCAGTCACAAGATCTCATAAGTAGCGGAGACTAAGCCAGGAAAAGTACATTTCACTAGGTTCAGTTCTCACTGCTATGAAGAGAATGCTGAAATGTTATCCATTTATCCATATTGAAAACAGAATTTCTGTGAGCTAACTAATGCTAATTATGCTTCTATCAATGATTAAACAACTTCATTAGAGGAAACATTGGCATTTTAGATCAAATGTATTTCACAGATGAGTGGTTTCACCTTGATGGAGTACTGAAAACCTGCACATCTTTTTTGAATTTCCCCTACACCCACAAAAAATAGCTGTTTGGTGTGCGGTTTCAAGGCGACAAATAATAAGACCCTTGTTTTTTGAAAAACCTTGGATGTTGCCATCTACCAAGAAATTATCCCACAGTAATAGCCTTACTGCAATTGAATGACCGTGACTGCTGGTTGCAACAGGACAGCATCACTTGCAATACAGCTCACTCTACTATAATGCTACAGGATTTTTTCAGTGGAAGAATCATTTCTAAAGGTTTGTGCCCACCAAGATCCCCTGATGTGACTAGTATAGACTTCTTTCTGTAGGATTACTAAACAGAAATTGTTTACAGTAGTAATCCACACCACCTGCAGGAATTTAAGACAACATTACCAATGTCATCCAGGAAATAAGACAGGATACAGCTAACAAGAGTAGCCAGAAACATGGTCAAATGTGTTGACAAGTGCATAGAAGAGGAAGAACAATTTTTAACACCTGTAAATTATTATGCATGTATTTGTCAATAAACTATTACTTACAGATTGGTGGGCGCCTCTTTTAAGTTGAACACTAGTACTTTTGATGGGATGTAAAGTACATTAAACATTGTAGTTACATCAAAAAATTCTACTAGGAAAATAATTTCACATTTGAAATAAACCTAAAATAAATAAAATAGCTTCAAAGCGAGTACTATACATTTTTAAAAAAACGTATTTTTTAGTTTATTTTTATTTAATATGGATAGGCCTATAAAAAAACTGCCTGTTTGAAAACAAATAATTTATAAGAAACCTGTACCTTTATAAATGTATGTAAAGAGCTACCTTGTGTGATGTAACAAGCTAAAATACAAGAAAGTACATTACTTTTTATCCAAATTTTTTAATTAATTTTTATATAAAAATACTTTGAATACTAAGAATGTTTCATTCTTGACATTGTAAGAATAAAACCAGATTGTAGATTGTTATGCTCAAATTAGTACTTTAAGCAGTGATAGTAATAAAAGAAAGAAAAAAATATCTTCAGTTATATATGTAGAAATAGGTAAATTATATTTGTTGCAAAAATCTTACAGTTGAATTATGCGGAAAACTTACAACAGAATTACTAAGAGAACTGGTACAAAATTTTAAAAAAATACATATAATCAAATTGAGAACCACCTCCTTTAACTTGGCTAAAATGTAAACTTTTTTTATTGTTTCTCCATATATTTTTTTAATAACTTGATGAACAGAAATATGAATGAACTAGTGAAATGGATTGTGAATGGCAATCATCTTTCCAATGCCACGGCAGTACAACTGCTATAAAAAACCTAGAAAGTACTGTTGAGAAGTACTAGATCAACAATCAATTATTTTTTAGTGATCAATTTCTTCTATCATTACCATTATTATTTTTCCAACAGGTATGACATGCATAACAGAGAAAAATCATTGATATAAATTCAGACTCAATATACCAAAACTGTGTTTTAATTAATATATAGCCAAATCAAAACTATCTATGGAACTCATTAAATAATAATTTTAAACATTTATAGTATAATCAATAAATTTGAACCAGTAAGTTTTTTTTCTGTAATAACCAAAAATTGTGTGTGACATAATTATCTTGGAAAGAAAAATGTCTTTGAATTTATGTAGTGCAGCTTAATTACACTATCATTTATGGAATCACACCATTTTAATCTAATATAATGCAATTGTATGACATGGTACTTGCTAAGTTTAATTTTATTAAAATAAGATACTTTAAATTTTATTAAAAGAAGGAATTGTAAATTTTAAAAGTCCTTCGGACGGCTGCATTCGGCTCCCTATACGCTAAAAGCAAAGCTTACTTTACGCTGGCTCCTACTAGAATAGTCAGCCTAATACCAGCCTACAGAGACTGAACACGTATTTAACAGTAATGTATAATTAATTAATCCACGAGTATAGCAATGTTACACATATGAAGTGTAAATTTGAATGTTATAATAAAAATAATTTGGAATATAATCAAAACAAAGACTTTTATTTATTTCAGTGAACCAGCAAATAATATGATAATTAGAATAATTAAAACCCGATACTAAACAAAGGCAGGAAATTATTCGACACGGATATCATCTGCAATTTTGAAGAAACATCAATTTGGTATTCCAGAATCGCGGATAAAATCTGAAATTTGAAGAATCTTAACATTCAACAAATTACTGCAGTAGAAGGGCTTGCAACGATTAGATCTATATAATTTACGTAATATCTTTCATTAAACTTACATTGTTTGAACCGTTTAATTGTACAATTAACTGTTTAATTTAGATCGTCTCATTTATGTGATATCATTTGATTCATTTCACATTTAATTTACTTTGTTAATAATACACATTGTTAAGTTATTACTATTACTATCATGAAAAAGGAACAATTAATTTTAAAAAAGGGTCAGTAAAGGCCTCTGTAACTAGATTTCGCACTTTTACTGACAAATTTGATCCCTTCAAAGATGATAGAATTGACTTACAAATTAAGTTAAGGAACTTCCAATTTGCAAGATAAATGTGACATAATTCAATCAAAACTTGAAATGGAATTTGATGATGATTTATCTTTGGATCGTCAACAAGACGAGCAAGATTTGTATATTATAGAACGCAAATTGCAACATTTAATAAATGATACTAATAATGGTCAAAAATCATCTAATAAAGAAATGAATTCAAATACTATATTTAAACAAACCAATGCAATCCATTTATATACCATTTTTTAGAGCCAATGTATTAGAGTGGCAGTACTATTATAATATATTTAATGACTTAGTACACAATAGAGATGATTTAGTCAAGGCAAATTTGGTGCGTCGTTACCAGCAAAGATAATAAAATTCAACTAGGTTATTATTATTTTTTTTAATGCTAAAATGTCAAGTCAGGAATTAAATAAGTCAGAACAGGTAAACGTAATAATATAAATGAAGATGTATCTAGGGAGTTAAGGAGTCAATTAAAGAAAATTATTCTTAATAATTTGGTGAAAACGATTGTTAGCGAAATTAATCCGAAGAAATTGCGTAAAGGAATTTTGTTATTTAGTAAAAATGTAAATGAAGTCATTTTTTTTAAAAGTAATGAGAATAACAGTAATATTAAAATGAAATTCTATCAAAAAATATTTTTTAATGATGTTAATCCAGTAAAAGGGATTGATAGTAATAATAAATCAAACGAACTGCAAAATCCAAAACCGTCGTGTAGTAGTGATAAAAATAAAAATTTTGGTATTCCACGCAAAAAAAAAAAATAATGATAATAACAATATAAAAAAAATAAAGGGTCTTTCGTTGACATTGATTTAACTGGAAATAGTGATTATAGCAAAGTAAAAAAAAACAAAAACAAAATTGGATTCCTAATCATCACCTTCTTGTCAGAATAGTAGCAATACAGATTCTGATTCAGATACGAATATAAGTATAGCGGGCAGCGTGTGTAGCTGTGCTTTTTCAAAATTTGGAAGTCGAGAGTTCCAGTAAAGGCTTCCAGCAAGGATTTGGAAGTCCTAGTAAAGGCAGTTACTTTTATACGAATTTGAATACTGGATCGTGGATACCGGTGTTCGTTGGTGATTGGGTTTCAATTAACCACACATCTCAGTAATGGTCGAACTGAGACTGTACAAGACTACACTCATACTTATCATCCTCTGAAGTAATGCCTGAACGGTCATTTCCGGAGGCTAAACAGGAAAAGAAAAGGAAAAAAGGCGTATAGCTGGGCACATTGCGTGCGAGAGAGATAGATTGAAGGACGGATGGAACAATTAGATAGTTATTTCTTTACGACGAAATCTCGTATAGCTCCATATATTTACACAGTATGCACTACATTGTCAGAGTTGTTGGATAGTTAATAGCGAGGTAAGCCAGCCGTCAGCCTATGTGCATAGCAATTCGCCGCTCGCTATAAATCTACCGAAACTAGCTCAAGTAGTTCAGATACAGATATAGGTACTTGGAAGATATACAAAAAGTAAAATTATTATGTTACATAAAAAGGATGTGAACATGATAAAAAACAGAAAGAAGATAAAAAAGAATGCAAGTGTATGAATTGTAAAAAAATATTTGATAATAGAAATAAATTAGGCCAGCACATTACAAAATGTCGTGGTAAATAAACCTATAGTTGCAAATTCTGTACAAAGAAATTTCTTTCTGGAAAACAATTACATAACCATTATTGTCCTAAGAGAAGCTCTATGAACCATATATTTATAAATTTAAAAATCCTTGTTCAAAAATGATGTACACTTATAATACGTTCAGTCAAAAATATATTTGTAATTGATGTGATAAGAAATTTAAAATTAACATGAATTAGATATGCATATTAGTAAGCGTAATAAATCAATAAAATTAACTTGTGATATATGTAATAATTATGCGATTCAATGATTGAATACAATGAGCATAAATTATCGCACAACTTGGATTATAAATAGTAAGAGAATTATTTCTTCTATCATTCGTAAATGTATGATATGCTTTCGATATAATGCAAAATGCCAGGTACAACTTCTTGGACAACTACCATCTTCCAGAGTATATCCATCCCGACCATTCTCTACTTGTGCAGTAGACTACGGTGATCCAATTATGATTCGTCATGGAGGGCAGAGGTCTAAGACCTTAATTAAATCTTATATTGCGCTTTTTATATGTCTTTCTACTAAAGCTATTCATTTAAAATTAGTTTCTAATCTGACTTCACAGTCATTCATGCAGCATTTAAAAGATTTATTTCACGTAGAGGTATACCTATTCAAGTTTTGTTCTGATAATGGTTCCAATTTCCATGGCGCCAAAAATATTCTGTACGATTTGTATCAACTTTTAAATCAGACATTCAAGCATTTTCATCTATGCAAGGTATAAATTGGTCATTTATTCCTTCCTCTTCTCAGCATTTTGGTGGTTTATGGAAAAGAGCAATCAAAAGCGTCAAATATCATATGCACCGTGTAATTGGACTAACGATTCTTAAATTCGAAGAATTTACAGTTTTAACAAAAATTGAAGCCTGTCTCAATTCGCATCCTATGTTTGCTATTTCAACAGACCGTAGAGACCCAGAACCACTATCACCGGGACACTTTCTCATTGGATGTCCACTTCATTGTATGTCTCATTGGTTCTTTACCTGAACCTAATTATCAAAAGGTTGAAATTAATCGCTTAGGCCGTTAGTAACTACTCAAAAAATTTGTAAAATCTATCTGGAGACGATGGTCTAAAGACTATTTACATTATTTACAGCAACACAATAAATGGCGTTTTCCTTTTGTAACCTTTCTGTTGAGATTTAGTATTAATTACCAATGAAAATTCTTCACCTGTGCATTGGAAACATGGAATTGCCACCCACATTTACCTAGGCTCTGACAACATAGTAAGGGCTGTTGATTTACATACAGTTAATGGTCCATTAAGAAGACCTGTGCATTAGTTATGCCTATTATCAATCTTAAATGAATGATATAAATAATATTTTTTATAGATTTTTTTTCATACTATTGTTCTTGTAATTTCATTTGATTATATTCTTATAATATGACTGTTAGCATGCTCATAAATATTATTTTAATATTTATAACCAAATTTACGTACTTGTATTAATTTAATTATGATTTCACATTTATATTATATGATTATGTATAAGTTATACATTATTTAGGTGCAATAAGACAACAGTATTAATTGATTGATTTTGAGGATTAGTATTACTAGATTTATTTATTATTTAATATTAATGTGAATGTAATTTCAAACGATTATAAATTATTCAATTCAATTGTATTTAGGTGCAATAAGACACCAGTATTAATTGATTGATTTTGAGGATTAGTATTACTAGATTTATTTATTATTTAAGATTAATGTGAATGCAATTTCAAACGATTATAAATTAAATTATTCAATTGTATTATTATTTTAGCAGTATGTTGATTATTATTAATCAAAATACTATTTACCGATTATATTTATTGAGCTTTTAATTAATTTATTATAGATTTATATGAGTACCATTAATTTTATATCACAATGAATGTAATTACCATTTAAACTAATCATAAATATTAACAATTTCATTATATTATTGTTCATTTATTCACAACTAAATTTATTTGTTATTCTGTTGAAATGCTTCATTATGGATTGTATCATGTATGTAATTTATTGTAATTGTAAAAATCATATGATTCATGTTATTGTTTGTAATAATTTAATTTATAATATATATATATATAAAAAAAAATATATATATCATATGATTTTTGGCGGGCAGTTTTGCTAAGACTCAGGTTTCATTTCATATTCTTTAAATTTTATTATTATGAGGAACTTTAAATTTGATTAAAAGAAGGACTTTTAAATTTTAAAGATCCTTTGGACGACTGCAACAGCTCTGGATGGCTGCACTCGGCTCACTCCACGCTAAAAGCAAAGCTTTACTTTATGCGGGCTCCTACTAGAACAGTCAGTCTAGTACCAGCCTTTAGAGAGTCAATATGTATTTAAGTCATGTATAATTAATTAATTTATAACAATGTAACACATATGAAGCATAAGTTGAATATTATAATAAAAATAATTTGGAATAAAATCTAAACAGGAAATTTTATTAACTTCAGTGAACCAGCAAATAGTAGAATATTTAGAATAATTTAAATCCAATGAGGTATTAAACCAGGACGGCAAATTATTTGATTATTTATTTTACTATTATTACTATACTATTATTATTATTTTATTTTACTTTCATCTTTAAAGGTTTTGCATTTTGTAGCTATATTACAATAATGAAACATGAAATGTCTTTACAGTATATATAAGGAATTGTTGTTGATCTTATAATATATAAAATATTGTTGACCTTTCAACAATATTTTAATGTACTTTAAAACATTGTACCATTGTTGTGACCTTTCAACAATGATATATGTATCATTGTGGAATACTTACAAGAAGGTACAGAGTAATCATAAAAGAATAGTAGGGTTTCAGTAGCTCAGATCAAGGCATTAGGAAGAGTTTGGGAAAATAAAAATATTGGTAGCACTGAAAGCCTCCACTCAAAACGTATGTGTATCAGCCATTTCAATCGCTGAATCCTCTGTATTATGAGGTCTGTTTCTTTGTTTACTTTGTTTTCTGTTAGCAAAAGCACAGTATGCTTTGCGGCATGCCAAACTGAAGTCAATAATTTCAACTCAATGTGTATTTTGATGTACATACGAGTATGAAAGGGTGCCACCACATAAAAACAATATATGATGCTACTTAAATTGGTTTAAATAAACAGGATTTGTTCTTACATCGAAATCGCCTGGAAAGCTACCAGTATCTAAAGAAAGTGCTGAACAAATTATAGAATCTGCAATCGAAAGTCCTAATAAAGACATCCTGCATTGAAGCTTTGAATTAAGATTCCATCAACTGTTCATAAAATATTATGTGAAAGTTTGTATTTGTATTAACACAAAATTTAACAACTACAAGTAATAAACCAACCTAACAAAAAAAGCATTTCCAGTCTATACTGAAATTATAGACAAAATTAATGAAAACAAATAATTTTTAAATATGTAATTTTTATGAATGAAGTATTTTCACTTTAATGAATGACACAATTTATTTATTTTTTTTTTTTTTTGAGACACAATTTATGTATGGGGACCTGAAAACTGACCTGCCATTTCTGAGAAAACATATAATACACTTAAAATTAATGTTTGGTATGCTAATAATAAAAAAGCCAGTGGTTAAGTAAGTACTTCAAAACTAGAAGTCATTTTGAAAAACTTCACATAATAGCATTGAAATATGAAGTCTAATTAATACATTATAATTTATGTTAATTTGTCGCTTAAATAATTAAATACCAAACAATTTTTGTTAAATAATGAACTTTTTCTGCCAAATACAAGTATTTTGAAAGTAGTGTTTAATATTAAACAATTTAGGTCATTATGTTTCTCATACTGTACAAGTCAACAACTGTTGTTACAATATAAAATTCAGACAAGCATAAACTTTTTGTGTTTTTTTTATACTATTTAAATAAATTCACAAATTGACTTGTGCACAACTAATAAGTACTGAAAATGAATGATAAAATTTGTGTAGAAACATTACTTTTGACAGAACTCCAACAATTCTATTATACAGATTCCGGCATATAAACCTGACGATTTTTGAGGGACTGTGTTTCATACTATTAAAACATTTAATATATCAAATTAAAGATCAATTTTGCAATTTATAGTGAATTACTTACATAGATTTTTTTATTTATTTGAATATTATGTCGTCCAAATGTTTTCGATTACTCTTCACACACTTACTTAACCTTATTCTAAAATTTGACATTGCTCGCTCAATCATTACTTGTGGAACTGCTTCAATTTCTCGTTGAATGGCCTCCTTGAGTTCTGCAATTGACTGTGGTCGACTACTGAAGACTTTATGTTTGAGATACCCCCCCAGAAAAAAATCACAAACAGCCAGATTAGGTGAACGCGCTGGCCAAGGAATGTCGCCAAATCGGGAAATCAAACGTCCAGGAAAAGTTTCTCGCAGAACATCCATTGCGATTCTCGCCGTATGGGGGGTGGCACCATCCTGTTGAAACCAAATTTCATGTCCTTGAAAATCATTCGGTTTCGGTCGCAGAAATTCATTCAACATGTTTACGTATCGATGAGATGTTACTGTTACTCTGCGATTTAACTCCTCAAAAAAATATGGGCCAATTATGCCGAACTTTGAAACCGCACACCACACTGTAACATATTGACTGTGAAGTGGTTTTTCAAGAATTTGCCGTGGATTATGCGAAGCCCAATAACGGTAATTTTGTTTATTCACAAATCCTGACAGATGAAAATGCGCCTCGTCACTTAAAACATTTTTGAGGATGACCTCGCAAGCTGCTTTGCGAGACGCCCAATCATTTGCATTAAGTCGCTGCACTAACATCATCTAATACGGATGGAATTTCAGGTCGGCATGAAGAATTCGTCGTACACTTCGATCAGAAATGGCTAGCGCAGCAGCTTGTCTCGCTGCTGAACGTCGTGGAGACCGCGTAACAGCTAACCTTACAGCGTTAATGTTTTCAGGCGTTCTCACAGTCCGTTTTCGTCATGTTGGTTTCATTTTTAAAGCAGACGATATGTTCAAAAAATTCTTCACCCACAACAATATCGTATTCCTGCTAGGAACAGACGCGTGTCGATTTAAATTGAAATGTCGGCGAAATAAACGCTGTGTTACAATAACCGAGTCATTATTTTTAAAATAGGCTTCAATCACAAACGCTCGTTGTTCACCCGACCACGACATACTAGCTACTGAAATAGCATGAATAGACTTGTCGATGTACAACACTCCCGCCTTCTCATTGACAGTGGTGCCAACATAACAATTCTACAAAATTGTCAGATTTATATGCCGGACCCTGTAGAACTCCAACATATTTATAAATGCATATTATTATTTTTTATCTTCAATAATCTCTGCTTCATCATCAATTTAGCCATATAGGATTATTAGGAAGTGTAGGTTGGGGCCAATGACTAAAACTAATAGAGTGAATTCATTAACTCATCTTTGAACCATTGGTACAATTTAAAATAAATATCATTGACAAAAGGTATGATTAGATAATTGTGAAGTTTTATTTGAAATTTATATTTGGTAGATCTAAAAGTAATAATACTGCTTTGCATAGCTATATATTTATCTAAAATATAGCTATGGTGTTTGCAAAAGGTGTTTGTTTATTATTAATTTTGAGGGTACTGGTAACTTAGGTGATCAAGATGCAAGTTTATATGTTGGTTTTAATGTACTATCAAGTGTTGCACATGTAACAGCAACATTTTGTTGCACATTATTTATTTGTCAAAGTAAAACCGCAAGTAAACTACCCAGTAATTGTGCAGCAATAATAATAATAATAATTATTATTATTATTATTATTGCTGCAATAATAATTATATACACACTGATTATAATCATTGAATAAGAAATATAATCTTTAAATTAGATTTTAAACCGACTGATTTTTTATTAACTGCTAATTGATTCACACTTTCACTAAGGGCTTGGAATATTTCATACTTTTCATAATTATATAATATTATATATAATATTAAAATATTCTTGAAACTGATTATTTTCTTTTACTAAATAAATAGTTAATTTAATTGACAACCCACAAGTTCTGAAATATAGAATAAGATGGGGGTATCCACGTATCCATTTTCTTACTATCAGTACAGTTCAGTACATATTATTAAATGATAACTGATGCATTAATTGGTTAATGTGTACTCATATACTTTAAAAAAACTACATGACTATGTAACTGGAGAATATATACATTGACCAATCATGACAAACTATTGGCAAATAAGTTAAAATATATGATTATAACCTAATGCAGTTCTGATGTAGTGAATTTTTTGATCAATCATAAAAAAAATTTTCCCACTATAAAAATTTACCAATAATAATTTGCAAGAATGACGATTGATAATTTTAATTATTTGATGAAAGCTATCTCTTTATTTAATTTGACAATTATCTTAAAATTGTTTGACTTGAAATAAAAATTCTTTGTTACATTTACAAAAAAAAAAATATTCAGTTTAGTTGTTCAAATAATTTATTATTTATAAAATTATATAAGATTAATATAATAAATAAATAACTAATTATTAAAAAATAAAAAAATACATATTAAGAAAAAAATATTAAAATGCAGTTTATATGTTTAAGTAAGTTAGTAAGCTTAAAGAGATAACATAAAAACACCTATTAAAATTTAATGAAGAATTAAAATTAATTAACTTGTTCTTTTATTGCGCTTCTATTTTCTGTAAATAACAAATTATATAAATATAAACATGCAATATATATATATTTTAATGCTTCATTAAATTTAATTGGTGTTTTTATGTTATTTCTTCAGACCCCCAATAACGTTTTTAAAGATACAAGTGTAACTTACACTTTAATGTTCTTTTTAATAATTTTAAATATGAAATTGTAATTTTTGCATTCATATTTATAACTACCAATTTTCTTGTTATTTTAAACTATCGGTAAACAAAAAAAAATTATATTTGTATGTTTACAACTCTTAGAGAATTTTTATTGTATTTTTGATTTTTTTGAAAACTTTTTATTTATATTCTATATCCTCAATTAATATAATGGAGTTTAATCTCAAAAACAAATCCTGCTTAATTTTATTACTGAGGCCCAAGTCCATCAGATGTCACAAACATGAAGAATGGCTAGTAAAAGAAAAACTGTTCTCTAGAAACTATCTTCATACTACAGGTGTATATGAGCAGTGAATATACAGTATGAAAGGTTGTATGTGTTCATGTTGCTAATAGAACACCACTGATTTATTTACATATAATTCTACTTTATGATAAATTTTTTATTGGATGACAATTATTTACAATCATGTTTTTCATTATTTAATGAAAACAATCCTTAAGAGTTGTAAATTACATAAAATTTTACTTCATATTAATTTTTTTTTTTTAAATTGCATTGCAAATGCTTTTCTTGCTTTATTATTCCTCAGAAGATTTTTATAGAGTTATTTTCAACACCCATTGAACATTTTATATGGTTGAAAGCATAGTGATGAAATCGAAAATACTTTGTTCAGATGAGCTGAAATCATTTAAAAATGTGATCTGTTTCATTATATCAGGATAAAAGCCACTAGTTTATAAATTAGATTTTCCTCTACTGATTTGATACAATGTACATAATTCACTTTTTCTCATACAAAAAGATGGAGGATGGATTAATTTGTTGTTTTCTTCTGTTTATTACAGTCTTTTTTACGACTGTGACACAAATAAACCGGCTGAGGTACACTAGACACTATTCACAATTGCTTTCTTTAAAAATAATGATGTTCATTATTCAACTAGTCGCTGAATAGAGTGAGTGCTTGTCTCAATTTAAGATTGAATATCACTTGTATTTAAGAGGGCTTGGTATATTGACATGCTATGACAACATATAGATGTCTCAGTGAAGGACTAGAAGGGAAACAGGAAATCACTCTATTCCAAATTTTCCTTAGAAGCCCAGCATGGAATTTTTATAAATGGCTTTGTCACCTTCATTTTAAAATATTTTAAGTGTGAATAGTAGAAGAGATTAAAGAACAATCTGGTGTGTGGGCTCTGCATGCTGTTCATCAAACAATTACCAGAATGCATTGTAACTTAGAAAAAAATGGTGGGAGTAGTTATTTACTTTGAGGGAGGATAAGTCTGATTAAACAAGTAATAAAACATAATTTTGAAAAAGATTGGTTTCATTTTGAAGATATTTCATTGTGAAAACCAAAAGATTTATTGCAACCTTGATGTTTGTGTGATTTGAGGGAAAGGCTATTAATAATTTCTGGGGACTTTGTTTTACAATACTTTAATTAAATAAAAAGCTCAATCTGTTACTGAAGTACTCATCCAGATAAAGTATATCTACTACGTTCTACTAAGACATGCATTCCCGAGCAAACTTAACATATTTAAGTAATAAATACATGATAATAATGATAATAATATTGAATTGATCAGTCAAGTAAATGACCAACTGTTATTATGCTGGAACACTTACTAAAAACTAACATGGCTCATTCTTTACAAGATTTGAATATTTTCCTTTATTAGTATGACTGCTGAACTTAATTAGATGCAGAGATCATCTGTGTCTGTTACATGCCAAGATGTATAATATAAAATTGTTTAACCATTGTGTAGAATAATCAATATACCTAACAGATAGAGAAATTGTAATGGTTTATTATTGTTGTGACCTAAATGAATGTTTTTGTAACACTACTTCTACAAACACTGAAAACCTGGATATGACAAATAACTAAGAAAAATATCAATTTTTTATTGTACTTTTAAAACAAATTTCTCAAAATGAAAAAGTTTCTTATACTTTTTCATAGGTTTTACATTACAAATTCTCATAAAGCAAACTGTATTAGTAATCTGAAAATGTTTTCACTATAATTACTGCTAACTTAACAATGACCTTGTAATTAATGACAAATTTAAAATGTCGTCGTAAGCTTATCCTAAACTTTGGTCTTTCTGATGCGTATAATCAAAGTTGTTGCCGTGATTTGAGTCTGCTTTGGTGTTTATTTAAACCGATGTCAAGTGGTTACCTTACCCGGTGTTGAATTCTTACCGACTAAGGCTTTAACAGCATCTGTATGAAAAGCGGGGAGCGTTCTTGATTTGTTCGTTTTTGCCGAGCTCCTTCTTGGTATTAGTAATGGGAAGAATCGTGAACGAGTCGTTCCTTCGATTTGATTCTTTATACGGAACGAAAGAATCGAGAATCGGTTTGCAGGAGAAACCGATTCTTTTTACGATTCTTAACAATGAAATGGATAGGCGACGGGAAACCAAATCTTTCTCAATTACGATTCGATTCGATTCGTAGCAATCCTTCTTATGCATAGCTTGTAGGGGGGATCCTCCTACCACATCAAATTAAAGGCTGCGTTTATTTTATTTATTTGTTATTTTATATTATTATTTATCTATTTCCACACGTGACGCATAACTTATTACATCACCATCACTAATGTTTATTGACATTCGGCAAATTTATTACTTCTGATTATAAAATATTTTCATTAACTGTTAACCGAGTTAATCTTACCTTCATTTAACCGAATTAATCTTAAACAATTAAATTTTATCTTAAGCACCATAAAACAATTTTTGTTTATCATCAACTACAGCGAATGAGAGCCAAATATATATATTTTTTCAACTCATTAAAAGTATTTATATCTTTTTTTCTCTTGTTAACCTTCGGAAGAACCGTCAGGAATTACTTCAGAAGGTGAATAAGGGTGATATGTATGAGTATAAATGAAGTTTAGTTAGGTCGACTAGTTCTGAAATGTGTGGTTAATTGAAACCCAACCACCAAAGATCACCGGTATCCACGATTTAGTATTCAAATCCGTATAAAAGTATCTGCCTTTACTAGGGCTTGAACCTTAGAATTCTCGATTTCGAAATCAGCTGCTTGGTCAGTAGCATACTACTAGACCAAGTAAAAGTATTTATAACTAGAAAATTTATTTTTAACTAATTTCTCTAAAGATATAAATGACAAAATGAATAATTTAAAATAATATAGCTTGTACCATACCTTATTTTTGAGCGATCCATTGATTCCGTCTTTGTTTTTTTATCACATCGATGTTATTTTATATTTACTTTATGTTTTTACTAATCGCGCACAGTTACTTACACAGACACACACAAAAATTTTGTTTTTTAAAAATTGTTGATTCTATTATCACAAAAGAAAATGAAAAAAAATTAAGCAAAATAAATAATTAGTTAATACCTTTCAAATAAACTTTATAGTATTTTACATATTTACATGTAGAAATATAATTTTTTCAAAATTCTTTGATGTAAGTCTATTTCGCCTTTCTGTTATTAACTGTCCCGCTTTTGAAAAAATTCGTTCATAAGGAACAGTGGTTTAAGGAATGCAAGGTTTGAATTAGTTAAAATTAGATTACTTTTTTATCAAAATCTTCCCATGCAGTTGAAATGGAGGGTTCAATAATTTCTTGTTCGGTTTCAAACCTATCGCCTTGTTCAATCTGAATACTTCGAACTTTATGTGAAAGTTTTGTGTAAGCATTATGGTAAGATGATTCATCTTTAAAGCCTTGTTTTTTAAAGCGAGGATCTAATAGCATGCTTTCAAGCAAAATATTATTATTTTCAACATCCTTAAATCTATGTTGCAGTTGGTCTAACATCTTGTTACATACTTTAACGATTTCAGAATTCCGAGTAGAAGATTTAATGTTAAGTACATGTCTTGTCGTCGCTCGCGCCAATAAACAGATTTTTGAAATAGTGACAAATTTTTTGAGACTTATTTCAATAGTTATCTCTTCAAACATTTTCAATAATTTGCACGTTTCAGCTATAACTTTCCACTCATCAAATGAAATATTATTTAGAATAGGATTCACCAAAGCGATAGTCGAAATTAGTGGTTCTTTTGTTTCTAATAATCTATTAAACATGTGCAGGAGTGAGTTCCATCGGGTAGGCACTTCCTGTTTTAATTTTAATTCTTTAAAATTCATTTGTCGCTGCATGTTTTGGAGTTTGGAGGCAGCATGAGAGCTTCGTTTAAAAATTAGACAATTGCCTTCGATTTTACCACAATTGTTTTTACTTCAGACACTGCTGCTTGGAGAATTAAATTAATTGTATGCGCTAAGCAAGGAATATGGCGTAGCTGACAATTGCGAATAGCAGCTTTTAAATTTGCTGCATTGTCACTAACAACCGCTCCTATTTTGTCAGTAATAGCCTATTCATTGAATTTACCTTGTAATTCAATGGCAATGTTTTCAGCCGTATGTTGACTACAGATTACCATACAAGTAATTGGGTTTTTAAATTACAATCATGGTCAATGAAATGGATAGTTATGGTCATATAATTATTATTTAAAACTGATGTCTAACTGTCAGTGGTTATTGCGCATGCTTCTATATTTTATAATGACTTATGAATCTCACAAGAAATTCTATCATATAACTGTGGAATTAAACTAGTTGTAATTGTTTTCCGACAAGGAAGCAAATACCAGGGTTTAAAATGTGAACAAACCTCTTGAATTCTTCATCCTCTACGCGTGAAATAGGTTGATATTCTTTAGTTATTAACCTAATTAATTGAATATCTAACGGACAGGTTTTGTAACAAAGGAAGTAAGGGACAACTGTTGTGTTTTTTTTTAGGACAAAGATGTTATTGGATGCACAGAAGAAGGATTAGGCGATTCAACAAGGTTTGTTAATTTAAGGGCTAATTGCTACGATTCATTTGGTTCAGTCGCAGTAGGATTTAAGTTATAATGCATTTCAGAAACATAATCAAAAGGATAAGGATTTTTTGTCTTGAAATATCAACTCCTGGGTGTTTAAGTTTAATATGACGAAACAGATCGTCTCACCAGCATAGGATACTGAACTACGACAAAGATTACATAAAGCTTTTCTAGGGCTTGCTTCGGAAAAGCAAGTCCAGGTGCGACTTCTTTTTCTGCAATTCATGTTTATTAATTTAAAAACAAAATATTATTTTTTAAAAGTGCTTATAAAATACCTACTTACGTAAAAACTAATGATTTAAAAAAATAATACCGATAACATTTAGAAAAAAAAATCGTCTTCTGATTATGTAAAGTAAAAAATCTTACGAAATTGTGTACGCCCAAATAAAAAAAATATAAACAAACTAAAGACACAACTCTAAATAGAACACGCATAGATTATGGACCATGAAAACAGAATCGACTGTCGTCTTTTATCCGTCTATTAAGAATAAGTGTAAAATATATGTTGAGCATGACAGTATGCGTAAAAGAACGACAGTAATTAATATTGTTCAACATAGCTTCCCGCCCGAATGAAATTAAAAGAAAAAAGAATAATGATGTCATATAGAATGTATGCATAACAGTTTAAATTTTCCCTTCTCTGTTTAACGATGAGGTTTGTCGATATAAGCTTGTTTTCGTAAAGGAATCGAATGAAAGATGAAATAGGGAGAATCGTTGGGTACCTGAAGGGAATAGACCATGCATATTAGAAGTGATAGGCTACTAAAAATCGTATTCAACCGAAAAAGAATCAGATGTTTACTTAAGAGTCTAATAAAGTTGAAAAGAGAAGAATCGAAGACATTTAGTATGTATGCATCAATTGAGTCGAATAGCAGTAAGAAGAGATGAACCGCTAAACTTGGCTGAAGAAGAGAAAGAGAGCATGCGCATTAGAGTTTACAGCTCTGGTAGTGGCGGGAAGGAAAAGAAACATTGAATCGGACGAACGATTCTTTTTTACGATCCTTTCTGAGAATCGAATCGAAAGAATCGATTCCTGAAAAAGAATCGTTTATCCCGCCACCAGATACAATGTGGTGTCCACCACAATGCAATTGTGTAACTGTCCACTTTATTAAAGAATTGGAGGATCGTATCTCACTTTCAAATGAAATAAGTTTAAATGAAGTGCAGCAAAATATGTGTATATATATATTAATAGGCTTACAAGGAAGTCGCGTGGATTCCACATTAGATTTTTTAAATTTATTTTAGTATTACAATTTATGACAAGCAATGTATATATTTTTGCAAGAAAGATAAGGTGAATAAAATGATAGGTCAAAAAATATCACTAGAAATTAAACCTAATACCGGGTGATTTTGAAGCCAGCTTGCTAACCATTACACCGATCATTCAACACAGTTTATATACTTTTATGAAATCAGGCTTTTCCTAAAATGGTAAAGATTTTAAAATAAATTAATCACTTTTATTGTGCTTCATTTATTTCTTGTCTACTTTTGGAAAAATAAATCCAATCTGCATCACTCTAAATATAGTTCAGTAACTTTAAAAATTTTAGTTTTATTAGAAATTAATATAAATGAGTTTAATCTACTTTCACAAAAAAAAAGAAAAAAAGTAAATAGTATATTCATTAATTTTATATCCAAAGACATACAAGTGAATGTATTTAAATAGAGTGATTAGATATTTTCTCTGATGTTCTTTATCAAGAAAAAAGTTCTTAAGTACTTAATGTGAACACTAGTACAAAACTGTACACTGTAAGTTAAAATAATTAAAAAAAAAAATTTAAGTATACAAGGTTAAAAATTAAAGTAACAATAAAATTATTATAAATTCTGTTTCATAGCAATCATTTAAAAATTATTAAAAAAGTAAATATTCACATCATCATAAAATTTTGACAGTAGAAGATATCATTACATAATTTAAAGAAATATTGAAAATAAACTCAAAAGACATTATAAACACAATGAGTAACAATGGGTAGAGACGTGTAACTATTTTTTTTTTTTTTCAACATTTTATTCTCTGCAGACTGGATTAAAATAAGATAAGTTAAAAATGTAATTAAATATTTATGTATTTAATATTTCTGTAATTTATTTTATATTTATTTAGTAATTTAATATTACTTTTTTTATCATTTTTTATCGTATGGTGTATATATACTTTTTTACTTTTAAAACACAAACAATTTTAATTACCACCTTACCATACGTTTGTCATAAAAAAAGGCTATATAATATGGATGCGTAGGAAGGTTTACAAATATACAGGAATAAAAAAATTGTTCAGTTCAAAACTCATTAATGAACAAATAAACTTTGAAGATTAATAGAATTTAATTAGTTCAGGCATAGACTTAGATCGAGTAACATGGCAATTTGCTTGCGTGCTTCTTGTAAATATGAACTTTAATATGTAATAAATGAAATCTAAAATGCCACTTCCCGGGAGGTTTAATTACTGTTTGGACAATACTTTTTCAATCAATGTTATCTTTTAATGAGACTACAATTCCAAAATCTGAAAATATATCGTACTACGCAGGGTTCACGATATAACATTCTTAGCTTTAATTCATTTTTTAATGCGACCGAAAATTGTTTTTAGGCAGAAACGAGTGGGCAACTACAGAGAAAACTAGTAGCAATTGTTTCACGTTTTTGGGAGCAAAATTCAGAAACAACACAAACAACATTCCAACCACGATTGTGTTCTTGCTTTGCCACCCCCCCCCCCCAACCATCACCGGCAAAGGGAATTTCTCTAATACATGTGGAATTTGAAGGTTTGTTAAGCAGTGGCACAATGTTGATAATTAGTTAGATCCTTTATTACAATTTTTCCTTTTTTATTTTATTTTTTCCTACAAAGAAACACAGGTTGAAAATTCATTAACCTTAACCGTGGCCTAATAAAACCAATGTTGAACCGCGTTCTAAAAATATGACTAAAAAACTTTCTTTGACCGTCATTCTTTAATTATTATGAAACATTATTATATGTTTCATTCTCATAAAGCTTTATTATAATGTAAATAACATTAGTAACACTATTTTTTGATAACAATAGTGTATCAAGAAAGGCCTTCTGGCATATTTAAACCTTAAATAAAACATTTTGTGGACAAGGAACAAGCTCCTTTTCTGTTAATAACAGTACGGTTTTTTTTTTGGCTTCTGCATATTTTACAATAAAATTATCTTGTCTCAGTTTCATGTAATTTTATTGCACTCGTAAGTCTGTTTTTTATGATGGTAAGTTATTCTTCTGGGCATTCCGGGAGCTCCCTATCTGTGAAAAAACCTTGGGCTTTAGTCATTTGCAAAACCTTTAAAAAAATATAAAGTATGCAGCCATATTTTATAAACTGAAAATTTATTGTTAAATCTAACATTTCTCAATACGAGTAACAAAGGAATATTAAATTGTATAGCACTAGAAGCCTTATAGAGAATAAACAAACATAAAAAGTAATAGCATAGGCCTACACAAGCAAATTGCTAAAATTAGGCTACGCATCTAACAGTAAAACGCCTGCGTTAAGATTGCTTCGGCTATAAAAATTAATGTTGTAAAACTGCTTTCTTAACTGTAGGTCTACACCTATTTAAAAAGAAAAAATCCTAATATCACAAACAGCTTTGTCTTTTTTCCATATTTCGCATATTTTCCATATTTTCTTTCATTTTTAAGCTTTTTCATTTAAAGCGTGCTGGTGGAAGGTAATTTTTTACTTCGTGTGTGTATGAAACATTCCCTGTTCGTTTCCTTTTCTAGTTTAGTCGGTGGAAGAAATAATATAAGATGTTTAGTTGTTTCAGTAGTGATCAGAAGATGACGGAAAGCAAGGGTTCTTTGATTGCCAAATCTGTCCAAAAATACACTGGATGGGCGAAAGAGACGGTAATTAGTATAAACTAATTATGTATTTGTTTCTGTGTACATAGAAATTTAAATTAAGTACCACTGGAATACAGTGATTTTAAGCGTTATAGTGTTTACTATGTTAAACTAACATTTTAAGTTGTCATTTTATTTAACATTTTATTATCTATTCGGCTAAACAGACTATTTAAGCACATTGTGCTTAAAAACAGTGTACCTACCATATTCTTGAATGTGATAAAAATGTAGAATTAGATTATTATCCTGCTTCCAGTTATTATATTTGATTCATTATTTTCGTTTCTTTTATTTTACAGATAACCTTAACCATGGCCTTGAAAAGGCCCAGAAATTTTTTTTTTTGGAGCAGCACCCACCACTAATTTTAGCTACGAGCCACCACAGGTGGATACAAAGAATACAGCTTGCAATTTTCAGCTCAATTAATTACACAACCTCAAAAAGGGTTCGAGCCATGCGATATCATCTGTGATTCAAGGTTAACTGGAACGTTATCTGGTTTTGCAACAAACCGGCGACTTTATACATGACTTTTAATGATGTCTGGTTTTAAATCGTATGATATTTACGGTGCATGTACAAGATGGTAAACTGTTAGAAAATGCAAAAATGTAAAAACTGAAAATTTTGTATCTAAGTGGTTTTGTAACTATATATATACGAGTATATTAATTATTATCATTAATATCTTAGATATAAATTATAATATATCATAATTTTAAATAATGGTAAAATTATATTTTATATATACATATTTTCAACAGAGAATAATTTGCCAATATGAAAAAATTAATAAAACTACAAAATTAAAGAAATACAAAAGAGAAACTAAATAACTTTTTTCCGGGTATACGGGCATCGACTGCCGTGGTCATTAGCTTTTTCCTGAAAAACAAATAACATAAAAAATTCTTTCCGTTCCTGTTAAAATAACTAGCGACCTAGTCAGAAGAAACTAATCTTGTCAAACAGATTATACAAAACTAGACTTGTCATAGGACATTATTTCCTTAGAACACGATATGTAGAAGGTATATAGAGATCTTGCCAGTAAGAAGCATATATTTCATTTATAAAGAAATGTCAAATTTATCAAAACTGCTTTAAAGTCCTTCAATTATTAAAAACTCATCCTTTCAAGAAATTAATCAGAAGAACTTATAAAACTTATTACACGCACATCTGCTGCTTAGATTTACTTTTAGGCCATCCTTATTTGCTTCTTTTCTCCATCTTCCTGATGGCCTCCACCTCTGATTCCAGCCTTCTGAAATGGAATCTTCCAATCCATCTTCGTAATATATATCGGAATTTATTTTTCTGCCAGCATTAGATGATTCTGAGCCATTGAGCAAGATGGTGTGGTGAGCATTGCATGGGGCGGCTAAAAAGCTCGTTCTTTCTTTTAGAGGCCTCCGAGCTTTTAGGGGCTCCATTGATGTTTGTCCATCACTCTCTCTTCCAACAATCATCATCACGTCGTCTTCTTTCCTGATTTACTGAATGGAGATTTTCTCTACTTCGACTTTTACCGTCGGTGCATTACGTTTAAACGACTTGTACTGTTTAGCTTACTTTCTTTCCGTTTTGACCGGTCGAGAGCTCATTCTCGGGTCTGGAACAACTTATGTTTGAAAACATTCGCTTTTTTTCTGTGCTGGTTTTGGAATAATTGCGACATTTAGTTTAAAGTAATCTGCAGGAGCTGTAGCAACTTGAGCATAAGACGCAATATTCGGTGACTTTTCTAGCTTCGATGTAGTTGATGTTTTAAACAGTCTTCATCTTAGACTGCTAATTTCTCCTTATAAATTGTACAGTCTCGCGATCTCGCAGAGTAATGTCCATGACAGTTGACACAAACCGGCGGATCCCTGCACGGGTCATCCGGATATAATGGGTCACCACAAGGACAGATCCTAGTGCATCATGACGCTGTATGTTAGAATGTCTGATATCCAAAACACCGCAATAGTGATGAATGGGCAAACATCTTAATGCATCGTGTATTCAGTCGACGACATGCGACAATTCCTTGTTCATAGAGTTCCTCTACAATTTCGTCTTCTGTGGTGTTCAACAAATCCCTTCACACAACTACTGCGTTGAAAGTATTTAGCGTAGCATGCAGTAACACCTCAGTGTTTATACGTCCCATCTTCTTGAGTAGCGGCGATGATTGTAGGTCATTAACGGTTTCAACGAACAGTTCCATAGCAAAATTCTTCGTCTCCTTGACAAGTCCTCCTGCAGCTTCTGTGATCCAGATTTCGGAATCTTCTTCTTTATCACCAAACTCAACGCACCAAAGGCTCTCCTAGATGGGCATTTTTATGTGGATTCTCTGCCAAGAAATCGTGAAAGTTAAAAGTTTCCACGAATAAAGTGACGCCATTCAATTTGTCGCAAGGTGCGGGCGAAGAGGCGGTTGGATATGCCCAGGATCATTGATCTTGCGTGAATTCTTACAGGATCAACTGCCTCCTACAGATTTAACCCGAGCCAGGGAGTCAGGTACTATCTGATCCGCTTTACCGACATCCCAGCGCTCGCACATAGTAGTAAGGGCTCTTACTACTGTGAAATATATACTATTTAGTCGTATTTAAAAAAAAAGGAAACTGAATAATAAATTGCATACCTAACATTTTAAAATATTTTCATTTTGTCTATATTGTAAAAAATGTATCTAGGTAATATTTTTTTTGTCTTTTATATAATCGTAATTTTAATTAGTTATAAAATAATCTGTATTAATGTTTTTTAATTTTTTTTGCAGATGAAAGATGTATAACTGATGATCAATTAAACAAAAGACATCTTACAAACATATTTCTTCAATTAATAATAGAATTATAAATTTCATTGATAATAGATTATTTAAAACGGTATGAATGAAAAGAATATATATATATATATATATATATGTATAAAGGTAATCCCGATTTTTTAACCGACTAGGCTCGCCTGAGAACTGGTAATGTTGTTAACTTATATTTGTTCCCATAAATCCAATCATAATTACATGTGATTTCCGTAATTTTTTTTATATATTTGTTATTAAATCTAATACATAAGCTGTATGAAATGTTAAAATACCATCAAAAGTACTGAAATGTTTATTTAAAAATTAAGATTAACTTTTTATACAAAATGATAACGCAATACTGACCTTTTACGTTTTATTTTCAGAGGGTTTTGGCGAGGATCCAACCCATCGGAATTGACAAACCGGAAGAGACATACCGGAAGAGACACCCCGGAAGAGACAAGACACTGGACTAGACACACCGAACCAAAAAAAAAAAAAAAAAAACCGACTAGATACACTGGACTAACACACCGGACTAGACACACTGGACTAGACACACCGGACTAAACACACCGGACTAGACTCACTGGATTAGACCTAAAGGGGAGGTTTTTTAGTCGGTGAGAGCCCGACACTACCGTCTGTTGCGGACCCAGACGGTGGCTGGAAGAGCTTTTTCCTCCTCCTACGCAAAACAAAAAAAAAAAAAAAAAATTACTAGTTCATATTAACTGCATTACTAATCTTTTTGCCAAGTGATGTTGAGTTGTAGGTGCTGTACCGGGAGTACGTTTAAATTCATGAAAGCTGTGACAAAAAAAAATGGTTACAGATTCTCAAATGTAATATTGAAAGCGGAAAATGATTATGGAAGATAAAGAAAATCTTAGTTAAAGTGACTATCAACTGTAGTTTCAAATCTGGATTGAATAAAAAGTAAGTACTATAAATGTCTAATAGAATTTTTAAAACGCAGCAAAATATAAAAAAACGCATCTACAATTGGGAATGATGATTTTAACAAATATTGGGTGCTGAATTCAAAACTTATAAAATTTTGTGTAATACATTGCATTTTTAGATACATACGATTTATTTACCAATAAATGCATAATCAGTGTCATACCAATATTTCAAAAAAGTTATTATTTTTGTGTATTCATTTATAATTTGTTTAAATCAGCTACGTTTTTGTTATTCAAATACAGATGAATTGAAATATATTCAATAGAGTTTTTAAACTATTAAATCATTGGAACTAAATTTGTAAAATAAGTTTACAAATGTTTTCTCGCTTATACGATGTTTTATCAGTTTCTGTAAATAAAAACCAACAACAGTCATCAATCATTCTAGCATCCCATCTTCCTTGGTAGTTATGCTGACTGAAACGGTCTCCCTGCTCATCACTGACAGAGCACAAATTTTCAGGAAAAAAGTCTAGGTGAGACTGTAGGAAATGAATATTTAATGACATCCTACGTACTAAATATTTGTAGTTTTTTAACAGCTTATTAACTATAAACATAGTTTTCATCTTTTCTGTTGCCTAAAAAACACCAACAATGATAAATAACAGGGCTTGTAGTTTCCTGTTGAACCGTTCAGTTACTGAGCACGATATAAAAATAACATGAGGCACCCAGATTTTATCTTGATCTGAGTGCGCAATCAAAATTAACAGGCAGTTTTTATTGATTCAGAAATAAGTTATTCTTTGAGATTTATGCGTACATTTACCTCTAATGTAACAGTAATTGTCTGGATGATTTGAGCATCCACCAACTTATTAGAGTGTAGCAAATAAAAATGAGAAAAAAAATCTCTTCATTATTATAAAGAATTTATGAAAATATAGCAAAACACTAATAACTGTGTGAACACAACACACAGTATAGACAATTGAAGTTAGACTGAATAAAATTTTAAGCTCTGTAGTAGGCAAAAACAGATGTCTGTATGATATACATGTCTACTTCCATGATACAATGTATACATACTTTATTTTTTCTTTATTAAGCATGTATGTGTACTGTTTAAAAGTAAAAATACAGAAACTATTCTGAGTTGTAACAAGTAGTTGATCATAATGAATTTATTATTAAAAAAACATTACAAATTTATGATTTATGTAAAACCTTTACATAGTAACACAATTTCAATGGCATATTGGAGATCAGCACCCAAATTACAGTGAGGAAAGTTGTGTAACATGTTAGATACAGATTTTGCATCGACAGTGTTATTTCAACGTTTGACAATATGTTTAAATTTAAACAATGTTTTATTTAAATTTAATTATTTAAAACAAATAATTTTTATTAACTATTTTACATCTGCAATGATATTAGATTATAAGAATTAATTACATTTTTAGTAAGTAGAAGCAAAGTATATAATGCGCTAACACCAGATAAGCTATGCGTAATCTAATTACATGTTCATTCATTTAATGCTGGTAAAAGAGTAGTCGATGAAACACATGATGTTACTGTTCCCAACTGTGAGGCACATTTCGCGAATAATTTTCTTTGACCTAGCAGAAGTTTTATCTTCAGTTATTGAATTACATAATCTGTCCCAATCACAATGTAGTGATGCATATAAAGCACAAAAGAGGTAAGAGGTACAATTGCTTTCTATTTCATTAAGAATAATGATTTTCATACACGACCAGTCCCAGTGGTGAACGTAGTGAAGGTGTTGCTTGTAGAGCTGAAAGATTTTCTGCGTTTTAGTGGGCTTGGCCTACTCTGTGTAGAAGATGATGGGCAATTGTTTCAGTCCTCACTTTCCTTACTAAGACCGGCATGAAATGCTTTTTTCTTGAGAATGCCAATGCTATTTTGTGGGACATGCATCTTGTATCTTGTCGCATTTAATCTTTTGTTTACGGCAAATGACATATATAAATGATTATAATTATTTTATTGATTTATTTTTTCAAAGTACAATTTCTTCCTAAGTAACTAGAAAAAAAAAATTATCATAACAGCTCCGGTTCCTCTATCGTTTTTTAAAATAAATATTTAAATATCAATCAGGTTTAAGGTAATTCTTGATTACAAATCAATGTTCAGCTGTTCTTCATGATTTTCTGGCACCATGACTATTAATATTAGTATAAACATGAGATTATAATCTACAGATTTTAGTTTAACTGTAAGTTTGCTCACAAAAAATGAATTACAAAACACATCTCACAGTTGGAAACAGCAATATCATCATGTCTTTCATCAATTGTTCCTGTACTAGTACTAAATAGAATGAAAAAGTGGTTGAAAAAGTCATTACATTGTAAATTCCTGATTTGTGACTTCTGTACTATACAAGTCATGCGAGATACAAGTGATACCATATAAAGTTGATTTCTTTAAATTTATGATGACACTATACAACCAGTCAATGTGATGAACAGAGTGAAAGGACCAATTTCAGGGCTGAATATCAGCTATAGTTTAGTCAGCTTCATGCTGGTTTGCAATAATTTTTGTGGGAAAGGCATCAGGAAAACCATTAAAATATCCATTTTCCTCAGAAAACCTAACTATTGATGTTCAGTTTTTATTAAGATTGGCTCAGCGTTTTTTTGGAAATAGATATGTGTCATGTCAGGTTATCAGATATTACTCCTTCAGAGACATAAAAATATTAATTATTGTGAAGTAGATTCCTTGAGTCGATTGGAATCCCTTATTCCTCAAATAGATTCCATGAATATCGATTACATCTTTGAGCTTTGTCTTTATAAAATAATAAGATAAAATTCTGGATTTATCTCTTAGGCTGAGTCAATAGCTACTTTCTTAATGTCCCCTTAAAAGAGTGATATCTGTCTGTTTATGAAACTTATTTCGCAGGCAAATTATTATATTAAAAGGGCAACATACTAGACTTTGATATCTTGATGAATTAATTTACATTTCTTATAATTTAATTCACTGAATTTCTTCAGAACATAAAACATAAAGATAATTTTATAATTTATTTGTGGATTGAATTATGTCTGAACTATATATCATTAAACAAATAATTATACTAATACTACTTGTAGACTTGTTTGTTATTTATTTGCAATAATTTAATAATGACTAAACTGGTAAGTTTTCTTTTTCAGCAATGTCATAAGTACTGATATGGAGGACATTTATCCCAGAATTTAATCTGATATAGAATCTTCATTTTCATTAAATTAGATTGGAATGGAAAGAGTAAATCGGTGAGTTTTTAATTTAATTATTATAATATATAAAATGTGCAACACAATAAATAAAATCCATTAAAAAATTAATTTAGAAAAGTGGTAACATCAACGTACATTTAAGTGTACAGCAGCTGTTAGAGAGGGGAAGACAGTTGTAACAAAAGATTAGAAGGGGTCTAAGAAAAAAAAAAATTCCAAAGGTTTTTAAGTTCAAAGAAAATATTTAAAAGGATTACGAAAACTTGGGGTTCAACTCATCGCCTCTTGATTCTACAAATTTTTATTTATTTTATTATATTTAAAGGCTTAGCTCTATATCATAATTTATAAATGTAATTAAATTACATTATATAAAAAATTATTTGTCTTGAAGATCAATACAATATTAGTAATGAAGTGATTAATTTGGATAACATCGAAGTTCCAAGTTAACTTCTCTTTTAGATTACTTCATATAAGAGAAGCAGCATATCCTGGTGGGTTTCAATGTATCAAAGAGAGAAATGATCTGCTTAATTTTAAAGGGAAAGTTTTTAGGGGATAAGAGTGACATTTACACTTACACTGTTGGGAAATTATATTTATAATCACCGATATTCTTTAGCAGAATTTACAAAATTTGCTGGAATATTATAATTTTCATACGATATAAAAATAACTTATTATTTTTTTAATTAGTGTTAAGAGAATCAAGCTCATCAATGAAAACACCTTTAAATCATTAATTCACTTTCAGGCATGATTTTTATTTGTAACTTACCTATAAATTATGGTAATAAATAATTTACTTTGTTATCCACTAAAGATTTCTGTACCTGCATTTGGATGTAGAACCTGCTGCCTTAACTTAGTTTAAAATTATATTTTAATAAATAATGTCATTTTGTCATTATAAAATTTTTAACAGTTAAGCCCAAAAATATAATTTTAATAGAACATATGAGATGAAGAAGTAATAATGATTTGAAAATTAACATAATCATCACAGTTTACTCATTACCTAGTAAAGAAAAATTCTATTTTAAACCAAATTTTTGGCATTTTGTAATGTTGTTCAGGACAGGTACAGTGGTGGGAAAATTTCTGTTATCACACCATAATTTCTAAAAAAAAAATGAACAAACTTTCCAGCTGCTGTTGATGTAACCTACCATCGACATAATCTGTCTATTCTCGGCAGTCATATAAAATACACTTTCATGATTTATTACACCTTCAAATCTAACATTTTCTCTGAGATCATTCTGTTATTATGTAGCATTACTTTGTTCTTAGTAGGATATTAAATTCTTAATTTTACACATATTATTTTTCATTTTACCTTCAAATAACTTTTGTGAACAAAAAGAAAACAAAAACTCAAAAAAAAAATGGGGATGTGGTGGTTGTAAATTTTAAAATACTGTTACCATAAATTTATATGTAAATTACAATACAATACTATTGCAAACAATAATTCCATTTTACAATTTAATTTAATCTTCACTGAAGTTACTCTCTCTTTTTAGAGTTTAATTTATTGTTAAATTTATTAAAATTAAGCTTTATTTATCACACCATTATTAGTTATATATTAACTATATCAAATATTATCAAGATACCTCCAAACTTACTGAGAAATAATTTTAAAAAAAACAAAAATGGGACAGATAATATTGATAAATACATAAACTTTTGACGGTAATAAATGATCTTTTATTCTGTTTTTCATATACTGAATCTGTTCTTAAAGTATGTTCTGCATTACCTATCCAAATGCTACTTGATCAGAATAAGATGTGTATATTACATATTTAAAATATCATACTGAAATGCGTGATAACTAAAGGAAAGTGTATACTTATATTGCTATGTTTATACTTTATAAATATTATTGTGCAGTGTACTGACGGGACAGCTTAACAGCAAGCGCACCATTATATTTATATGGTAATCTAATTTTTATATTTCCATTAGCAAACATGTCTTACAAGATGTAGCCATTTACCAGTTTTTTAGAAAATATTTAAAATTCTTTAAGATAATAAAAATTTCATTTTCAATTTTCTGAAACATTGGAAAACATTTATTTATACCGATAAAACAACTTAGTAGCTGTGGTATCAGTATCTGAAAAGAAACTTGCTTTTCAAGTCGTACCTCATAAATTGTATAAAAGTAGTAGAAATTTTATCATTTGCCAAGAATAAACATGTAAATTTAGGTCCTCGCTTCAAGATGTAGAGTGTGGAGCGCCTTGGTGAAAAGCTTTTGCCTTCTTTATTGTTTTAGTGATCTGCCGCAAAATCTTGAGCTGTTCATTACAACTCTTTTCATTGATGACACAACTGTATCTATTTCTAAAATAATTAATAAAAATGGATTGAAACTTTCACAATTGCAGTTTTAAAAAAATTTCACTGGATGGATGGTAACTTAAAATATGGATAAAACTGTGACATTGTGCTTCTTGGTTAAACATAACATTGCAGATTGTGTGGCCAATATTCCCATTATATCGATAGTAATTTTGTTGTCCACAAAGCAAAACCTTTGGGTTTTTTATTTGATAAAATTCTTGTGGGATGATAAAACTGATTTTGTTTACCAAAATGGAGTAAACAGTTTTACTCTGAAGCATCTTTATAAAACACTAAGCTTGTAATCATTATCGATTACTTTTATGCCTAAATATTTTCTCGTATAATGTGTAAAGTGCAATTTATGGGCTTTTTAAAAACATAACCTAATAGGATAAAAAAAGTGCTTTCAGATCATTATTGAGGCATAATTTATGAAAAAGGAAACTGTATAATCAGTTACCCATCAGCTACAAAATGATAACGGAATACTGACCTTTTACGTTTTATTTTCAGAGGGTTTTGGCTTTGGAGAGGATCCAACCCACCCGATACGTGTTAGAAGACCAAATCAGGCGTACAGATGGGAGTTAGAGGACCAAATCAGGCGTACAGATGGGAGTTAGAGGACCAAATCAGGCGTACAGATGAGAGTTAGAGGACAAAATCAGGCGTACAGATCCTGTAAGTGACGACCCGGATTTGACACACCGGACTAGACACACCGAATCAAAAAAAAACCCGACTAGATACACCGAACTAGAACCACCGAACTAGATACACCGAACTAGACCCACTGAACTTGACCCGCATGGACTGGATTCACCTAACTTGACGCAGCTTAGGACACGACTAGTGACTAGTTAGGCGTGCAGAGGATCCGATCCAGCAGAGAAAATCGTTCAGGTTAATATCATTGTTAAAATTTGATTGTAATATAAGGTTAATATTATTATTATTATTGTTAATGTTATTATTCTCCATTATGGCATACTACTATAGAGCTATTACAGCTTACCATTTTTAATTCGCAAATATAGTATCATTAATACCTGAAAAACGAAAACAAGTGATATGTGAAAATTAATCACACATTAGTTAAATCGTATTATAATTTGTTTTGTATTAGATAATTAAATTTAAAAAAAAGGTAGTTGTATTTAATTTTTGATGGTATTTTAACATTTAAAGTATATATATATATATATACACACGTTTATTTATTGAAAAATCTCACTGAATAAGTGTTTAAGAAAATTAATTTATTATGTATAAACCCTCAACACAATTAATAAAATAAAAAAATATATGTGGACAGAAAAATACTATCAGCCTACACATTTAACACAAAAAAAGCTTGTAAATTAAAAATAAGCTTGTTTATTTCATGATAAATATTGTCTTTCCATTTTTAGTTATACTGAAAATTTCCCTCCAAATACTAATCATAGAATATAGTTCACATTTTAGTTTTGTTCTAAAAAAGTGTATGTATATATTATATATATACATGCCTGTCACTGGACAACTAAAGAGCAGATATCGACTTTCTTTCTGATTGCTGGCATTCATTGATACTCTTTTTTGCTGAACAATCATTCATTTAAAAGCCTTCTTTTTAAGTATGATCTCACTTAAAAATTTATTTTTATGATGTAATTTTTTTATTTCCTCACTTATGAAAAGAACACAACTAAATTGCAAGAGAAACATTAAATCACATGTCAATTTAATGATATATTATGATCTTAAAAACAGATACTTTATTTTGCTTATTTATTCCTTTTAGTTACTATGGGGACTGAGAAATACCATCTACCTCAATATTCAGAAAATGAAATTCCAGGAAAATAAATGGTCATTCGATGATGTTTTAGTCAAATTTTATATTAATATATTCGACGAGATGTAACATTTTTTACATGAAATTACAGGCAGTACATGCAAGCAACATAGAAACGTGGCTGAAATGTGTTATTAAGTGTGTAAATAATACATTTTGTTAGTATGAAACAATTGTGATGCGGGTATCTTATACCGGGTAGATTAAAATTCTGTTTCTTTACTTTTACTAATTAGAAAATAGTTAATAAAGAAAGGTTTTATTATGTCCAATTCACATCGGAAGAAGTGTTTAAGTACACACTTTTTTTTTTTAATAAGTTTCATTCTGATTTATAAAATCAGGCCAAATATTTAAAACCTTGAGATGGTTCAGGGCATTTGAATTTAAGGAAATACCGTTTTTTGTTTCAAAAGAATGAAAAATTGTAAGGCGTCAAATTAAACGAATGCGGTAGCTATTCAGTTGTTCTTTTGGTGACTTAAACGTTCATAAAACGTTTGAACGAGGTAATGTCTAATTTGACCCCTACCTTACTCAAAACACAGGGCTGTTTAATAGCTCAGAAATAAAAACAGTATCTTGTACGATTTCATAATCTTTATTAAAGGGAAATTCCAATATGGTCGAGGGTTAGGTTAAGTTAATGTTAGGTTGGGTTTCTGATTTGGAATTCGAGACTTCCAGCGTCTAAGTCCTAGTAAAGGCAGTTACTTTTATACGGATTTGAATACTACATCGTGGATACTGATTTTCTTTGGTGGTTGGGTTTCAATTAACGATACATCTCAGGAATGGTCGAATAGAGACTGTACAAGACTACTCTTCATTTACACTCATACACATCATCCTCATTCATCCTCTAAAGTAATACCTAAACGGTAATTAGCGGAGGCTAAATAAGAAAGAAAGAAAATGGTTGGGTTATAAGATGGTGTAGAGGAATGGGGGGCGCGGCCAGAAGGAGGGAGCGGATCTAAGATGGCAGACTGCGACACTAGTGCTCCTTGCGGCGAAAGGGGAAACTAATGGCACGTGGTCATACACCTAAATCGGTTCAGCCACTGAGCTGCGACAGTGCGAGAAACACACATACATTCACGACAAATATATTACACTCCATTTTGGGCAGTAGAGTAAAATAAACCACTCCATTCATTCGTAGCCTGTCGCATGAAATGACAGTATTTACTAATTTCAGTAACTACGGGCTAATCGCCCGATTAAATTATGGTAATCAGACAAAAAATGGGGTACGGGCGTTTTTTTGCATTTCTCAACGTTTCATGACCCAGGGATCCCAAAAATGTAGTGCGGGGTAATGCTCGTACGTACGTAGGTGCGTGTACTGGCGTGATCTGATTTTGATAAAATCTGGTACAGAGGCTCGTGTATATTAGGCAATTTTTTGATAAAAGTTTGGAGCCAATACCTCCAGAGGATGGGATAGATAGTGTCTTTGGAGTCAATTTTCTCAAAATGTTGAATATATAACCCGACTTTACATTAAGCTCAGTATATGCGTACGTGTTTATCTTACCATTTATAAAAAGAAATCTGCTCCCCAAATTCTCCCCCTTATCCCGAAAATCGACAAAGCTATCTTTTCATTTATTGCACATTTTTTGAACGAATTTTTACTTTTCGTCTTCGTAGGCATAGTAATAGTGCAATAGTGCCTAGTAATTTGTTGTCAGTGGCCAAAAAAACCTTTGGAGGCAATATTGTTGGTAGAAGAATCGATGAAAGTATAGAAATATCAAATTTTGGAATCTTTTAAAAAATGTTCAAGCTTTTTTCAATTTTTATTAATAATATTACATTAAAAAATCATCATAATTCACCACCACCCCTAAAAAAGAAATCTTAGATAACTTTTGGTTGTACATTTTTCAGTAGTACTTTTTTATTTCTTCCATTTAACATATTAAATCAAAACAAATCAAACAATTTTCTTGGGAGATGATTTTGGGGGTGGCAGGGCAGAAAAAGTAATAAAATGCCGATTTATTTGAATTTTTTAAACTTTTTCTTGAATCATTATATTTTTACTATATAAGAATAACCAGAGTCAGGAAAGTATTAAAACAGCCTCACACCGGTCACAAGCCACACCAACAATTTCAAATGCATTCTCAAGAACAACAAACAAAACATACCAGGTTTACATAGGAAACGTCAGGAGTGAAGCGATTTCCTGTCTTCGGTAAGCTGAATACAGTACTGCATATTTACCTTGCACTAAAATGCAAGTGATATTCAGCTCTACAAATGACATCTCTCCGTTCTCACTATGATCGCGGATGTAGTAAGCATCATTACTATCAGAAAAATTATTTGAATGTCGGTTCTTGTGCCTCATATGTTTTAAATGTGTTCAATGTCACAAGAAATACTGTAATAGAATATAAAAATATTTAAAAATCTCTACTGCAATTACAGTAAATTACAGAATAAATTGCAACTAAAAGTAATCAAATGCAATAAAAACCACGACTGTAAAGATTTTTTTCTTAATTATAAAATTTATTTTTCCTTTTTCAAAATTTGTTTTATATTCATCTGTATTCGGATATAATAAAAAATAGAAAGTAGTTTGTAAAAAAATATTCAAAATTTATTCATTTATTCCACAATTTATTTTCTCCTTACAGCTTTACAAAGGGGAAAAATGTAATTATTCATAAAGTTAACAAAGATTCATTCCAGGCAATAGAAAATACACAGTTATTATTCAAAAGCGATACCGGCAAGAAGTTATTACCCGTCTAATCTTTGCGCTCATAAATAAAAATTAGATTATTCTGAAAAATAAAATAATCATAATTAAATAAAAATATTTATATACATCGATAAGCACTGTAATCGATTTATTCATTATCACTTTAAGACGAAGTTTTTTTTCGTTTCTCCCACCCCGAAATGGGGCGTAGATATATAAATAGGGTTATTTCTCCATCCTGATTATTTTTAATATCAATATTTCCTTCTATTCTAAGTTATTTCTGGTGAAAAACTTGAAAACTTTTGAGTGGGAGAAACGAAAAAGTACCAAATTTCTTCTGTAACAATATCGGTAATTTAAAATTGGCAAAATTAACACCACTCCGACAACTAATACTGTACGTATTGAAGCCTAGAATTAATGAAACCGGACCGGCAATAAGATTAAGGATGGACAGACAATAAAGTTGCAAATAATAGATTATCTTGGGCGTTCTTAACTTATGGACTTTATATTTTACGATCGTTCCAGGTAAGCTGCCGTTCTGTGACTCGGAGATAGGATCATTTTCTTCTACGTTTATACAAATATTACGGAATCTGACACCCTGACACGTTACGATTATGACACCTGCAGTATTTATATGTTATTTGCTTTATTACACTAAATATCATAAATTTTGTCTCACAGCTTAAAATCATGCGATTCATATTTAATCATCTTAATTAACCCCTTTTTTGTCTTTATCCGCTTTCTTCAATAGTTCATTTACCGAGCAGGCTTCATAGTATAATGCGATATCATCTGCAAACATCTCAAATACGCCTTAAAATTGCCCTGACACAATACAAATTAGATACAGTATCGTTCCCGAAACTGATATCTGTGGAACTTCAGAAGCCTGAAGCGTAAGCCGGCTGATACGTGCGCAAAAAAAAATAGACATCGAAGTAGAATACAACTTATACGGGTAAACAGTGCTGCTACAACCTTTTTATCATTAATATTACAATAAACAACAATTGAAAATTATAAGGGGCATCCTCTACCGATACCCTTTGCAAATCTAAAAATATTATGATTAACTCAGTAGTAGAAAAAATCTATTTTATTTCATTTCATACTAGCAGACCCGGTAATGCTTACTATCGCTTTTTTTGAATGTATATATAGATTAAATGAACGCAATTGAAAGTTTGATAAAACATTACGGAACTTCGCAAAATTTAACCTTTCACTTACTTTATAAAAGTCAAAATGTAAATAAATCCAATTGGCAAAACAATAGCACTACCTATCGGATTTAATTCAAACTACTCTCTAAACACAGTAGTCAGTTCAAAATATGATCAAATGAATTAACTTTCTACCGGTCAGATCGAGGATTTCAATAGCTCTAAACCTTCTCTATTTGCGGACTATTTGCAAAAATCCGCGCGTAAATCGGTCCAATAGTTTTTTAGTCTATATCAAACAAACATACGAACATTGCCTTTTATATATATAGAAGACGAAAGTCTGTTTGTATATTTGTTTGTTTCTTAAATATCTCGACACCGGCGCCACCTAGCGGGTATTAGTTTTGCAGAACCTTTTCTTTTCACGTAATTAATGTGTATTCTGAATATGAGCCAAATCGGTCCATACATACAATTTTTGTAAATATATCGACCCCAGCGCCACCTAGTGGGTCCAAACTAATTCAGAAATTTTCGCGGGTACGCACACAACTCACCAGTTTCATCGCAATCGTTTGAATGGCACGGGAACGCAAACGGGACAAACAAACATTTATTTTTATGCATACAAGTAGTTTTTTGCATACAATGAACGGCATGAATGAAGTCCTGCGCAAGAACTACTGCATGAAAATAAACAAGAACAAAACGAAAGTAATATGTAGTAGAAATAAGCAAGACGGATCACTGAATGTAAAAATAGGAAGAGAAAAGATTATGGAGGTATAAGAATTTTGTTATTTGGGAAATGGAATTACTAAAGATGAATGATATAGTAATTCTAGCCGAGAGTAAAAAGGATTTAGAAGAAACAATGAACGGCATAGATGAAGTCCTACGCAAGAACTATCGCATGAAAATAAACAAGAACAAAACAAAAGTAATGAAATGTAGTAGAAATAACAAAGATGGACCGCTGAATGTGAAAATAGGAGGAGAGAAGATTATGGAGGTAGAAGAATTTTGTTATTTGGGAAGTAAAATTACTAAAGATGGACGAAGCAGGAGCGATATAAAATGCCGAATAGCGCAAGCTAAACGAGCCTTCAGTAAGAAATATAATTTGTTTACATCAAAAATTAATTTAAATGTCAGGAAAAGATTTTTGAAAGTGTATGTTTGGAGTGTCGCTTTATATGGAAGTGAAACTTGGACAATCGGAGTATCTGAGAAGAAAGATTAGAAGCTTTTGAAATGTGGTGCTATAGGAGAATGTTAAAAATCAGATGGGTGGATAAAGTGACAAATGAAGAGGTATTGCGGCAAATAGATGAAGAAAGAAGCATTTGGAAAAATATAGTTAAAAGAAGAGACAGACTTATAGGCCACATACTAAGGCATCCTGGAATAGTCGCTTTAATATTGGAAGGACAGGTAGAAGGGAAAAATTGTGTAGGCAGGCCACGTTTGGAGTATGTAAAACAAATTGTTGGGGATGTAGGATGTAGAGGGTATACTGAAATGAAACGAACAGCACTAGATAAGGAATCTTGGAGAGCTGCATCAAACCAGTTAAATAACTGAAGACAAAAAATGAACCATCAAAGGAAGTACCAAGCATTACATTACTTGCAAGAGATGCGTAAATAATTCTATACATGATGGAATTATTAAAAAAAATCCAGTTAATATAAGTATACATTTGGTTGTAACAACAGAAGAAAATTTAGTCGGGAATATAAGTAGTGAAAAGAAGTTATAACTAGAAAGGAAAGTAGTTAGTTTGTGAATATTACGATGAAAGATTCAGATGTAAATGTTATTTAAAGAAACACACTAATATTCATGAAAAAAATAAAAATAATAGTAACTTTTGTCAAGTCACTTAACCGTAAAAACAGATTAAAGGCACACATTTTTATTCATGCGAAAGAGAAAAATTATATTTGTAACTTTTGTCATAAGTCATAAATTTAATTGTAAAAATGTTTAGTCACATATTAATATTCATACAAAAGAGAAAAGTTATGTTTGCTACTTTTGTCAGAAATATTTTATTCAAAATGTGCAAAAAAGAAAAATTATGTTCTTAACTTTTGTCAAAGGTCATTTAATTGTTAAAATTGTTTATGAACTATCTTAATATTCATACAAAAGAGAAAAATTATATTTGTAACTTCTGCCAAAAGGTTTTTTTATCATCATTCTAATTAAAAGAAACATGTTAATACTCATACAAAAGAGACAAATTATGTTTGTTACTTCTGCCAAAAGGTTTTGAGTGACCCTTATAATTTAAAGAAACATCTTAATATTCATATATAAGAGAAAAATTATGTTTGTAACTTTTGTCAGAAATATTTTAATCAAATTTTTTCTTTAAAATCACATTTAATTTCATACAAAAGAGAAAAATTTAGTTTCTTACTTCTGTCAAAAATTTTTTAATCGTCTTCATAATTTAAAGGTATATATTAATTTACACACCAAGGAGAAAAAAGGTTTTTAATCATCTCAATAGCTTAAAGAGGCATATTAATTTACACATCAAAGAGAAAAGTTGTTTGTAATGTGAAAAATCTTATAGAGAGTTATACTTCAAAAAGAAATCTCAATAATATCCATCATATTAGAGAATCATTATTATGGTCATTAAAAATCTTATATTAAATTTTTACATAATTGAAAATAAGTCGTAACAAAATTTAATTTCTTACGGAAGTAATACTACCATTAGATATTGCATCAGAGGATGAGATGAAATGGCAATTTTGTAGAATGTGAAAAATACTATACATGACCAGGATTTGAACCCAGGACATCTGGATTAAAGGCCGAGAAACTAGAAATCTCACCACAGAGGCCAGTCTGACTTGATGCCAGTCAGTCGTCGTGCTCCGAAATTCTATCTGTATCTCTACTACTTTAAGTTATAACTCAGTAAATATGAATTGATACTTGAAAATTTACCAAAATATTTTTGAAAGTGTATACTGTCAGAAAATATTTTGAAAAAATGTTTAATTTTTTTTACTCAACAAGGTAAAAAACTTCCCTAAAAAAATTAAGAATTAAAAAAAAAATTAAGTAATTTTTTGTTGTATATTTTAACAGATTTATATTTAAGAATTTTTTTTTTATTTTACTGATAAATTAATTCTATTATGATAGTTTTTAGAGATTTTGGTTTATTTTTAATATTTGTCAAACATATGTTTTTTCATAGGAAATATATAAAACTGTTTTTTTGTGAGATTACTTTAAACATTTCTATTTCTATTTTAATGTTTGCTATTTCAAAATTGTTTGCAATTATTTCCATAAAGACAAAACAATCTATTCCTATTGTTCTTTTTGTAACCTAAACTTTTTGTTTCTACCATATTTTATTTAGTTTCAATGTTTTCCTCCATTCTTTTATGATTACCAAGAACAATGAGTCAACTGTCTCATTACCTTATGCCTTTTCAAATAAATTTAACCTTAGAAAAGAGATTGGAGGTTGTTTGCTCGGTTATACAATTTATCATTTATTCTTATTTTCCCGCAGAATCATATATATATATATAATCTAAAATGTAAAAATGTAAGTGTATATAATTCTTATATTTCACCATTTAACTGAGAGGAGAAATCACTCTGTAATTATTAACTTCCATTTTGTGTCCTTTGTTGTGTAAAGGATGAATTAGGGTAGACTGCCATTCTTGTGGGATTTTTTCTGTCTTCCAAATGTCCTAAAATAATTTCTTTAATAGATCATACATTAATTAGCTAATCAACATAATTTTAAAAGTTGAAAAGTTATTGAGTCCTCACCGGATGCTTTATTATATTTTAGAGATCTGATTTCTTTACTTCTTGTTTATTTGGGGACTTGATTTTTCTAGTTTAGTTATTGGTTTCAACAGTATAGCTTTTTGGGTTTGTTTGCAGTTTTAATAGGTCTCAAAAAATAATTAGCTAAAATTTTACTATCGCAAGTTTATGTGACTGTTATGTTTAAAAATATTTTTTCTTTAATTTTGTAGAAAATAATTTTCTTGGTGAAATCGACTATTTTATTGTAATAAATGTGCAGTTGACTTGAATTTCAGTTTTAGAAATATGTTTATAATATTATAAATTATGATTTTTATGTGTTGTTAAATAACATTTTATTTATAATGTAAAAGATTTCAGAATTATGTATTTTGATTTTATATTGTGTCTGTAAATATTAACATCCACATAAATATTAGTATTACTGATTAATTTGCAGGTGTACATTCAAAGTTATTTATTTTTTAATCTAATAAACAGTGTTCCACAAAAAACAGATTGATTTTTATTTAAAACATACATCATTCTTTTAGTAAAAACAAATTGATTGTATTTTAGTGTGATCAGATCCAAGTTTACTGTTTATCTTGTATTACGTATATCATTAAAAAAACAAAATTAAAGCTCCCCACTTTGTCCAACCTACATGGTAAGAGTGGTAGATGTGTGTCTATATTCAGGCTTTAGGTTTGAATCATTGGTTTTGAATATTTTAACTCACTTCATAAATAAAAGAAAATATGATTTATCACACTATCTTTTGTATTCTAAAATGCTTTTTGATCAATGTCTTTTAAAAATGATAAAATGATCTTACTTTTACCATTTAAATTTTTTAGTGTCCCAACCATGCGGGTTTGAGTGTGGTGGCCTCATATCAAAAAATTGGTTGTTTTCAGTATGTAGTACTGCTAAAATTTCATTTTTCTATGTTTAAGGGGTAAATAGTTATTACTGTGTGTGCACAGTACTGTACTGTATGTATACTGTACTGTATGTTTATGCATTGCCTATATTCCTTATTAATTAAGACATCCTGATTTTGCATGGTTCCCATATGCAGGAAAAGCCAGGAATATAAATTTAGTTAAGAATGTTTAGAAAAAAAATCAGGAAAAATCACAAAAATTTCTAAGAATTGCATTTTTGTCACTGAATAAAGATTATGTTAGTAAATAAAGTATTTTTTAGGTAATGCCAAATTATATTTGATATACTTTCCCAGCATCAGGAAGTGGCGACCCATCGCCCAGCACATTGCAACTACTTTCTTTAAGCAGTCATTAGCATGTTCTGTTCTTTTTTATATATTAAAGGAGGAATAATTATTATTTTATATTAAAGGAGGAATATTCCAAATTGCATTTAATTTTTTCAGTGGTAAAATTTTAACAAAAAATACGATTGAAAAATTTAAAGTTTAATTGTTTTTCTTGGAATTTAAAATCTGAAACCACCATGATTTTTTTGTTGTATTTTAGGTAATTAATTGGTTTTAAATGGCACCTAAAAAGATTGTTTAATGACGAGTGGTTTGATATAAACTTACACTCAGAATTCAGTCAATTAAGAAGAGGTACAGATGTTTATCATACTTTTTGTGATGTGTGTAAAAAAATATTTTGGACTGGGCAATATGGGCCAAAAGGCAGTGACTTCACACAGTACTTTTCTGACTGTATGAAGTTTACTGCTTTCCTTTAGGAAAGCAGCATAATCAAATAATTCAGATAGCCTTAACTGTTTTTTTTTTTTTTATTTGCTAGCAGTACTTAACTCGGCAGACAAAACTTTGATCAACAGTTGTGAGAACAGTAGTTCTGATGCATACGTGTGTTCTTTGCTATGCTTAAAACTGTGTAATTTTTAATTATTGTAATAGTATATTCCAACAATATACAGTAACAATAACATAGCAATATATATATATAACAATAGTACATAAATGTATAACAATAGTAGAACGTATATTTTATGATTTTAAAAATAATATTTTAATTGTTAAAAGTAAAGAAAATGTTTTTAAAAAATAAGTCCTGTAGAAAGTTGATTGTATTCTGCATAGAAAGAAAAAATTAAGTAACAAGGATAACTTAACACAGACAGATAAAACAAAAGGATTTTCCTGTTAAAAAAGTAATAAATACATAATGTGTTAGCCTCATACCAAAAGAATTTTAACAAAAAACATTTTTTAAAGGAAAAAATTACTAAAGCTCTAAAGGAAATCAGAATACAAAGAACAGCAAAATAAAAATAATGACATGTACATACATTAGTCAGAACCAGCAGCAATCTACAAAATAAATTTTCATACTTTTTACTGAATAAAATATTATGAAGAAAAATATTATAGTAAGAAAAATATTATAATAACCAAATGCTTCTGAGTTATACATAACTAAGTAAATTATTCATCCACAAAAAAGAAGTTAATAATCAAGAGATATTAAAACTTTGATAATTACACAATTTTTTTGGATGCAATGCAACATGCAATAAATGTACATGTATATTTTTAACAATAAATTGAAAGAGCATTTAAACTTTCAAACCACTAGAACATATATAATTGAAATATTTTGTAGAGAACTAATATTAAAATGAAAGGAAATCCAAGTCATGTTAAGGAAGAAAAGAGGACAAGGGGACATTCATTACAAAATAAAACATATCAAACAGTAGGCCTCGGAAATGGTATAGATAAGAAAATGGGGGAAAAACAGAGAAAGTTGTAAAAAGATAGTATCGTAAGAGTTTATCTTCCAAAGAAATAATAGTAGCTTGGTCATCTTATAAGCTGTTATTGATTTACTATGATACAGAAGGCAAAAGAAATTTAGAATTTAAACCGAAATTAATTGGTTTTGATTTATTTTATTGGCTTTATTGTTTAACAAAATGCAACTTGAGATTTCAAAAAAAAAATTCATTTCAGGGGCTCCCATACTTAAGGAAAGAAAGCAAATGGGTAAAATTAACTTTAAAGAAAATAGTCGCTAAGTGTTAAGTAATCCCAAATTATCAAAAATATATTTTTTTTTAAATTGGTTTAAAAGTACTAAGATTCAGCCATAATTCTAAATAAAAAAGTTGTAATTTTCTGTGAAAGGGGTGAAAATGTTTGATGAATTTTTTTACAAGAAATTCTAAAGTGTAAGGGCTATAAAAAATTAAGATTTAATTTTTTAAATTAACATTTTAAATGTAACGGATAACTTGCAAAATAAATCTTTTATAGTGATTTGTAGGCCTATCGATGTAGAAAATAGATTTTATTTATTTTTTCCTAATGTGTATGTTGCAATATGCTGAACTAGTGAACAATAAGCAACCCTCCATCACAGCCCATTGTAATATCTGTGACATGTAAATGAAATGCAGTCTTATACAAACTCAGGCTGACCCAACCTCCAACCTCCAAAAGTAAATATAGATGCAAAAAACATGAACTCCTTTACTGAAGCAATCAAATGTCATTTTTTTGAAGGGGGATGAATATTAAATAAAAAGTTTTGGTAATTTGTGATCTTGAGAAAAAACTTAAACTTCTCTAAGAAAATGTTTTTGCTAAAGTAAAGATTTGAAATTTTATTTTGGTCAAACATCCTTTACACCAAAGATAGTACCTGTCCACCAATTTGAAGAAAATCAGTCAACAGGGTCCAATGTTATAACACCAAGTACAGGCCAACTTACGCACATACATACCTACAGGTGCACAAATGTCCGTCTGACAAAAATAAATATTTTGGACTTGGAAGTAGTAGAATAGAAAATTCTTTTTTGCAAACATCACTGTAGCCAGTTAAGTAAAAAGAGGAAAATCGTATTAGCCAACTTAACTAACATATCTTAGGCAGTTTTATAAAAATATTATAATTTTTTTTATTACATGTTTAAAAAATGAGAGGAATAAAAAAGAGTAGATAAAATAAAAACTAGTATTAATAATTAATAACAGGAAGATGCTTTTCAGTTTAATTTAAAACAAACTCCACTATCGTTAGTTGTTATCAAGCGATACTATCAAGGGTAATTTACTGTCGAAGAGTTCAGATGTGATTGACATTTAATTAGGCACTTTTAGAATAATAGGTTATGAAAAATAATAGCTTTTTTTCTAAATGAACAATTAAAAATTAAAAATATTTAAAAAAATATAAAAAAACAAAAAATCACAAAATGTAAATGAAAGATACTAAAATCATTGAATTGTTTCATGGTTATATAATTTTGTTAATAATCTTAACTACACCATATTTACAGAAAATTAATTAAATTAATAGTTTAGTGTTACAGTTGTAACATGTAGTAAACTAATTTAATCAGTTATTTATTGTTTTAATTCAAAGTTAGTTGTAATTATTATTGATAGTTATGTGTTGTACATGATTAAATTATGAATACATGGGTTTTTCACATTTATATAAGATGTTTGTATGCTGAATACCGTTTTGTTGATTTTTAGTCTGTTGTAAGAATGAAAATGCCTAAAATGAGTTAGAGGTGTGTTTCAGTAATGCTTGTATTATGATGTTAATTTAAGTCTTTCCATAGATGTTACTTAATCTTTGTTATGCGAGTGAATTTCTTAGAATTTAACTAGAATTTTAAAACTTCTGTTGTGGAATATAATATATAATTGTGTATATATATATATATATATATATTGTGGAATATAATATATAATATAATATAATAATATAATAGTACCAATTCTATGAATGTTGTCAACTAATGTTTTTAATCTAGTTTGGTTAGAAATTTACAATTTTAAAAACTTAAAAATTTTTAAAATACTGTAGTGATCAAAAGAAAGTTATTTAGGGTAATAATATTTATTGTTCATTTAATTGTTAGGTTTAATTATGAATTTGCATAAGAAATATACCAAAATATTCTATGTTATTGACAAACATTAATCTGTCATATGTACATTATATAGAATATTTCCAAAACAGATATGATTATGATGGTGTAGTGCTGCAACATTATAACTTCCCATCGTAATCTCTATCTTCAGTCCTTACCAGTCCAGGTTACGTTACAAAAGAGCCATTGATAAGCAGGCGTGATGTAACTGACATCTTAACAGACTAAAAAAAAAAAAAATATTAATGTTAGTTCCAACATATTACACTTTACTAATTGCATTAATTTAATATTAATAACGTCAAAAGCAAGAAGGTATTTTCTAGTGAATGATTTAATTCAATTTTTATGTCTGTAATTTAGTTCATTCTCAAGTTATAAAATTCTTTGGGAAATCATTTAATGAATTCATAGAAAATTTTAAAAGTAATTTTTTCATTCAGTTACTAAAGCTAAACTTCATATTAGGGAAAGAAGAATTTAAAAACTATTTATAAAATCACATCTTATAGCACTACAGGATGTGGTTATCTACTACAGAGTAATTTTAATTGATTATAATATAATTATCGTTTTACTATGGTCATGTCTAGAGTCCGGTTGGTACTAATTAAAAATTTGTTAGCTTCATCTTAAGTTAATTCAAATTTATTATTATAGATAGCAACAGCTGCTGCTTTAATACAGTTGCTGTTTCTAAAATATGTTTGTTCATTAATTAACTGATAACAGTATTTTTCTTTATTTCTAACAAAGGTTTTTTCCAGTAGATTATCTAATATTAAAATTATTTCAATTATATTCATGTGCATCAAATTTATATTTAAAAACATGACTTGCATAGTTTAAGTAAAAATTATTCATATATATTTACCTTATAATTTTTATTGTTTGTCATGCCAATGTAAAATTTTGAACATTCTTTTTGTACACGTATTACTTTATAATTATATTTACTTTCTTCTTTAGTTATATATTTTTTTCCTTTGCATGGCAAATACTAAAACGTTTATCTGTTTTGAACAGTAATTTGTTAAAATTTTTACATGTTTAGATATAATAATTATTTTTATAAGTTAGAGGTATATTTTTGTGGTATTATTCTGTAATTGTCACAAGTTGATGTAGTACAATAACTATCTATTATTTCTTCTTTTTTTAACTTTAAACTATTTATTCAATATCTTAAATATTATATTCTCTTCAAAGTTACTTTTTGATGATAAGATTTTTATTAATATTGCTTTCTTTTAATAACGCCAGAAATCTATGATGTAGTTAATAATACTGCGAATCATTAAATTATAAGATGGCAACTTTTGAATTTATGAATGATCTTTTTATTTTTTATTATCAGTCTCAGAAGATCCTAGGGCTGAAAAAAATTGGAGAATTGGCTGTACGCGTCGATCCCCATAGCACGCTCAACACCTCAAGGGGTGTTGTGGTCTGTCGGGATCTTTTAAACTGTTCGGAGCAAGAAATTGTTGAAGAACTAGCAGCACAAGGAGTAATAGAGTGTCACCGATTGAACATGAGAAGGAATGGCGAGGTCCTACCTTCAGCCTCTCATGTTCTCACATTTAACCGGCCTACTTTGCCGGAGAAGGTAAGAGCGGGAATACATCAATTGGATGTGTAGGCATTTGTCCCGCAGCCAATGAGATGCTTCAAGTGCCATCTCTTTAGCCTCACCGCTATCAGATGTGAAAGACCGCAAATATGCGTGTGCGGCGATAAGGTGCATGAGGGAGAGCCGTGTAAGGAGCATCCTATATGCATCAATTGCAAGGGACAGCATTCATGTAGATCCAGGAATTGTCCTGTCTACAAAGACGAGGTGGCTGTGCAGTAAGTTAAAACCCTGCAGAAAGTCAGCTACCTCGAAGCTAAAAAGATGGTAAACGCCTGCAAACCTAGAGCAACAACAACTTATGCTCAGGCTGCGGGGCTGCTATATCTGTTCCTGCTCCAGTTGCTGTCGATGAAAGTCAGCTCATCAGCAAACTTGCGCCCACTTTGGCTAACATGATTGAAAGAATTATTGAAAATAAAATGAAGCCTTTCAATAGTAAAGAACCTGTTAAGCCAAAGGTATTAGTACAGCCTCCTGAGGATACATCTCCGAAACAGAAATTTGCTCCTGTTCAGAAGAAAACGGACGCTAAACCAGAAGTCCAAGTCCGTCTTAGAGAGATTTTAGATGATCAGAAGAAAGTGATTGCTTCGCAGTCCGTTATGGAGGCTTCCAGCCTCCTGCAACTGAGGTGGCCTCTAAACCACAGAGGCCACAAAAAACCATACAGGGGAGGCAAGTATCCCCCCTCCCAGGGGCGCCGATCCATGTTATCGGAGACGATGACGACGCTATAACTAATGCGATACTTGAGTCGGCATCGAGATACATTCCCAAAACATCTTAGAAACTTACGAAACGACCCGTTCCATGGTGGAACAATGAAATAAATGAAGCTACAAAAAGGAAGAAAAGAGCGTATAACGCCTTTATAAAACATCCTACTCTTATTAATCTTATTGCCTTTAAAAAAATCCAGGGCGTATGCAAAACGACTAATGATGGATTCAAAGAAACGATACTGGCAGAAATACGTGTCATCCATTCACAGAACTACTGCTGCATCAGACGTTCGGAGGAAAGTGAAAGCGATTTGTTGGCGTAAAAACTTTGCTCCCACAACTAGCCTTCAAGATGAAGATGAAAGGACACTCAAAACGAAATCGTTTTGAGTGTCATAAGGACACTCCAAACGAAATCGCAGAGTTATTATCCAATCACTTCGAGAGAACCAAAAACGGCTAACTACGAAGAAGATTTTCGGACGAAAAAAGAAGAACTTGAAGGTCTACTAAATTTCAGAACTGAATATCATTACTCATATAATGTACCATTTAAAATGGGAGAATTCGTGAAAGCGTTGGAGAAATGGAGAAAGCAGGCAACACAGCTGCTGGTCCGGATGAAATCCATTATAATATTATCAGGCAGCTGAATACCACTGCAAAACGCAGATTATTAGAACTGTATAATCAAATATGGGGGGATGGAATGTACCCGCAGAAGTGGAAAAAAGCACATGTTCCAGTACCGAAGAAAAATAAAAATCTAACAGATCCCAATAGTCCTATTTCTTTGACGTGCGCTATGGGAAAAATACTCGAAAAAATGATTAATTATCGACTCGTTTGGGTTTTAGAAAAAGAAAACCTGATATCACCATATCAAGCAGGTTTTCGGCAATACCATTCTACCACCGATCAAATGATTAACTTTGAGAATATTATATACAACAGCTTTATCACAAGGATGCATTGTGTCGGAGTCTTCTTCGATCTGCAGAAGGCTTTTGATATGACCTGGTGACATGGAGTAATGCTCCAGATAGATGAATAGGGCATTCGTGGCAATCTGCCAGTATTGCTCAGCAACTATATGAATGACCGTACCTTCCAAGTACGTGTCAACAATGAATATTCATCTGAAAGAATCTTGGAAAATGGCATACCACAAGATTCACTGCTGAGCGGTACCTTGTTTACCATCGCCATTAATAAATTAATATTAGCCATTCCAGTAGAGATCAGCAAAAGCGTCTATGTTGATGATTTGGCAATTGTTTATGCCAGCAACAAGACAGCTATGGTGAAATATAAATTACAACGGGCGATTGACGCTTAAAACGAAGTTGCGAGGAATAATGGATTCCAATTTTCACCAGAAAAAAACGTGCTGTGTACACTTCTGTAGAAAGAGAATTCCTCACCAAAGTCCTACGTTGACAAATGGCAATAATCCAATACAATATAAGGACAATGTGAGATTTTTAGAACTAGTATTGGATAAATCCCTTACGTGGGGATTATATACACAGGACTTGAGTGATAGATGCAAAAAAGCCCTAAACATTATAAAATGTTTATCGAACATTAATTGGGGCTCAGATAAAGAGATATTATTGAGATTGTATAAGGCATTGGTTCAATCGAAACTAGACTAAGGATGTGTTGTATATTCATCCGCTAGGAAGTCGCATCTAAGAAAGTTAGACGTAATTCATAATAGCGGAATAAGATATGCGACAGGCGCTTTCCGCACAAATCCGGCGACTAGTCTAATGTCCGAAGCCGGAATAATGCCACTACATTATAGAAGAGAGATCCTTTTGTTAAGATATGCAGCAAACGTATGGGCTTTTCCTGCTCATACAAATAACAAACTTTTTACGAATCATCCTATGGCTGCATTATATGAACATCGTGCTACCTATTCCAGACCAGCCGGAATTAGGTACCACGAATTAAGAAGAAAACACAAAATTTCTATTCACAGATACTAGCAATTTCCACGAGAGAAATACCGACATGGCTCTAGCCAGCGGTAAATACAAGGTTGGATCTCTGTCAGGGAGAAATAAAAAAGAAGCCAGCAGTGATCATCCAACAGGAATTTTTAGCAACCGTCAGTAACTATGAAGAACATATCAGAATTTATACTGACGTCTCTAAAACCGAACATGGTGTTGGATGCTCCATATATGTAAATGGAGAAGCCACTTTTGGAAACTGCTAGATATGGCCAGTACCTACACGGCAGAACTACTGCCATACAGCAAGCTCTTCGGTACACAGAACATTATTGCGAAGAGAGAGTGCTAATATGTTCCGATTCTCTAAGTGCACTTGTTGAAATTCGGAACAAGAACATTAAGGATGTCCTAATTTCAAACATCCTGTCATTTTATACGTTTTAAATCAACGAGGGCAGCTATGCGTATTTGTATGGACTCTAGAACATGCTGGTATTACAGGTAACGAAAGCGCAGACGAAGCTGACAGAAAGGCAACAGTCTGCGATGTTTTGGATGCATTTCCTATAAGAGTGGCAGATGTTAAAAACTGTCTAACATAGTAAGAAACAAGTGGAATACTGATTGGAGTTTAAATACAATATTAAACTCAGTAAAAACTTCTCCATATAAATGGAAAAGCGACGTGAAGTTGACTCGCCGAGAACAAGTAGCTGTGACCAGACTTAGAATCGAGTCACACGCGATTAACAAATTCATATTTGTTAACCTGCGAAGAGAAACCAATGCGCAGTTTATTACAAACCAATTACAAACCAATGTTTGTAATAAAACACTGACAAGTAAGCATCTAAAAGAAGAGTGTAACATATATGAGGACCTCAGAAAGAGGTTCCTGCTAAGAAATGATATTACTGCTGATTTAGATAATGGAAATGAAAGAAAAATAGTTGCATATTTACACGCCAGTGGACTTCTTAAAAGTCTATAAAAATGAAAATTTAAAGCTGTGATAAAGAAACTCTCAGAGCTAGTTTTATATATATATATATGGGAGTCTCAAAGTGTGGCACGTATAGTGACAGATGGTAGCCCTCTTGCCTAGGCCACCCTGGCTCACCAGCATGCAAGAGCAGTGAGTCGGGGTGTGTCCAATGATGACATGGGGGGCCCCTTAAGGGTGGACTGAGGGCGCGAGACTATGGGCAAGCGCAATGTATGCCTGTAGGTCAGGACTGGGAAGGGTAGCCTCCCCGGCAAAGGAGCTTTTTGGCCATCCTGAACAAGTGGTCAGATTGCTCTTATGATGCTAGGAGGACCCCGAAGGGTTACGTCCTACGGGACTGCTTATAAGGGGGAGTCAACTGCCACGGCATCCTGGGGCGACTGATATACTGCTTAACGGCGGTACTGGTCGCCCCAAGGGTGCTTAAACAAAATAATAAATGAGACAGTTAGAAGGAGACTAAGGTATGGTATGGTATTGATTTATATTTTAAATTTCATGTTCTTTGAGAATTTTATCTCAAATTTTATATTTTGTTGTTGTGTCTTAATGTTTTTGTGTACTATGTGTTTTTAAAAAAAAATGTAAGGGCCCTTTCACCCTTACATATGACGACCCTGATGGTGATACTAATCTCTTTTTAAGAATGTGACGAGGGCTAATGACCTTAGCAGTCGATGCCCATAAAATACAAAAAAAAAATAACAATAACAATAATATTTTTATCTTCCCAGAAAAGCAATAATTACAGTAATTAACTCACATCTGATTGATGTACATCAACAGCTGGAAAATTGGAGTACAATGTAACATTCTATGATAATTTTAATTACTTTTTCAATAAATATTTCTTACACTGAACAAAAAAAAACGCAATAAATAGAAATACAATATACAAATGCACAATATAATCTTTGACAGAATGCACACATATGCCCTCATGTAATAATTTGTGTAAATCTTAAGACGGTTTAGTATAATCCACAACAATTAAAGCATTTTTGTTACAATCATTTTCCTTCCATTTTATAAATTTATCTGAGCATCCAGACATCTATGATAACTAAATTTTATGAAAGGTAATAAATCATTAAAAGTAATTATAACGATCTCCAGTAATAATAATAATAAGAGAATATAATAGTTAAATTATTTTTTAGAACTAACAAGATTACCATTGGAATAAAATATAGAAGTTATTTTAACAATCAATATGTACAGAATATTTTATCCAGTAGACATTTTCCCAATCTGTGTAAAAAACATTTCTGATACAAATTTCATTATCAGTTCTCCTTTCTTTCCTTTTTTTGGGCTATAATTACAATACATTATGTTCAAAACAATGATTACCTTCTTCTAATTCATCATGTAAGTTTAATTTAAAATTCCTGATCATAATTACTTAATCTCAGCAGTCATAGCAAAAATGGTCTCAAATAATTACACACTAAAAATTTTAAGAATGATGTAAACCAACATTTTCAATTAAAATTATTTAATGTAAAAGGATATCATAAAAATCAAGAAACTTAAAATAAAATCCAACATTTTAATTTGTTTTTATTCTATTCCATTGTGTATTTTATATTGAGCTATAAGAATTTAACTTATTTACTATTATATTATGTTCATAATTATTTTGCTTTTCAGTGAATTACTGAATTTATAAATTACATCCCCGTAATAATTACATATTTTAATTTTATAAACCTCACATAATGAGTAAGGTATTTCTTCTGTATGTTAGATTAATTTAGTGCACCTACTGTTAATATATCCTTTTGTAAAAATACACTGTACTTAATTAAATATGATGTAATTTTGTTTTTGTAGATAATTTTAGAAACATTATTATTTGTTCCATTTTATCTTTTTTCGTAGTTATTTCTTCTTGTAGTATCTATAGTTTTATTTAATGATATAGTTTTTATAGTATTATTTTATATCTTAAATAACAATATTATAATTATAAAAAATAGTTTAAAAATTGATTAAAAAAGTAAATTACAGTAATTGCTACTACTACAATATTAAATACCATGTAGAAAAACTTTCCTGTTGTGACATAAACTAAAATGATTTATAGTAGGTTATTAAAAAAATAAAAATATTGTAATAACCATAAAAGTAATTATTACTGCATAATATAACTTTTTTTTTTGTAAGCAAATATTAAATATATATAATCTTTTATTTAACTTGTCCATGTCACTGAAAGCTTCTACCTTATGCTTTTGTTATTATATAAACGCGCTCTTGAAAGTTTTCATCATCATCAGTTAATAAAACATATTCTTTTTTTAAAAATCATGCATTAAAAATTTAAAACTTAAAATTGTAAAAATATAAAAATATGTAGTCATAAAAGTTAAAAAGATTAAAACAAATCATTTAACACACAGTTAAAGTTAAAACATTTTTTATATGTGACTAGCCACACATACAGTACTCTATTAAAATATTTTGAATTTTTATTTATATTATATAAATGTGCTGTTATCTTATAAATTCTGTCTGTATATTAATCAAATTAAACTTTTGCTTATACTTGTAAATATAATATTTTTCTAAAATATTTAATTTTTTATTAATATTATCAGATATCCTTTTACAATTTCTATTATATTTAAATGTGTATCTGAACCGGTGATTGAATGTTTATTGATTATTAAATGGTCTGCAAGATTGGAGTAATCTAACTTGTTTTTATAAAATCTAAAATGTTCTGCAAACCTTGCCCCAAATGATCTACTAGTTTTCCCAATATAAATTTTGTTATAATCATTGCATGTTATAAAGTAACATTTGGGGCAAGGTTTGCAGAACATTTTAGATCTTATAAAAACGGTTCAGATACAAATTTAAATATAAAAGAAATTGTAAAAGGATGTGTGATAATAATAATAAAACATTAAATATTTTAGAAAAATATTATATTTACAAGTACAGACAAAAGTTTAATTTGATTAATATACAGACAGAACTTGATAATGACTTTTTATCAAAACCGCCTTAGATAACAGCACATTTATATAATTTAAATAAAAATTCAAAATATTTTAATACAGTACTGTATGTGTGGCTAGTCACATATAAAAAATGTTTAATCTTTTTAACTTTTATGACTACATACTTTTATGTTTTTCAATTTTAAGTTTTAAATTTTTAATGTGTGATTTTTAAAAAATAATATATTTTATTAACTGAAGATTACGGAAACCCTCAAAAACACTTTTATATAACAGCAAGCATAAGGTAAGAAGAAACATTATTGAATTCTGTACTCTTGGTGGTAAACTTTTTATACTTTTGTTTTTGACATAAATTCTACACAGGGGGAAATATGGGTGAATACAATAACAAAAAAAGGATTGAGTTTTCTGTTATATATATTATATATATATATATATATTAATATATATAATGCCCAGGTAGTTATAACTATACTTAAGAGACTGATTTAGAACATCAAAATATAAAAAAAAAAGTTCAAGTGGACAAATGACCAATCTTTTCTTCATCTTCCCTTATTTTGCAATTTTTCCATAAAAATGTATATCTTAAAAATGGATTACGATATTAATGAAATATGGTGTACTTGTACTCAACAACATTTACAAGACACATAAATTAGAAAATTCCAAAACGACAGCCATTAAAATTTTTAAGTTGCTGTTAAAAGTTATATGAGAAGGTCAATAGGAACAAATTTTATTTTACAAAAAATTAACATTAAATATAATTTTGATTACGTAAATGCCATTTGGTCTATGTCAACTGGATCCAGTTTTTCATCATTAAAAATTTTTACTTTTTCTCAATTATTATTTTAATAATGCATATTTTTTTAAGGTAAAAACATTATTAGAATCAAGGTGGGCAAATTAGATCCAAATTTTTTTACTTGGCAATTTGATTGTTTTCACAATTATTCTCTAATTGGATAATTAAATCATTAATATTTAAAAAGCCTAAGGTGTGTTTGAAATGAAAATCTATCAAGGATAAAGCTAGAAAAGTTGTGCAACCTTTTGCCAGCCTTTTTTATTATTGATACTCTGATATACATATTTAAGAAAATATTTGAAGTAAATAATTTATACTTTTTTCACACAATGGTAGTTACATTATTCTCAATAATTGATATTATATGCATTACTGATCAATTAATTCACCATAACAATAAAAACTAGAAGACATTCTTACCTTTGCTAGTTTTTGTTACATATTGAAGAAAATATTTATAAATGTATTTTTGTTAGGTTTCTGTAAAAAATAATTTTTTAAATGACATGAATCAATAAAAATTTATATTTAATTAAAATTGTAATTTTATTCTATTATATTGACTTTTGTAATTAAAAAAATATAATTATTGTTTATTTGTCTATTATTTCCTGGAGTCGTTTCTGAAAACCCCCCAGAGACAACTTGATAGGAACTGGAATAGAGACATCTTATGTTAAAAGGATTTTGTCAACAGATTCTTTTATTTATATTTTTTACATTTTTTTATTTTTATTTATGTAATTAAATCTTAACTCTTTTCTGACATTCCAGTAAAGTATTGTTCTATTCACCAAATTTCATATCACCTCCCAATTTTTCCAGTTGTGTTAACAGAGTTGTAAACAAGTTAATAAAAAAAATTATATATAAAAGATGAAAACTGAAGTACCTAGGTGAAATCATTCAACTAAATGAATTAGATAAAGAGGGGATAAAGCTGTTCGTGTCCGTAACAGAATGTTACACGAGCCCCCTGGTTAACACTAAATGAGCAGTGTTAAAGAACTGCCAGACTATTTTTTCATTCTTTTGATCTCCTGGTGAAAACATTGCAATGAAAACAAGGCAAACCAAACTTTGTAACAGCCCTTCTTACGACTTTTTGGTAATTTTTTCCAGAATAAGAGTATGCCAAATATAGTTATAATCTGTAAAATTTATAATTCTGTATGGCCATACCTGTGTTAGAATGATTTAGCTGATGATTTTATTTTATAAATAGCCTCAGGCACATCCCGAAATAATGTCAAACAGTAATCGGCTACACATTAGTACTCCATTTCCCTTTATAGCGGCTTTTCATCACCAAAATATCTTGTTCACCATGTTCGTCACTTACGTCTCTGAGGTTGTCCGGGAAAAAATCCAGATGTGAGTGGAAGAAATGTATTTTCAAAGATATATAGCTCCTATCAAAGACATACTATAGGGTGTGTATGAAGTAATTAGTTGATTAACAATATTGTTATAATTGTTGGATTTTTTTGCCGAGAAAATTTTTAAATGAAGTCCAAGCTGCACTTTCTACATTATTTAACATCGAGTTAAATACATCATCTTTGATTAACTCTCTTATTTGAAGACCAACAAATATTCCTTCTTTAACTTTCCTTAACTTAAATTCAGAAATCTCTGTCTGATGTACAAAAATCCCGGACTCTCCTTCATTTTTTTTACAACATTTTTCATTAGTCCTAGCTTGATATGGTGGGGGAGTAAAAATATTTTTTTGGGTTCAACTAAGGGCTCATGAATAATATTTTTTCCAGTTAGAGTTAAGTCGTCTCATTTCTCTCACTCTTTGGTAACATAATGTTCATCCCTAGCTCGGCTGTCCCATTTGCAAAGAAAACACATAACTATAACTTTCAAATCACCACACATGTTGCAGCTGTGTTTTTTATAATTTATTTTTTCAAGAACATCTTTCATCACATCGTATGGCTCTTTCAAATTAATATCATAAGCGATTGGTATCGAAGGATATTTGTTACCATTGGGTAGTAGAACCACTTTTAAACTATACTTGGATGAATCTATGAAAAGGCGCCAGTCCTCAGGTTTATGAACTTGTCCTAAGTGCAACATAAGCTTATCAGTATTTGTGTAATACACCAAATTATTTTCATCAATAAAGTACTGAGAAAGTTCTTTCTGTCGGCTTTGAAAGCCTGAAATTTTTTATTTTTTTTTTAAGTAAATTCCAACCTTGCAGTCTTGATCCTAACAGTTCAGCTTTATTTTTTTGATCCCTAACCAAATCATTTAATTCACCTTGTGATATAAGATATAGCTTATTGGAAGATAAATCAAAATCATTATTGTCTTGTTCAGTACTGCCTGATTCTTCATCGTTGCTTTCAAAATATACATTGACAGGTGGCTCAGGAACTGGAATAATTTCACTGTGAGGTACAGGCCTGATTGCAGATAGTAATGAAGGTTATTTACAGTATGTCAGATTTTTTAGAAATTCCAGACACACTTGTGTTAAAGTAACAATCTGTTACATGATCCTTTGGTCCACGCCAAACCATAGGTACACCAAATGGTAAAGCCTTCCGTGTATCTTTCAGTCATCCTCTTAAATATATAGAACAATTAGTGCACACTATATGAGGAGCCCACGTATTACCCTGATCACAAATTTTACACTGAAAGTACAAATGATAAACTTTTTTAATTAAAGGTGTAATGTTTTTTTTTTATATTTAATTTTACGGTAAACTCACCACATAACAAAAGGCATCCAGATCAATTACACAATTTCGAAGCACTATGGCACTACACTGTTAACCATGTTAAGACAGCAATAAGAATGAAAAAAATTAATTCATTCGTAAACGCAGTGATTAATACAAACACATCTGTGTTTTCAGCTTCATGTTTGACCTGAACAGACACGATTAATCTTGTGCAAGAATGCTCACTGTTCAGTAATAGATAATCATAATATGTGACTATGATGTGATTTAATTCTTTGTCAAGTACTGTTTATTTACAGCTTACAAATTATGAAACAAATTTAATAAACAATAAAAAATGAGCTAACAAAATACAATATAGGAGCTTAAAATGCTAACTATACATTGAAAAATGAAAAACAATCCTTTAATTAAAATTTAAAAATTTGTCATTAATGGTGGGTAAAAGAAATATTCTGAATTCGTTTTCAGCATCGAAAAAAGATTAAAATCATGTATCGCATGTTAGAAAACAAAAATTATGTTTATCAGCATAATGTTACGATAACCCACTCATCTTCTTCACAAGATCTTTTTGAACTAGCTGTAAAGGTCGAAGAAACGACAATCGTCAATGTTTATAAATCTCCAAATGCACAGTGGCCTAACGGCGTAATCCCCGTTTTTAATCATCCATCTATCTATACAGGAGATTCTAACTCACACCACCAAATATGGGGATATAACAACAATGCACAAGGGGTAAACCTAGTAGACTAGGCAGAGAGAAACAACCTTAAACTACTCTGACGCTAAGCAGAGACCCTCATTCTATTCTGCAAGATGGTGGAAGAGCTACAATCCTGACCTAAATTTTATAACCACGGGCGCACAACTACGCCAAGCTGTTAAAGAAGAACTTGACAACAGCAGTCGCGTTTTTCTTGCTCCGAGTATTCGTGGTTATTGCGGTTTTCGTCAACAGTTATGTTAATTTTTCGTTTTGTTGTTCGTTTTTAGTAGTTTTGTTGTTCGGGTAGTGGGGCCCTTGAGAGAGGTTTTTTCGTCCCTACCAATTAAGTTGGGCGACGACATTGACGACGAGGTGGACTGAGGCCTTCGAGGACGGTGGGGTAACGCAGGCTGCGGCTTCCCCCACCCACCCAACAACAGAGGGGAAGAAAAATCAAAGGCCGGCAGTAGGAGTTCACTGTCCTCCTAGGAGGACGCCTCCGATCACGAACGTGGTTCTATCTCCCGCATGGAAGAGGGGGAGCCAGGGGAAGCAAAAACTGGAGGGTGGTGCAAGTGCGTACCTTCCAAAACGGAAGAAGTGTTTGGCTTTTAACACTCGAGTTTTAATCCGGTATATCAAAGAACTGGAGCTTACTTGTCCGCCAAAACGCGACCACTAAGCTGGAAATAAAGGAGTGCTCCCGCAATATGGAAGGTATTGCCCGTATGATGTAGATGTTTAAAGAAATGCTTGAAAATTTACGTGGCTGATGGGCCTCAGCCAGGGTGGCCTGCACAACTGGACATGGTAGATGAGGCCATACAGACTTACTTCATCACGGATGTGGTCTCACAGACACCGGACGGTAGGGAAGTGGGATTTGGTTAATTTGTTGCGTCCGTCTTCAATATTAATGCCTCAAAGCAAGAAGCGACCGGCGGGGCCACCCACTACCACGGGAGTGGTCAAGTTGGAGAGGAGGTCCTACGCTGATCCTCTCCGCTCCGTGAAGGGTGCAGTGTCGCCGGGTGAAACCGGGGTCCTCTCCTTATGGAATGGCCAGGGGTAGGATCTCCACCTCCGGTTGCGGCCGAACAGTTGAGCAGAGATATCGCCGAAAAACGTGGAGGGTGCTACTACGGCCCTGGCTGGAAGAGGTGGTAGGAGAGTCCACGACCTTGTTAAGGTCGTGGATGCTCTCACGACGCAGGATGAGTTTCTCACAGGGAAATTCACAAAATAAATGGTGAGTCGGTCATCGTAGATGTTTTATCAATGCGGCCGGCTTACGGCTTGACACAAGTAGTAACATTAGCAGTGCCTCCCCTCCTTACGGACAAACTGCTGTCTGATGGGCGTGTTTGCATTGGGTGGTTGGCCTGTCGGGTGACGCGGCGTGCCTCCGACACCGCTTTAGGTGATGGAGTCCAGGCCACAGGGTGAAGTTCTGTAATAGCGCAGATAGAAATGGCTATTATTTTATGTGTGGTAAGGCCAGCCACATACATAAAGATTGTAAGCAGAAGCCTCAATGTACATCCTGCAAGTTGTATGGTCATGCGCCCAGAGGTTGAGGATGCAAGATGTGTCCATCTGCTTCACAGTAACATTATGGTGTCTTTGAGAGACAGCTCCACTCTGGAGAGGCGGGAGGCTTTGGTCTTCCACCTTCAATGATTAGGTGGGGACTTTTTTGAGATGCCTTTGGGGGGAATGTAAGACTATAGTCCTGATGGGGGTTCCCCACTAAAGGCAAGGCATCAAGACCGAAGTCCCAGTGGGGAGTTCCCTTTTGGGAACTTCTCATTTGAGGCATGCAAAAAGGCCGAGTCCCTGCTGCCTGGGCGGAGCCTTGCATCCTTCCGATGTAGTTTGAGGTGAAGGTACCCCCCCGAACCTGAGTTTATGCTTAATTGTGTATCCAGCTCCAGGGGGTGGGGAAACTACAGATGTGTAAAAAAAAAAAGAAAGAACTGTACAGTGTTTACGAATGCAAGAAACGAGGCAATAGGCGAGCAATTGCTAGAAGCCCTAAACAACGCTAGAACAGTTAGATGAAAAGAACTCTTTAGAGCCTCAACTTTAAGAATAGGAGCAGGACAGCATGAAATTTATTGTGCCAGCTGGAAACTGGACAAAAAACACCCGTCGCTACTACTAACACTCCTAGGCCAGAAGCCATAGCCAAAATAATTAAAAACCTATCGAAGATCATTATTGATAAAATACACAAGAGAGAAGTGAGGTATGCAATTGTTGAAATTTGTAAAAGTCATCAACAGCTCCTCCCCAATATGGACCGTATCACAATGGAAGGATTTAATGCTCCAATCAATTAAACAAAATGTAGAAAAGCAGCTGGATTAGGCAACATATATCTTGAGTTTATTAAACATATCAGTCCAAACATGAAACAATGGCTTCTAAATCTTTATAATGATATCCTGTGAAGGGGTAAGTTACCAAAACTTTTCAAGAAAAGTAAAGTAATTGCTATTTCTAAGCCTGGAAAGGACATCGTTCAACCCGAAAGCTACAGACCAATACCACTTTTAAGTGTGTGTTTCAAAATCTTAGAAAGAATATTACTTGTGGTCTAATACCCATTGTCAGTAATGGTATACCAGTGGAGCAAGCTGGTTTTATGCCAGGAAGAAGCTGCTGCGATCAGGTCCTTTCACTTTAATTTATATAGAGAAAGGATTTCAACAAAGGCCTAAAACATCTCAGAAATTATTATCAAGTGTTATCCAATAACAACCAGTGATTATATAAAAAAAAGATCTGAGGATGGTGGATGTATCCTAAATGTGCATTTTTTAATATGAAATTTAAAAAAAATTTATAACAAGTTTATTATATATAAATTTTATAAATATGTATTTTAGGATATTGAATTTTATTAAACAATTTGTAAAAGAATTGATGATGGAAGTATCCATGAAAGTAGATTTTTCAATTTAAATAAAAACTTATTAAGGTAAGGGTACCAGTAGTTGACCATTTCTCACGAAAACAAAGAAAATAAGGTTTCAGTAGGTCACAGCTTGTTGCAAATTAAATTGGCAGACACGTTCTGCTATCTGGTGTCTAAGTTGTAAACTTCCTGATCACAATGCATTGTCGGTAACAGTGGTGATTTTTTGTTGTTGTATGGTTTCAGGATGTGCTATATTATGTTAGTTTTCTTGTCTGTTTTGCTAAGAACCGAAGACTAATCGAAGTGAAAAATTACAACCTGTGAAAGTTTTATTGGGTAAGTTTACATTTAATTCATACTCTTAACATGTAATTATCATATTACATCATAAGTTTCTAAAATATAACCTCTCTTTGGTCTGTTTTAAGGGGTGGTCAACTACTAAATGCTTTATGATGGTTGATCTAGAAATTGACTGGGGTGGTCAATTTCTGAATATTCTGACTGTAATTAATTTACTGTTGATAATGTATTAGCAAGTCAACCAACTGCATAAAAGGGTTCTGCACTGACTTGTATTGACAAAATTTGCTTCATTTCAGTAGTTGACCATGGGGTCAACTACTGATGCATGCTATGGTCAACTTTTGAAACTTCGTTTCAAAAGGTGGCCATAGACATGATGCACACACTCATATCTTTATTACATAAGATGGGCTTTGTTATAACTTAACTTATGCTGTTGTTTATTTTTCAGGTGTAAAGTGCAAACAAGAAAAGTGAGATGCCTGGAACCGAGGGTTCCTTTCTCAATTATCGGGAAGATGCAATGATGGCTACGGTCGAAGATGTTCGTCTGTACAAAACAGCTATTCGGATAGCTGCAAAGTAATTTGGAGTCCCAAGGACAAGTATAAAGTAGAAGATAAGTCACCGATTGACAAGAAAATGGGACCTCCTTCCATTCTAAGCCAAGAAGAAGAGGCTGAAATATGTAGATGGGTAAAGAAAATGGCTTTGGCTGGTTTTCCTGAGACAGTAGATGACTTAGCATTAGTGTGGAGAAGTGTGTCAGAGATGCAGTATGTCCGAACCCTTTTAATGATGGTAAACCAGGAAGAACTTGAATTAAGAGCTTTCTCCGCAGAAACCCGACCATTTCAAGAAGGATTTCTCAAAATCTGACCATTTCACGAGCCGGTATCACAAGTGACAATATATTTACTTGGTTTTCGGAAGTACATTCTTACTTAAAAGAACATAATTATGACACAATTTTAGATGACCCGTCTCGCATATTTAATTGCATTTTTCCTTAACCCAAAGGGTCTAAAAGTGCTTGGAAAAAAAGACTAAGCTTTTCAGTTGTCATCCAAAACATGGTCTGGAAATCCACTGGATACACCTCTGTTTAATCTTTGGAAGAAAGTCAAAACGGAGCTGCAAGAACTCACTTTGACGACTGAAGAGTGTACATGTGGGAACACACTACCAGGAACTAAACGTAGTGGCTTAGCTACACTTTCAAATATAAGTGGGACCTCAACCCCAAGAAACTGAATTTCTTGATGGTGAAAACATTTTTGCTGAAGTGGGTGACAACGCTTTAGAATTTCATCTTGGTGAAACCACTTTAATTGAGCTAACTGTCAATGAAGCCACTCCTCCAGAGTTTGAACTGCTTGACTACCTCCCAACTGAACTAACTATGGACATGGACCTGTCCCAATGACAGATCAAGCTATTAGCTCTACGAAAGAAGTGTCAGCACCACCTAAAATAAATTTCAGTAATGAGTCTGAAACACTGTTGTCGCTTCTCATTAACAAAAATACATCCCATATTGTTATGCATCATCAGAGTGAAGGAAATGTACAAGAGTTTTCAGCTGCTAGCCCATCCCATGGAATACAGAGCCCATTAAAGAGGTACTTTTTCTATCCTGCTACTGAAAAAGGATCGTGAAAGAAAGAATGCTTTCAGTTGTCTCTGGGAAACTTTGCCAAGAATATTTTTTAAAAAAATAAAGAAGAAGGAAGACATAGAACTTTCAAAAGTGGAAAGGGCTGCAAAAAGACAAAATAAGGAGGAAAAAGAAAGGCTGAAGAGAGGCAAGGTTCAACAACAAAAACCTAAAAGAATGAAGAGAGTGATAAACTTTTCTTCAAAAAGCTCTGACTCCAGTGTTGAGATTTCCTCTGGAGAAAGTGTCTTAGATGATTCTTCAGGGAACGAAAATTCAGATAACCGCACTTGGCAGCCATTAGTCAAGAGTATAAATGAGTACGTCATATTCAAGTATGAGGGTCAATATTACCCTGGTAAGTGTCACAGACAATTCAGCAACTGTGTCATCTATGGTGAAATGTGGCTGCTTATGGAAGTGGCTGGAGAGACACCTGATATTCTTGATTACCAATGGAGATAATTGGTTTCCCACATCAACAAGCCAATAAAAGTCAGCAAGACTCGCAATGTTTACTCTGTTCTAGAGTTAGATTTTCTGTGGAATTATTAAATATTGTTTAGACTCATGTTTGTTAAATTACTCATTTTTGATTACTTTTACTTGAAAACAAATTATTTCAATTATTAATTTATATTTACTGTATTTTATTACAAATTTTTCAGTTTTTGTATTTTTAAATAAAGTAGACAGTTGCTAAAATTATTTCTAACTTTTACATTTCATTAATACATTGTTATTGTCCCTTCAATTCACAATTACAGATGTGGTCAACTACTGACGCAAAATATGGTCAACTATTAATTTTATCAATTTTTTGTGTGGTCAACTACTGAAACAAAAACTTCAGTTTCCAAATAAATTTATTTAATTTCTACATAATAATAATTTTAAATAATAATATCTGTTCCTTATTTAGCAGTGTAAGTAAATATCTTTCAGCCACCACCACAATATTTTAAGTTAAAATAAGGGGTGACCATATTATTATTGTTCAAAACTCCCCTTAAATGGTCAATTACCAGTACTTTTACCTTAATGTGTATCCTCTTTAAATTTATACCTACTGCTAAGGTGCATTCATTGAGTTTGTTATTATCTTATAAAAAATAGTGGAATTTATAATAAAATGATGACAGTTAACTGAAATTATATTGTAACATTAAATATGAAACAAGTTTTCATTAAAAAAAATATGTTTCTAAATGATCGCCAAATTTAGACAGCTAGTTAAGTTTTTTTTTGATACCTTCATTTGAAGCTACTATAATTAAAATAAATCAAGATCTAATTTAAAATGGATTTTGTTTATTTTATGAAGAAATGCTAAATTTACAGTTATTTCATTCATTAATATGGAAATAAAAATATATATATAAGTTTCTGCCTTTAAAACCCAAGTGATAATAACCACAGCAAATGTGAAAAAATACTAATTAAAAACAAGCATTCCAGTTATTCACATTATTTTAAGCCTTTAAAATTATTTCATGAGTTTCTCTGTAGTACATTCTTATGCAAATTAATAATTTAATACATTAAAGTAAGAAATTTTTAAATCAATTTATAAGCTAAAAAATTAGAATGTATTAAATTTATAAATGAAAGAAAATCCATATATACAGAATGTTAATTCAGTATTTTTATTATCTATTAAGTATTAAAACTTAAAATTTTATTTTAATATAACCACACAAATATATATTTGAAGCAAAATAATATATATATAAAATTTGATTAAATAAAATAATCTTTTTTTAATATCTTAAATTTCAGTGTTAGAAGTCTATGCTGAATTACTATCAAAGATTAATAAATCATCAGTAGTTGTGTTAATTTAATGTTGAATTTAAAAAATAAAAAAAATATTAATTTCAGCTTTTTAGGGCAGTGTTCTTTTTAAACTTATCAGATGGGTACCAATTTTAATTTTTTAAATGTTATGTTTCTCTTTCAATTGCTTTGATAACAGTGCATTAAAAATTATTTGCGAATATGTTTGTTGTTGCTTTGTTAATCCATGCTTTTTAATAATGAAAATAACTGAACGCAACATAACTACACAAAGTTGAAAATTTTATTTTCCCTTACGTCATGGTTTTTATTGATTGCCACGCTATGCGATAGATATTGATAAAACCTTTTACCTCCACTGTTATCTCTGCTACCCATTTGTAGGTGTTGTATTTTACAGGCGGTAATCATATATTTTGTAACCATGTTAAATAGGTAACATTAAAATAAAGTTATAAAGTGTAGGTGTATATTTTTATCTTATCTTTTTCATTGGGAAAATTTATTGAACTTGTTTCAGATATTTTTCATCGTCATTTTTTCTGAGTTTTAAACTACCGTGATTATAATTGATCGTTTATGTAAGGCAAGGTTAATTGTATTTATATTGTTTTAAAAGCCAGTATCTACCAATGTAATATTTAACAAATGTTCGATGTTTTATGATTTTAAATTATTAATGCAATAAATTATTATTTTTTGTTTAATGCCGAATATACTGTTTCTGTATTACAGTAATCAAAATGTTCAACTTATTTCGAATTTCAATATATATTACTCGAAATCTAACACTGAATTTTTTTTTAAAAATATTGTTATCATTTTTAAAAACTGGTGGCAAATTGCATAGGGAGAAATGATTGAAAAATAGTTGATAATTTTAGCCGAGCCGAACAGGTGAGATTACCCTCAGTAGTTAGGGTAAGTCATCGGTTTGAAATCGATGCAAATATTCAAAACTATAAAACTTCTCGTTCTCATTACCATTTATCATAAAAGTTAAAATAACTATACTAGTGTTTTATTATAGTACGTATTTTATTAGTAAAATGATTGTATTAACTGTTTATTATTCTTTTTGTAATTTTCTGTTTAAAAAATACCGTGTTTGTATATTTTTGTTAAATTAGTCGAATTCTTGTTTTATGTTCTTCATTACTATGTTTAAACGCATTTATTTAACACTGTAATGCAATTAATAAAAATAAACATTTTATTTCATGTTAAAATATCATTAAATAAATAATAAAACTTTAAGTTTTCTTACTTAGAGCACAGTTTGTTCTAGCCCAGTCGTCAGTCATAAGTGAAATGATTAGTTAATGCAATATTAAATACTGTTTAGCTATAGTTACTATAAATCAGTGTGATGCTGAAGATTTCCAGACAGTATTAAAGGATTTGAATACTAGATCGTGGATACTGGTGTTCTTTGGTGGTGGGGTTTCAATTTAACCTCACATCTCAGGAATGGTCGAACTGAAACTGTACTGGACTACACTTCATTTACACTCATACATATCATCCTCATTCATCCGCATTATCTAAACGGTAGTTATCGGAGGCTAAACAAGGCAGTATTAAAGGATGAATGCTGCAAATTGATCCAAAAAACAGAATGGTTAAAAGAGAAGGGTCTATTGGTGGTCGGCAACCATAGACATCTTTAGAGCAGATGCGATAGGAGCAAGAAGGCGCTTGCAAAGGGTAAGAAGAAGACGACCCAAATTAATTGAAGAGGCAGCGTCTGCATACAGATCCACGAGGAATAGGTTCTCTGCAGAGTTCAAATCTGCAAAGAAAGCGGCCTGGACGAGATTAGTTGAGGATCTAGAGGTGGGACTAGAGGACCTGTGGGAAAGGCATATAAGATTGCAATGAAAAAATTGGCAGACCCCTTCCACTGCTTTCTAGGGTGCAAATACTAAGAGCTGCCTTAAATCTGTTTCCAGTGACAGAAACGAAACACAGGAAAATTACAGTAGTTCACGAGGAGGTTTTCTATAGAAGAACTGAAGTGGGCTACTAAGTGAATCAATGAAGAGTCCAGGCCTGATGGTGTACTGGGTACACTTAAAAAGGCTTGCTTGCTGAGACATAACCTTGGCAAGTCTTGGAGATATTGAATGGGGAATTGGCCAACAGGTAATTCCCCAAATCCTGGAGCGAAGCAAGACTTTATTTAATCTCAAAGAAGGTTGCTGTGGGACAGGAACCTACGTACAGGCGAATGTATCTTTTAAATATTATGGGGAAAGTTTATGAGAGAATGTTAGCCAAGCAGATAAGAGCTGAGCTGGAGGAAACAGGGGGCCTCTCACCGCAGCAATATGGATTTGTTAGGGGGGAAGTTCACTGTGGAAATGATTAATAGAGTGATCGGCTGAGCAAAAGGTAGGGTGGAAGGTATCTGGAGGACCAGGAGGATACCCTTGATTGTGTTGCCGGACGTAAGAAATGCGTTTAATAGTGTCCCCTGGCCAGTCGTTCTGGAAGCATTGAGGAAAAGAGGCCTCAGTGAATACATTATAGTTATCCTGAACACTACCTATATGATAGGAGATTAATTACTAAGACTGAGGAAGGAGAAGTTGAGTTCCAGATGTATGGTGGTGTACAACAGAGTTTGCTATTGGGTCCCATACTCTAGAACCTTTGACAACCTACTAGGGCAGGAATCTGACATGACACTACTGTGGTGGCCTGTACAGACGATTTGGCCCTCCTGTGGTAGGCCGTGCTGAAAGTGATTATGACATAGCAAACACAGCTATAATGAAGATCAGCAACTGCCCACAATCTTGGTGTATTGATTGATAAGTCCAGATTTTTTGGCACTCACATAAAGGAAGCTATACATTGGTGTTCTAGCCAGACTTATGGAAAACAGGTGGGAACCCAGAGTGAATAGAAGGAGGATCATTTTACCAGCAGCAACATCCATCCTACTTTATGCTGTCCATCCCAACCCCACAGGGACATGGGCAGAAGCGTTGAAGAAGAAGGGAAATTTAAGATGTTTGGCTTCCCTACAGAGAAGGGTAGCAATCAAAATCACTGCTGCATACAGAACTGGATCAGTTGCAGCAGTAGAAGTGATAGCAGGTGTACCACCTATTCATCTTAGGGTAGAGCTGATAAAAACAACATATGAGCATATGAATAAGTCTGAAGCTAATGACTTACTGACACGGGAATGGCAGGCTTACTGGGAGGCTGCCAATAAGGGGGCCTGGACTAGAAAGCTCATCCTGAATACATAACCACAGATAAGGAGGAGACACGGGGAAGTAGGGTTCTTCATAACACAGATGCTTTCAGGACTTGGTGAATTTTGTGCCAACTTGAGAGATTTCGAAGGAAAAATTCCCCAGCTGGATATAGTCGGCCATACATTCTGTGATTGTGGTAGGTGGAAGAACACCAAAACCGAAGAGAGAATGGGTTGGGATGGCTCATACCGGAAAACACAGTAAGCTTTATGCTTCACAGAATGAATGAATGGCAGGCAGTGGAACATCTTGCTGTGCAGATAATAAAGAGAAAGGGAGAAGATTATTAGGAATGGGATGCTGACTGGCAGATAATGTATTGACTGGTATGAAAAGAACCAACGGGAGGATCAGATCATCAAGGATAAGCCCTGAGTTCAGGTGAAGTCATGGACTGGAAGATGAGGGGGTGAAGGACAGCCTCCTGTGGAGCCAGTGCACGGGGACTCTGAATCCCCCGAGTTTGAAGGCACCTCCCAGGTATAATGCTTAATTTCAGGTCCGAACCCAGGAGGGGAGTTGGTGAGGTGGAGGTTTAATCGGTAGGGCTTAGGATATACACACTTTAACAACTCCTTGTAGAACCTGTTAGCAACCTCAATACATTGTGTGTAAATTGCATTGCTCCCTACTTGGGAGCACTTGTCACTACTTGATGGACCTGTATTTTGATAAATATCTCTGGACTGGCTGAACATAAATTCTCCAACAATGGCTCAAAAGATGTCTATATATTGATGGAATAAAGTGAGGATAGTTTTTAACATTTTTAATCAGTAACAATTTGTATTGTGGTCATAGACAATTGAGCTTTTGTAAATTGAAAGTAGACATTAGATTTTTTAAATTCCAAAGTTTTAAGTAAATTGATGTAGGAGTGAGGAAATATTCAATATTATTTCTTCTAGCCTACTCATATGTCGAAAAGCCATTACCCAAAAATATTTGAAATTTTGGCACAAAATTTGATTATATATACCCCAGCTAATAGACAAAAGCATTAGATTTAAACAAAAGACAGACAAACGACAAAATGCAACGAAGAGGGTGTTTATGGGTGAAGAAAAGAAAGCAAGATCTGAACGGATGAAGAAATACTGGGCAGCTCGGAAGAGTAAAATAACACGCTTTTCTCAGAAAAGATCCAACTAAAATTGACTTAAGTGGTCCCATGTTGGCCGCAATAGCATAATATATAATATATATACCCCAGCTTTGGTCTGACAGTAAACTATATTTTCTTTTAACCTTCTTGAATAACATTATACCAAATCAGATTAATTTATGGAAGTAAATAATTATTCCAATAAATAAACTTCAAAGCCCAAAAAAGCAAGGGGGCTGGATGGGACTAGTATTTAAATATCAATTATTTAAAATTTAATTTTCAAGATTGAAAATCCAATTGTAAGTAGTATTAATATAGACAACACAGGAAAGTTTAAAAAAAAAGAATTCCTATTGGACACGACAAAAATTTTTTGATACTTAATCTGTTTTTTAAGTTGTGGTTATTATTAAAAATGTTATTTGAGGTAGCTGTTGAGCAACAGGATCAAATGAGAAAAAGTTATTTTTATTTGTTTTATTTAGCAGTTATAATTTAAATGTAGTATAATTTAATTATAAAAATATAATTTGATAAAGGAAGTCACATCTGAACCAAATTTTTTTATTGAATATTTTGATCTTTTTCGCAATTGAACTATAAATATTGCATAATTAAGCGATTAATATTTAAAAACTCTATGGCATATTTGAAAAAAATCTGTCGAGGGCAAAGCCAGGAAATTTATGTAACTCTTTGCTAGAGTTTTTTGTAATATTATTATGATTTGTGTATAGTATGAAGATTATTATTGCTATTAATTTTAGTGTATTTTGTTTAAGATTTTTATGTAATAGTTTTTAAATTCTATTTCCGTTGATATCTAATGATTTTTTTAAATATTTTTATTTATTATATAAATTATTTTATCACTACACCCATTTATTCATATTGTTTTTAATTTTAATTTAATTTAATTTTATAATATTTTTTGTTAATTAAGTTAGTAATGTACACTGTATCTAATGATCTTTTATTTTCTAGACCTACTGGCAAAATGGTTAGTGCAATAAATAATAATCTCTCAACCGAAATTCCCAAAGTAGTAAAAATAATTTTAACAATATCTGTAAATAAACCTGTTTTAAGGTTTAATGATTAATTTTTTTATGTTAGTTACACTGCTACTTTTAATAAATTATTGACTCCTCTAAGATTTTACCCCTCTTTATTTAAAATATTTTTTTTTTTTACTGAAGGAATATTAATCTTGTCAATGATTATTAAGCAGTACCAATAAAACAAAACTTTAAAAAACCTGAAATCCCTGCTCCAACATTATTTCTGGTTCTTTATATTTAAGTTACTTTCATCAGTACCTTCTAAATTGTTGTTTACTTTGTGGTTACTTTATTTATTTAGAATTGTCACAATTTAATCTTTTATTATTTCATATATTTCTATTTTAAGCGCTTAATATGAACTTTAATCACATCTACTTATTTTTATAATTAATTATATATTTTGTGATACTGTTCTGTTCAAAATTTTGCCATAATTTCCTTTGATCCAACCAAGAAATGCTGGTGCAGCTCCTTTTCTTATCCATCATGTAGCATACTTGCATTTCTTATTACATATCTATAAGATTAATTACTTATATATTTACAATAAATTAACTTTGTAATCCTCCTTTTCAGGATCCTTTATTTTTTTACCTACAAAACTTTGAGAATGAAGTAGTGTATAATATTCATCAAATGCTTAAAATTTTGCTATATTAACGTTCAAGTGACATTATTTATATAATTATAACAGTATCACTACATTGCAAAAGGTTCTATTTTTTCTCTTTCTGGCTTTTTTATTCATGTTTGCTATTATGTAGCTATAATTTTTGTTTTGTATTACTGACTAATAAGAAATAAAAAATTAACACTTTGTGTCTTTCTAAATAAATTAAATATGAATAATAAAATTTAATGTTCTCACTAGAAGAAAATCAAAACTTCAAAATTTATTTTAATATAAAACTAAAAATATAATGAAATTTTGGTTAAGAAATAATAGTCACTGTACTTTAAAGAAGAAATATTATTAGTTGTACTAAAAATACAGAATGATTTGATTATCCTTGAACTCATAAAACCAGTCGTTTCAGATCAGTGAGTATATCAAATGATATCGTTATCATATTTTATTGAGAAATTCTCTTTTTTTAAATCAGTTAAATAAGTATCTTTTTAAAAATTATGGACTAAAAAATTATAGATATGCAACTATTTATATTATATGTTTTTATTAGTTTATTGTATCTTAAACACTGCACAGACTAGCTTATCATATTTCAGTTTATCATATGTATTCAGGATTTTTTTTTTGTTTATTTGAATTATTTAGCAATATTACACAATACTAACATAAAACATCAGCAACATCTATCACTCCCTATTGATTTGAATGACTAATACTGCTGTATTGCTGATAATAATCTTCATTCCATTGATTTAACGACTGAAAATCAGCCAATATTATAAATAATATATTATGAATCATGATCAAGCTCACTGAACAGTATTAGTTTATTAGTTACCATTTCACGATATGTATTTCAACTTATACACTGTATAACTTATGGACAGTGTGTATAGTTACATTCTTGTACACAGTAAGTTGTTAAAATTCATAATAATTTTTGTTGTGTCAGTCGTACTGGTTTGGTGATCTTTTCAGACTTTTTGGTTTTGTATTAATCTTTTAATTTAAATAAGTTTTTTTACATTTTACTGCTTTAATTATTTGCTTTATAATGTATTCTACTGATTATCCTTCCATAGGATCAGTTCATTATTAATCGATTCACTTACCTTGAGTTCTACAATATATACCACTTACTAATCAAGTTCTAGTAAGAATTCACCTGTTTTTCTCAAGATTGTGTAAAAAAACTTTTGTCAATCCACTTTATTTTTAACATTCTGTATCACTACATTGCAAAAGGTTATATTTTTTTCTTTCTGGCTTTTTTATTCATATTTGCTATTATGTAGCTCTACTCTGTAAACATTTTTTTTTATAATTCCTCAAGTTATGTTGGATAGTACATTTTTTCTTCATAAGTGCTGTCTTTCTTTGATTTTACCTGTCATCACCACTAATCCCTGTTATATTCCATTATTTTTTTTTACTATTTTTGAATGAGCAAAGCAGGTTCCTGATTTAATTCAATTATTTAACCTTCATCTGTTTGTTCGCTTGTGAAGCAGTTTTATCCAATATGTTTTCCAATTTTCATGAAATTTTGTAATGAATTGCCTTCCTATTAGGCAGAACAATTTGTGTTATATTAATAATTTTCCATAAAAGATTTTGTTTCAAAGCAGTGGCAGTGTGCGCTTTTGGGAAGAGTATCAACTGAATCACTACCTTGTGAGTCTCTTTGTACATATTTTGTAGTACATTAATCTCTTTATATAAGAGTCATATGGTAGGGTTAAAAAGTTAAGGATAGAGCAGAACTACCTCCTTGAGAGCCATCAATCACTGATATCTGGGGTCCCCAGAACCAAACCTTCTGATATTGCTATTAGACAAGACTTATTTTTAGTTCATAATTGGTTGCGATGGATAGTCCCATTTCATACTTCATTTTTATTTTTGCTTATTCAATTTTATTGTTGGCCTCAATTTGTTAAATTCAGTACAATGTAAGTACTGTTTACAGAACTACTAGTTAATCTTAAATTAAATTCGATTTTTGTTTATAAATGTACAAGTATATCATTCAGTATTACTTCTGATTCATTTTTAGTGTTAGCTAAAAGAACAATATCATTAGCAAATTTTAACATCTTACTCCTTTTTAGTCTTTTCTCATGAACTGTGTTTAGTCTGTTGTCAATTTTCACTCTGGTGGATAGATTTCCCTTTACTCCTTTCAGTACTGAAGTCTCCTTTTTCTTGGAATTCTATTCTAATCCCAACTTCCCATCCTTATTTTTGTAATTATTTATAATTTTAAAATATTACTAATATGTCTGTTTGGTTTTTTCATTAAATTTTATTAAAAAAAAGAAAGGATTTTATTAACATAAAATTAATTCTATCCTGGATAAGGAAATTCATTTCTTAGTAATGTATATAATACTATATTTTTTACATTACCCATTTCTTATCAAAAAATTACCTTCATTGTTATTATTAAATAATTGTTTGTTTTTATGATAATACCCAGCACTTACTTTCAGAGTACAGTTGTACTAATAGTACATTAAAAATTTTGAGTCATGAATTAAACAAATTTTTCATTCTTTACTGCTTTTAAATATGTTACATACAATTTACTACACTTGAAAAATATGAGCTAAGGTTTTCTTTATAAATCAGACAAGTACATTGCAGTTTTGATGAGAAAAAGATTTCTATTTTCTAATTAATAGTCAGTTGGATAATTTTCAAGGAAATCTTAACTTAGGAATTTTAATTTCATTATGAAAAAATAGGAAATCTAAATATTAACTTTTTGAAGTAGTAAACCAAAGTGAAAAAATGTATCCAATTTAGTTTATCTATTTTTTTCTAAATATTAGTTATTTTTCTAAACTGATCATTCTTGATTAAATAAATTTAAAATTGAAGCAGATTTCAATAACTTTTTGAGTGGTTTTTTCAATTTTTAAAAATATTTTAGAATTAATCAACGTATTTGATTTTACAACTTTTTTCAATATCATAAAGTTTTTTGGCTTGATTTAAAATTAAAACGTTTTCATACAACATTTTTGCCTCTTTTGTTTTAAATAACAGTTGAATTTCTGGAACTTTTACTTGTTTCCAGTTCACTACTTATTTATTTTTCCTGTTTAGCCTCCGATAACTACCGTTTAGATAATACTTCAGAGGATGAATGAGGATGATATGTATGAGTGTAAATGAAGTGTAGTCTTGTACATTCTCAGTTCGACCATTCCTGAGATGTGTGGTTAATTAAAACCCAACCACCAAAGAACACCAGTATCCACGATCTGCTATTCAAATCCGTGTAAAAATAGCTGGCTTTACTAGGACTTGAACGCTTTAACTCTTGACTTTCCAAATCAGCTGATTTGGGAAGACGTGTTCACCACTAGACCAACCCGGTGGGTTTCCAGTTCACTACTTACATTAACTTTCTCATACAAATTTTTTTCATAAAGATGTTAATTTTTTTGTCTTCAGTCATTTGACTGCTTTGATGCAGCTCTCCAAGATTTCTTATCTAGTGCCAGTCGTTTCATTTCAGTATACCTCCTACATCCTACATCCTAAGAATTTTTTCATGTATTCCAAACATTGCCTGCCTGCACAATTTTTCCCTTCTACCTGTCCCTCCAATATTAAAGCGAATATTCCAGGATGCTTAATATGTGGCCTATAAGTCTGTCTCTTCTTTTAACTATATTTTTCCAAATGCTTCTTTCTTTATCAATTTGACACAATCCCTCTTCATTTGTCACTTTATACACAATCTGATTTTTAACATTCTCTTATAGCAACACATTTCAAAAGCTTCTAATCTTTTCTTCTCAGATACTCCAATCATCCAAGTTTCACTACCTTATAAAGCTACGCTCCAAACATATATTGTTACTCTGAATCATTAACTGCTAGTTCTATGTAAATATTAAAAAGTAACGGGGATAGTGAGCATCCTTTTTGGACAGCCTTTTTTATTACAACTTCTTTCTTATATTCTTCAATTATTACTGTTGCTGTTTGGTTCCTGTAAATGTTAACAATTGTTCTTCTATCTCTCTCTGTACTTGAACCCTATTTTTTTTTTAAATGCTGAACATTTTATTCCAGTTTATATTATTGAATGCCTTTTCTAGGTCTATAAATGCCAAGTACATTATTGGTTTGTTTTTTTTAATCTTCCTTCTACTATTAATCTGAACGCTAAAATTGCTTCCCTTCTCCCTGTATGTTTCCTGAAATCAAACTCGTCTTCTCCTAACACTTCTTCTACTCTCCTTTCAGTTCTTCTGTACAGAATTCTAGTTAAGATATTTTATGTTTGACTAGTTAAGCTATCCATCTATTCCAGAAGCCTTCTGCCATTCAAATCTTTTAATGCTCTCTTAAATTCAGATCTCAGTATTATTTCTCCCCTTTCTTCCTCTTCCTTTATAACACCATTTTTTAATTCATTTCCTCTCTATAACTCTTCAATATATTCCACCCACCTATCGACCTTTCCTTTCATATTATAAATTGGTGTACCATCTTTGTTAAACACATTATTATATTTTAATTTGTGTACCACAAAATTTTCCTTAATTTTCTTGTATGCTTCGTTTATTTTACCAATGATCATTTCTCTTTCCACTTCTGCACACTTTTCTTTAAACGACTCTTCTTTCGCTAGCTAGCACTTCCTCTTTGTAGTATTTCTTAATTGTCAATAGTTACTTTTACTTTCTTCATCACTAGCATTCTTATATTTCTATGTTCATCCAACAGCTGCAATATATTCTTTGATATCCAAGGTTTTCTATCAGTTCTCTTTGTTCCACCTAAGTTTGCTTCTGCTAATTTAAAAATTTCCATTTTAACATTATTCATTCTTCTTCTACATTTTCTATCTTATCTTTTTTACTCGGGCTTCTTGCAATGTCCTCCTCAAAAATCTTCTTTACATTCTCTTCCTCAAGCTTCTCTAAATTCCACTGATTCATGTGACACCTTTTCTTCAGGTTTTTACACCCTAATCTACATTTCATTATCACTAAATTATGGTCACTATCAATGTCTACTCCAGGGTAAGCTTTGCAGTCAACGAGTTGATTTCTAAATCTTTGCTTAAACATGATATAATCTATCTTATCCTTTCTGTATCACCCGGCTTTTTCCATGTGTTTATTCTTCTATTATGATTTTTAAACTGGATGTTTGCAATTACTAAGTTATACTTCATACAAAACTCTATAAGTCGATCCCCTCTTTCATTCCTTTTGCCCAACTCATATTCACCCACAATATTTCCTTCCTTGCCTTTTCTAATGCTTGCATTCCAATCTCCAACTATTATTAAATCTTCATTTTATGTGTTTAATTGCTTTGTCAGTTTCTTTGTATACCTCTACCTCATCATCATCATGAGCACTTGTAGGCATATAGACTTAACAATCGTTGTTGACTTAGGTTTTGATTTTATCCTCATTACAATGGTTCTATCGCTATGCATTTTGAAATACTCTATTCTCTTCCCTATCTTCTTGTTCATTACAAAACCTACTCCTGCCAACCCTTTATTTGGCATTGAGTTAATTATTCTAAAATCACCTGACCAAAAGTCATTTTCCTCTAACTACCAAACCTTGCTAATTCCTACTACATCTACATTTAATCCATTACCCTCTTTGAATTTTCTAACCTACCAACCTTTTGTAGACTTCTAACATTGCATGCTACAACTCGTAGCATGTTATTTTTAATTTTCTGGTGAACCTTTTGTTTGTTATATTGAAAGTATAACAAAGTACAAGAATTTATATTAATCCTAAAACAGTGTTTCCTGATGACAATTTATGAGCTTCACAATAATTTTATGTGAAACTACTGGAGATATATGTCAGTACCCATTTTTTTTCTGAGTAATAAAAATGGCAATTTTATCTTATAATTTGTATTCAAGAATTTCTTTAATCTCATATTACTGTTGGAACAGAATTAGGGTGAATTTTAAACCTAACTGAAAAACAAATCATTTTTAGATTTATTTTTAAATGAACTTCTTTCTTATTGTCATCAGTAAACATATTCTGAAATCATTTTTCTATGAGACACTCAACAAATTGCTTCAACATAGTAGGGAAGAAAACTAACAAGTAATACATCAAATTAATATACATATTGTAAGCTTTACAGAGCAATAATGTGTTAAACTGACCATATAAATATCATTTCTGAACCAGGTTTAACATTTTACTACATCAGGAGTATAATGATTGAATTCCTCTTTAGCTATCCTCAGGATTAAGCTTAACTCATACGTTTCTATGCATTATTTTCTTTTTTGTGATAATTTACTTTTCTAATTTGTATTTCATTTGAATTCTAAGAAGGAGAATTGTAAAACAATGCAATTAGTAAGCTTTTAAGTTCAGACACTGCATGTGACATACAATTGAAATAAAAATCATTCTATAACAAAGTTATTAATAAAAAATAAATTAAGAAAAAAATCATTAAAAAGAAATATATTTTTTGTTCTGGTACAGATTTCAAAGATTGATTTTTAATTATTATTTTTGTAAGTTGATAAAACTAATTTTTTCAGATATTCTTGTACAAAGTTCATTTTTTATTAGTTCAGTTTTTTAGGTTCCATTTGGCTTTGCTTAGTAAAATTAGATTATAGATAATATTTAATATGTATCGTGATACAGTACAAATTTAATTAGAAATGTGTAATCATAATTTTGTTTTGTTTCTGATTGACCTTTACAATAACAAACCACATCTGATCATTGCTTTGTTCCCAGACATTTGTATGAAAAATCTATATGTTACATGTATTTCCCTAATCTGTTGTAATTATATCTTTTGTTTGTATTTTTTTTAGTTATATTTGCTTCTATTTTCTACAAATTGAAAATTGTTTTTATTAAGATTTATATAATTTTCTATTAAAAATAGTAGTGGATATGACAGCAGTACTGTATTATAAATTAATACTTAGATTTGTTATAATCATCTCAGTATTCAGTGTGGCTTGTGTAATAAATGAATATCGATGAGATATATAATCAATCTTAAGTTCGACATTGAGGTACAAACATTATTTTATTAAGTGTTTAGATTTTAATTAGTGTAAAATAATTTTTTACATAAATTTTTTCATTTTAAAAAATTATTTTTTCTGAAAACTTATTGTTTTGAAAATAATTTTTTCATTTTCATTTTAAATTGTTAGTTTAAAATTTATCAATAAAAATATAATTACAAAATAATTAATTTTAACAAGTATCATTAAAACATGTAAGTAGTTCTAAAAATGTATATATATTTTATAATCTGTGTAATTATTAGAACTACATGTGTTGTTCCTTTTGAAAATGCAACTTCAATAAAAAAAATTATTATTTTTAATATTTAAAAAAATTGTATTTATTATAAAGTGGTTTTACAAGATTCTTTTATAATCAAACATGATTGACAATTATGAAAAAAATATTTACAAAGTACAAAAGTTTTTTTTAATAATTGTTTTTCTAATTTTTTTTACTGAATATGCCTTTTATGAAGCATATCTGATTTATAATTAATTAAATTATAATCTATAATCTATGGTGTTTATACACCAGGTTGCTGAAAAGTAACTAATGACACCCTCTAAATTTTTTTTATAATTGAAATAACTGGGTGCAGTTTGTGGCATTCTTCCTTGCATTGAGAGGCTACTTCAACGAACATATATTTCACTCTTTTTTGAATTTTTGGTTGCAAGAGAGATGGGGACAACTCAAAAATCTCAAATGAGACCAATAATCATTTTTAATATCTCGAGGAGACAAAAAAAAATGATACAACTAAAACTAAATTCTGATCGCCCAATCCAAAACAGCAGTCAACAATGTGTTTGTTTCAGATAGCTAGAATTATGGCTGCATGCTCTCCTTTAATTTTTCTATTATTTGGTGTATCCTGATTCCCTCTTTGGAAATTTTCTCTGACAATAGTGGCTAACTCAATAAACCCCAATTTAGAGTATTCAGCCTTTCAGGTGGGCGGCTCAAAAATTTTAATGGGTTGACTATATGACCCATTCAAAATGGTCATGTGATATCTTTTTTTAAAGGTCTTCACAAGACAAGCAAAACTATAAAAAAATTAAATTCTGACAATTAAAACCAAAATGGTGACTGCAAATGTCATTCGTTAATAAAAATTGAAAAAATTAATTATTAAAATGTTTCAAATACTTCTTTTACTTAAACATACATCTTGAACAATTTTATTTTATTTTAAATAAATAACAGTTTGGAAGTTAATTACTCTTTTATGTGTAATTCATTTTACCGTCTGTTTAAAAAAAAGTCCTCTAATTTCATGAATTAAAAATCCTGATGCCTAATAAAATTATCTCAACTAAAAAAATGTTATTGCGTCTCACCTCATATTAAATGTCCAAACTGTTGTCCCTGTTCCACCATGCAATAATACAGAATGCTAATGTAATACTGCTCAAAAGCTTCTCTCACATTGTGAAAAGGTTTTGTGAAAAATCTTACTACACTCTATCTCAAAGCATTCCCTTAATTATTTGAGAGAAGTTGACTGGGGGCTATAAATGGTTGATTCTAAATGCTCCCATAGGAAGAAATCAGTGGGATTCAGGTCAGGTAAAGCCATTCGATGCTACCACGTCAACCTGCCCTATATTTTGGAAACTGTTAGTTCAACGTATTTACTCATATTATCACTTGGCGAGCATAGTGCGGAGGAGCACCATCAAACTGGAAAATCACATCTCTCATGAATAAAGGTTGTCTGTTTGGTCTCCAAGCTACCTCAATCAAATTGTTGAGAGCTGGAATTACTTGTTCATTCAGCAAAGCAGAGTACCTATCACCATCTAAGTTACCAATACTGACAAATGGTGTAAGAAATGTAACCTATTACTCCAGCCCTTACATTTAACTGCTCTGGATCTAGATATGACTTTCACAGTTATGGGTAAAACCCATAACTGTGAAAGTCATATCCAGTTAGGGTTTTCTTGGGATGAGTACCTACTATTGTATCTATTAAAAACACCAGATAAAGTAAATGAGGCTTCATCAGTGAACAACACGTTGACGCTAGAGATAATTTTTGCTGTTAATCTATCATGTCAAAATTTCTCTGATTTCAACCATCCTATCAAAATCATTTTCAATATGTTCTTGTACTAACTGAATCCTTTGTGAATGGTATTTATGTTTTTTTTAATAATTTTGCACTGATCATCTAGATAATTTATTATTCTGTGAATTGCTGATTGTTGATTATTAAAAGAAATTTCTGCTAATATTTTTTTCTTCTATAACTACTGGGTGAGACAGGCTGTTTATCATCTAAAACTCTACCAGTGCATTGAAATTTTTCTATTAAATTTGTGACTGCGATCCTGGAAATTGTATGATTAGGATGCCACACATTAAATTTATTAGCTGTTCCTTTGTATGTTTTTATTTCTCCAAATAAAAGTACTATTTTACTCTTTCTTAAATTGAAAAAAAACATTGCTTTTTACCCAAGTTTTTTTCATAGTTTATAGTTTTTTAACCAAGTTAAAAAACAAAACCAGGTTTCTAAGTAAGGTTAAACTTTTTTAATCTAAATTAAGTTTTTTTTAAATTTCAATTATTTTATTCTTCTTTAACTTTTTTATGTGTTGACCTTTGTAGTTTAAACTTTTTTAAGCTTACTAATAAAAAACAAAACTTCATCCAAAAATAACAATAATGTGACATCTTTTAGCTACATATCACAAAATCAACAGTGAATATAAATTTTTAAAAACTTACCTTTGTTTAATTGTTGATCAGCTGTTGACATTTCCAACTTAGGAAATAAAATTTTAATGTTAAAAGATGAGTAAATTAATTATTATTTAATAATTATTTTTAAATTAAAGACTGTAAGTTTAATTAAAAGAAAGAAGTATTTGAAAAAATCTTAATAATTATTTTTTTTAAGTTTTAATTAATGAAATGATATTTATGATGGCCATTTTAGTTTAAGTAGTCAGAATTTAATTTTGTTCCTGTTGTTTGCTTGTCTTGCAAAGATCTTTAAAACAAAGTATCACATGATCATATGTCCCATTTAAAATTTTTGAGCCACCCCCTTCTTAAAGCCAAACACCCGAAAAATTTAAATTATGGCATACTGAGCCACTCTTATGAGAGAAGAATTTCAAAGGCGTATTCCAGTTTAATCCAACAAATTATCGGTGTGCATCACTAGTTTTGATTTTGATGATATATGGTATATCATAACTACCCACCTTGTAGTGGCCAAAAAATATTTTTTTATATTTTTAAAAACATTTTTTCTTGAGTAATTGACTATTTTCTCACCAACAGGTAAAAACAGCCATTTTTGTCACTTTTTCCATGAGCTGTAGCATTCTTATTTTACATTGTACAGAGGGTCAAAAGGGCTTCGAAAAGAAGTTTGAAAAGGGCTTTTTGGAAAGAGTAAGTACAGAACGTCATCTTAGTGTACTCAAAATTCATTTTGTTACGTAACCAAATCTTGTAATGTTTATTGAAAATTAGCTTACAAATTGTTGTTTTTTCCAAATTTTGAGCCCAAAATAAATAATGAAGGGCTGAGGGTAACAGGCCTATTTTTTACCTTTTAACTCTTCTAGTAGTACTTATAAAAGAAAATTGGACTGTTACTGAATGTCCTTCATTACAAAAAAAAGGCTGCCAAATCGTAAGATTTTGAAAAAATCTCATTTTTGGGGCCAGAAAACCACATGTGGGACAGGTGGCAAAAATCTGAAATGTTTACAGCAGTAAGTACTTTTTATGTACCTTAAAACCATATAAAATTTATTTTGTTACTCAAAGGGGTTGACGAGTAATGAAGCCAACAAAACTACTAAAAACACCATTTCTTCTAACCGTAAACAATGTATCCAAAAATACTGATGATATGTATTTTTTCGGATAATAATGCAAGCCTACTACACAAAATATTTTGATATGTCTATAATTAGGTAGCTTATATTCTAGATAGTTTGTAACTTAAAGTATGACTCATACACATAAACTCATGTTTAGACATGAAAGTGAATAGACTTGCATGGACATGAATCTTTGTATAATCCTGCATATAGACACTGTAGAAGGCTTAGTTACTGTTTTGATTTCTATGTGATATGTTGTTGTTAGCGTTAATACTGTTGTAATAGTGTTTCATTCTGTTGTCTTGAATTAAAAAAAAATGTCCCTCTAAATGGTCATTTTCATGGTAGGAACAATTATTCATCTTTATTTGGGGGGTTATTTTCACTATCCAATAGTAAAAGAAGGAAATTAGATAATTTTTTTTTTCTGAGTATATCTTTTTATTTTGTTTTCAGTATTTTTGATGAATAATTTTATTTATTACTAATTTGTACTGATTTAGTGCTTACAGTTAGTTTTAAAAAACAGACAATTATTTTAATTAAAATTTTAAACTTAAAAAATCAACACTAGATTTTATAATAATAAACCATTTTTTAAATTGTATTATTTTAAATGCAATTTTTTAAGTTGGAAAATGAAAAGCCTACTATTAATTTTGATTATTTTTTTGAAAGTCAACAATTATACAACATAAGCAAGAGAACTATTTTTCCAGTAATGAAAGAACTGAACTCCCATGAATTAAAAACAACACTATCTAAGATGAAAAATGTATTCAAGCCATGAAAATTTTTTAGGTATGATAAATTTTACATTTTAGAGAATAAAGTCTTTTGAAACTCAGTGCAGGAATCCCATCAGGTCCAGGACTCCATTTGTCACCCAGTCTACCAATTGCCCAGGTCACCTCATTCATCGTGAATCTGCGTGCCTCAGAGTCCTGTGGTCTATCTATGTCTTGTTTCCGACAGGGAAAAAGTTTCTTGTCCTCTCTTATTGCACTTTCCTCCATAAGTACAGACAGGCGTCTTCCTAGTTTCTTCATTACTATATAACACGCCGCATCCAGGGATGGCGATCTAGGTTTCCACATAAGTCCAACCACTTCCTACGTTTCTCTGTCTTTATTTCATAATTAAGTATCTTTCTGCTCTCTTTGTAACGATGTATTGCAATGAGACACTCTTCCCCCGCCTGATCTTCTGAGGCGCTGCGTAGTCCGTCTGTAACGCTGCATATCCTGGTGCGACAATCCGTGGGGTCCACCAGTAGGCCGACCTGTATGCTTCCCATCCAATTGGGATCTTGCCTACTTCTTGTCTTATACTGGCCTGCAGGGCCTCAGGAGTCAACTGAATTTCATCATTGACAGTTCTGGCCACGTTTGTGGAACCTATTTCCTATTATAACTTGTCTGTAAGTCAGCTATGGGAGCAGTTCCTGATCTCTTCTTCTGAACGATCCATCTCTAATCTCCAGCCAGGTTGCCAGATGATCACTGGCAATGTTGTGCTGAAGTACACACCAATCACACTGGTGCAGGATTGGCGTCCAGGATTGTCAAATCTAGGACTGAAGCGTGACCCCTACTCTCGAACGTGGGGGTGGTGTCATTTACACAATTTAAACCATTGACTGCCATCAAATCCGTCAGCAACTCACCCCTACAATTAGTGTATCCACTACCTGCTGCCACTGATATACAATTGAAGTCTTCCAGCAGTACTGTCTTTTTAGTCGATCTAGTTATTACCTCATGAAGATCATCTATGAAGACCTGATACTTGGCCAGCACACAGTTCGGGAAGACATAGGCTACCAACTCCAATATACAAATGAAATAAAGACAAGAACATATTCAAATGTTCAGTTTTTAGTATCTTAATTATTGAAAGTAATGTTTCTGTAAAAGAAAATTGTAAAATTATGTTTTAAATAAAATAGATAGGGAAATTTTTTAAATGACTTTCTTGTAAGCCAAAGTAATATAGCGAGTCACACGAAAACATTTCTGTTGTTTGGTTTCATAGAGGTGGATATTGTAATTTTTTTTAAGAATAAGTGACTATTTTTTTTTTGGCAAAAATTGAACATTATATTTATAAACAAAAACAAGTTTACTTTTTTAATTTGGTAGATATTGGTCTGTGATTCATATTTATGGACGCCAAAGTGATCTGGCAATCCATTTTTGTATCTTGAAAACTTGTTCTGACTTTTTGATTGAGCACAAAGAGATTTTATTATATTTGAGTGCATATACTTAAGCATAATAAATGTTTCATATAACTAGCTTTGCAGTTAATAAGACAGTACAAAGTAAAACAGTACGGTTTGATTTTATTACATATATATCAATTTTATCAGTCCAATAGAATTTATCACATAATAAAACACCCAGAGATTTACCTTATAGCAACTAAATCATTGTTATCATTAATGTGAATTCTGCTCACATGTTAGCATTGTCTACTTGAGGAGCCCAATGCAATGGTTTTATCCATATTTAATATTGTACAGTTGCAATCCAATCTGTGAATAATTCTTTTTAAATGCTAATGAAGAATTTTTATTAAGTCCTTTTAAATAATTATCTTCAGTTACAGATAGAAATCATCTATGTAATAATGAAGGGTTAAAGATTTTGAGGCTGATAATTAATAAACAATTAAAAAAAAGCAAACAATACAAACAAATCAAGAACATTTTTCTGTAGTACTCCACGTTCTCCATCTTGAGGAGAGGACCCACATTTTATATGTGTATTATCAAATGATGATATTTCATCTGTTTGTTTACTGATGATTTTAATCATCATCATTTAAGGAATGGTTTTAAGCAACTATAAGCAATTCCTCTAATGTCGTAGCTACTAAGAAATGTGGAACTAAATCAATAATAAAAGTGCAACTACATTCAATGTTTTACTGACAGCAAATAAGTTGATTACAATTTTTTTATTATCTAATTTAAATATTGGAAATGTCTACGTCTGTATCTATTTCTTCCAAAAAAAAATAATAATAAATAATATTAAACTGTTGATTAATGATATATTAAATTTAAAAAAAATAAATATTCATCAATTAATTCCATTGCAAGGGTTTAAAAAACCTTGATCATATTTAATAACGGATTAAATTATAACCCTACCAGCTAATTTATTTATAAGACCTTATCAAGATTATACAGCTATCTGCTAACAAAAGTTTAACACAAATCCAGTTTACTTACAAAATTATTATGTATGAAAGAAAACACTAATTTAACAAGAAGGCAGAATATGATGGTCGGGAAAGAGAATTAACCGACTGATTTAAGAAAGAACCACAAAGCTGGCTTGAATACAAAATAAAATTTTTGAAGCTCACATGTTAGTTATAAATAAATTTTTAGATAAGCCATTTTATGAAATGGAATGTGTAATATTAATTTTTTTATTTATAAGTTGGTTATCTTTACTTTTTCTTATCGCTGATGACCCTTGGTTAATATTGGCAGGCAAACAATTTTCTGTGTTACCAGGCCTAATGTGGAAAATTTTTTTCTTCAGAAAAAACCTTTTTACCTCAAAGAGGTTGGAACCCTAATTCTGTAATTTTCCTCCTGTCAGTTTTGAGTAATGGAAACAAAAAAAATTCCTATCATTTTTCATTAAGAGGCTTTCAAATGTGTTAGAATTCATTACTACATTGTGTACATTAGAATTTCCATTTTCTTACCTGGATATGTGTCCCTATCCCTTGAATGGGGTTAATAATTTTTTTTTAATGAAGTGAGTTTTGAATTTCTTTCTTTCATTTCCAGATTTTTTGGACAAAAAGAAGTCAGAATTTTTGCCCGTGTAGCATCACTCGTTTTATGTATAATATCATGCAGGGGTGCGCCTCCCCAAGATCACAATACTAAAATTTTATCTTCATTTTACCCAATGGAGCTAACAATGGAGTACTACTATTTTTTATACATTTTTTTGCTAGGTTTGTTCTTTCTCAATAAAAGTTTTTAAGCGCTAGGCCATTCCAGGTAGGATTGTAGCTTGAATTTTTTATTAGTTCCATGAATTTTGAAATGGGTCAAACCAACAGGAAGCTTGCTGTTTTACACTGTTCCCTTCTAAATTGTGTTAAAATATGTCTCATGGATAACATTCCATAAATTTATGAATTTTGTATCTGTTTCAGGTGATGGATGTCAAAGAAATTATTTCTCTGGAATTTACCCTTTCCCCATTTAGGAGATGTTAAGTTTTTTCTGGTATGTCTAACAAAAAAGAATCATTATATTTGTAATCCCAGGTCTTATTTTCATTATTATTTAAAGTTGTGTAGGCTGATTCCCCCAATGGTGGCAACAATTAGAATATAATTTTATCTTTTCATTCCAACTGTAAATGATGTGATAAATTTTTTCATCAAGTTCATGTCTATTATACAGTTATTGGGGGCTAGGGTCCTCTACTCCAAACCCCTCCTTCAGGAGAAGATAGAATCTGATTTAACTAATAACTCCATTAATAGTTATTTGAAAAAATCTCTTGCAACTTTTTACTCTGCGGCCTAGCAAAAAAAAAGAAATGTTTGCAGGGATTGTGTAATGTACTCTTCAGGGGAATCATACCTCAAATTTGTAAATTCTACCATCAATTCTGGGTAGTGGGAAACAATTAGGATTATCATTTTTGGGTTTGAGACCTTATAGGTCAGAATTTGTTTCAGTGAGTGAGTAAGACAAATGACTCTTCATACTACACATGAAGAAAGCAAAACACACAAACATACACATGTGGGTGCTCACACACACACACACACACACACACACACATATATATATATATATATATATATATATATATACACACTCAAAGAAAGAAAGATAAACACATCGCCTACTTATGTACATTTTAAAGTCTATTTTACTTAAAGTGTATTCCAAGAAACTTAGAGTACACTTTTTCCTATATATGGATCACACAGTAGATACCAAAATTATAAACACCCACAAATAAAATAAAGAATTAAATAAGTTGATGATATTTTACTAATGTACAAATAAACAAATCAATTTAGAGCATGGTGTATTACTTTAAAAAAAGTAGTTTTCATAAAAGTGCTGTACACATTGGGGAAAAAATAATAATATATAATATTGTTCATTCACTGATATTTAGAAAGTGAAAGAAGGGAATAAAGAGATAAAAATAAATCAATACTGGGTACTGAGTGAAAACAAATGTTACTAGTAATAACAATAAAAAAAATCAATACATCACTGTAATTAAAAGAAGCCTAAACTATGCAATTGATGATGATGAGTTAAATGAACAATTTAATAAAACACATAAACAAAATTAGTTATAATATTAGAGATGTAAATTAATTAATTAATGGCAATTTAAACACATAAGTAAAATGAATAAATTCACAACATTAAAACCAACAAACTGTAATTGTTATATTTCTTTAAATTATAAAATCAACACATATAATTTTGTTTTAAACATTTAACCAATTATAAATTGCTTTGTTTTTTTTAACAAAAACAAATAAAATTTAATTAATAATAAATCAAATTCTAATATTTATAATAAGATTAGACGTATATAAAATACAATGCAGATAGCATTTTTCTTTATAAGAAATAGAAATAAAAATTTTTTAAATTATTAGGAACATTTATAATAATATAAAGAACATATTTTATTCTTGCTCCAGTTACTGTGCAATTATGTGCCCAATTAATTATGTGTGCAATTATTAAGTTACTACTAGTTGTCCCTACTACTTTTTTTTGGATGATAAAAAATGAGTTTTTTAGACTGTGAATAAAGGCCAAGCCTGTCTTGAATAACTTCTGCTGAAAAGTAGAGATAATACAAATGCACCACAGAGATGATGTGTTTATCATATTACATTATATTAATGTAATAAACAAACATCTAATTATACTGGTCGTATCTGCTTATTTTATGTGAAATAAACACATATTCTCTAGTCTTGAAACATGAAAATGTTAATTCTTCACACTAAAAGTCGGAAAAGAGATTAATGAACAAGTAAAATGTGAATTTGTAATTAGCTTAGAAAAATTTTAATTATACAGAATTCATAATTTACATTAAAGATATATTTAAATAATATGGTATTAAAGTAATGGTTTTATTACTTTTCAATAAATTATAACGGTAGCAGAATAGTTAATGATCTTTTGTTCAGTTGAAATTATTCAATGATTGAGATAGTAAACACATGACTCTACAGTCAAACCCACAGTTTTACAGTTTACCCTACCGTATACAGTTTTTGTGAATATGTTTAATTTATCATATTTAAAAAACTAATTCTGAAGAAACAGAGACCATACTAAAGTATTAGATTGGATCCAAAGAGAAAATGCAGTAAATGATTAAAAATGGTAATAAATTAATATTTATAAAATAAAAGCCACCTATGAACACACAAAATAACAGCCTTAACAGAAAACATGTCAATCTGTATAATAATTTTGAATCCTTGCATTCTTCATCAGTTATAAAATACTATAATGTCAAGCTGCATATTACCATCATCACATGTAAAACCCCATAGTTGTCATCACCAACTGATTTAAGTAGCTTTTGTAGTTAAACATTAAAGCAGGTGCTAATTAGTTAATCATTTTCAAAGGTTATCGTAATAAAATCTATGACAATTATATCTATGACAGTTCTAGAATATTCTGTATATTTTTTATTAAATGTTCTCAAGCAACATGTAATGTTTCATATTTTCCAATCTTTCAAATGTTGTCAGAAAATTAGATTTGAAGTTTATTGAAAATTATTGAGAAATTACATTATATATATAAACATGCTAATTATGAACAAATAGGTAAATTTGGAACATGAACTATTTAAATTGGCACACCTGTGTTAATAGCTAGTTTTAATAGTTTAACAACTATTTAAATCAATTTGTCATATTGTACTATCAGTTTTTATGGAATGATGATATTACCTTGTTTGCTACTACAGTTTTACTTATTTTTTAACTGATTAGCCATGAGTTCAAAAAACTTATATAAATTGGTAAGTTTTGTAATAACTTGTTACTTTGGTGATTTCATAGGTTTTTTTAAATTTAATTATTATTACATGTTAATAAAATATATATATTTTTTTAATAAAATATTATATATTTTATACCAGTGACTAAGATGATAATGTACCTCCCCATACTTTTACTTATTTTAATAAGATTTTTATTAAATTCTATTAAAAAATGTACAGATGCCGAAATCATTAGAAAAATATTTAATACATCCAAGAAAAAAATGCAGTAAAGTCAGCAAGTAGAAAAATTAATTTAATTTTTAGAATACAATTTACTAAAATATTTATTGCTTACTGTATTGTAATATGTATAGCATATTACATATATAATATGTTAAATGTGATAAGCTGCTGTGAGAAAATGCAACTGGGAAGGAACAAAATGTTTATAATTAACCATTCTTATTTTGAAGCTTATAGCTTCAAAATAAGAATTATAAGCAACATGGAAAATATTAGATCTAAAAATTTTTATTTTAAAAATTATTTTAAGTTTTACTAGATCTGATTATCTTTGCTGAACATCCATGTTGGAAATTAAATTAATGGCTTACAAAATTTTATTTGATATCTGTTAAATTAATTATGTATTTAAATTACTTTAATAAACTTTTTCATAGAGTTTAACAATTTTTTTAATAGAAGAAACTATTAATAATTTTCTGTGGGTATTATTTTTACTTTTTAATTACACTTTTTATTACCTGTAACAATTTCCTGAACTATGTAACAACATGGGCTGAAATTAATTATTAAAGATTTAAATGGATTACCATATTGAAAGGATTTAATATGGATTACCATATTTAAAGGATAATATTTTTGTAAATATAATTCTTTTATTAAAAAAATTGCATAACTAAAACAAGATCAAATTTTTTTACAGATAATATTAAAATCTTAAAGTGGCTCATTCTAACCAGCTGATTTTCAGAATAATTCTTACAGGTATAGAAGCCTGAAAATATGTTGTTATTTTATTAACAATTTTTTAAAAGTTTTTTGATGACTTTCTTGAAGAGGATTACTCCAAGTAAATCATTAGACTTGGATAATAAAGATTTAAAACTAGAAAAATTTAATTAAATTTGCTTCTTTAGAAAGGAATTCTATAAATAAAGTTTTTCTCCTTAAATTTATATTATTAAATAAGTGTTATTTTGTTAAAACAGAGCTTGGGGAGGAATTAAATTATTACAGATTTGATTACGATGTTGAGACCTGTAGGTCTCAATATATTGAGACCTGTAGGTCTCAATATCATTCAATACATATTGATATTGAGACCTTCTAATTTAAACCTGGACAATTAGGTTTGTAACAAGTTTTCTGATGATTTTATTTATTTATACATGTTTTTTTATTTATTTATACAAAATTTTAAAAAATAAATAAATTAGTTTTAAAACAGATTATAGTTTTTTATTATGTATTTATTATATTCTTATCAAAGTTATTTGTGTATAACACAGTACATCATCTCAATTAATATAACAAAATAGATAAGTAGATTTTTTTTTAATTATATTATAAGAATCAGTCCGTTCACGCACTGTAACTTTAGTCCACTATAATCTTTAATGTAGTGTGGTGTAGAAGAGTATGTGGTTGAAGTTTTTTCCTTTTAGTTAAAGTAACGTGCTGCTAGTGTCAAAATTCAAAATGGTAAAGTGTTAATTAGAATACATATATAAAAATAAGTACTAATACTCTGGTATCATTTTTTTAATTTTGTCTTAAATTAAAAACATAAAAATGTGTCGGTCACACTGCGTTCTAGTTAAAAAAGATAAATAATTTTTATAAAATAAATTATTAGATTAGAAATCCAAACCTTTTCCCTCAAGGCTTTTCTTTCTGAATTATAAAACCCACATAATTATAGCTTTTAAAAATAATTTTTTTAATTATTATTGGAGTAACTGATATTATACGTAAAGAAATATACCGTCTTTATTAATTTAACTACATTGATATACACGCAGATAATGTAAAATGCTTATACTTCATAAATTTTTTTCATACTTTTTTCTTCCTGAACTGCATTACAATAATTTTAATTTGAAAAATTGAACTGTTTGTTTAAAATATTTTTTTAAATCACAGAAATCATTTGTTTTTTATTTGTGCACAAATCGATTAATTATATACTCATTAATTTTACTAATTACTTATAAAAATGAAATAGTATTACAGTTTATGCTTTTACTTTTTAGTTTTTATATTCAGTAATAATTTTATTGAATAATTATTAAATTTTCTTGTGTTTTATATTGTCTTTGGTGATGTTATTACTACTGCTTGAAATATTGAAAAAGTCATTTTCAAGTTTGACCTTTTAAAGCATCCTTTCTGTTAAGAAAACAATTATTCTATACACTGTAACCGCTTAGTAAAGAAATTGTATTTAAGTAATTTTATTAATATTTGTTTTGATTTCATTGATCACTTTATACTTTCATTTTTTAAAGGTATTAAACCAGCTAGAACATAATGGGGAAATTCCTACTGCCCCTAAAGTAAATTATGATAAAAAGAAGGAAGATATTTGTATAGCTACAGATAAACAAGATAATATTCCTGCTACGCATTTTAAATCTGGCATAATGAATACAATATGTCCTGAAGTTATTGCTTTTATGTTCCAGTTTGCTGTTGGAATATCAAGTAAGCAATATTTTTATTTAGTTATTATCTGTGTAGTATAATGTGAAATATAATCATCTATTTTTATGAAAACTGTAACATATAAATGGGTAAAAATTTTAGATTTAGTAGGTGGTTTTATTAGTGAATGTTGAATGTACGAAAGTCCTGTGGTTCAGCTATGCTTTGTTCAATTACAAACATAGTACTAGAAACACCAAAAGTTTATTGTAGGTTCTTTGTTTAGCCTATATGATTGATAAAATTATTTCTTTATATTCAGGTTTCCATATAAAACATTATTACTCTACAGTTTTTTTAAATATTGAAGACCATTTTCACGTTACATTATTATGTAAACCTTTTTTTTAATTAGAAGCTGTGTTGGAATAAATTTTGTATTAATTGAATAAATTTAGGATTAAATTTTTGTATTTATTTTTGTACTGAAATGGGCTAAAACTGTAAAAATTTTCATCAAGTTATATAAAAGAAGCACAATCACTGGTGTAGTGCTACAGCTATATGTTTGTCTTAATGAAATTTCAGATTACATCTATAATGAAAGTTTTTTAATCAGGTCCTATGACAACTATAGACCTGAGTGTTTATATAGACATATCAAAGTGATTCTAAAATCACCTGACCATAAGTCGTTTTCCTCTTCCCACTGAACATCACTAATTCCTTCTACATCTACATTTATCCTATCCATTTCTCTCTTTAAATTTTCTAACCTACCAACCTTTTTTAAACTTCTAACATTCCACGCTCCAACTCGTAGAATGTTATTTTTCAATTTTCTGGTGACCCCTTCCTCAGTAGTCCCCACCCGGAGATCCAAACAGGGGGCTAGTTTACCTCCAGAATATTTTACAAAGGAAGCCGTCTCCATCATTGCTATATGAAAATGCAGAGAGCTACATTTTCTTGGAAAAAAAACAACTGTAATTTTCCATTGCTTTCAGCTGTGTAGTACTCAGAGGACTGAGTGATGTTGATATGGCCGTTTAAGTCATCCTGACTTACACCCTTAACAACTACTGAAAGAGCTGCTGCCCTCTTTCAGGAATCATTCCTTAGTCTGGCTCTCAACAGATACCTCTTCGATATGGTTGCACCTTCGGTCCAGTTACTCTGTATCACTGAGCACTCAAGCCCCCTCACCAACGGCAAGGTCTCATGATTCATAGAGGGAGGACCACTGAATGTGTAAATAGGAGGAGAAAACATTATGGAGGTAGAAGAATTTTGTTATTTGGGAAGTAGAATTACTACAGATGGACAAAGCAGGAGCGATATAAAATGCTGAATAGCACAGGCGAAACGAGCCGTCAGTCAGAAATATAATTTGTTTACATCAAAAATTAATTTAAATGCCAAGAAAAGATTTTTTAAAATATATGTTTGGAGTGTTGTTGCTTTATATGGAAGTGAAACTTGGACGATTGGAGTACCTGAGAAGAAAAGATTAGAAGCTTTAGAAATGTGGTGCTATAGGAGACTGCTAAAAATCAGATGGGTGGATAAAGTGACAAATGAAAAGGTGTTGTGGCAAATAGATGAAGAAAGAAGCATTTAGAAAAATATAACTAAAAGAAGAGACAGACTTATAGGCTATATATTAATATTAAGGCTTCCTGGAATAGTCGCTTTAAGACTGGAGGGACAGGTAGAAGGAAAAAATTGTGTAGGCAGGCAACGTTTGGAATATGTAAAACAAATTTTTAGGAATGTAGGCTGTAGGGGGTATACCAAAATGAAACGACTAGCACTAGATAGGGAATCTTGGAAAGCTGCATCAAACCAGTCAAATGACTGAAGACAAAAAAAAAATCAAAGTGATAATCAGTCAGCACAAACACGTGATCAAACAGTAAATTGCTTGATGTTTTAACAATGACAGATACTTAATATATTTACAGTTTTATTTTGTCAATTTCATAATTCAATTCAGAATAGCATAATGACAATATTATTAGTATCATTAGATATATAACTTGATTAATTTATTAAAATATTCTTTGGTAAAAAGAAAAAGCAGAGTGGTGTTTTTCAGATCTCAGTTAACACAGTAATATTACCTTATATTTTATATTTTTTCCCTTTTTTTATACAAAAAGGAGAAAGAATAATTAGTATTTACAGCAATAATGCCTTGTTTACGTATAATTATAACAGTGGATTTACATATTATAATGGTTGTATAATGCTTGTTAGCCCAAAGAAATACACTCCCCTCATGCACAGTAAGTCTTTATGCAGTTTACTGTTCACATTATGCAGTTTACTGTCATTAACAGCATAATGATACTGAGGAGGGTTATTATTATCACCGTTTAACATATAACTTGTTTGCTATCATTTCTTCCTTTCTAGCTCTCTATTAAATTTTATTAATCCAGGTGGTAGCTTCACTTTAAAAGTGTCTAAGAACGGATAATGAAGAAGCGTTAACATATTACATGAAGTCATACTACTTCTTGTAGTAATTATACTGATTTTCAGGTGTCAAAATCAGAGTCATAATTTCAGGTTATTACTAGTCAAAATCATGCATATATAATGACTGAATATTCTGTAATTATGATGCCTTCCATAATATGCACTTAACAAATTGCTGATGGTTTTCTTTATACAAACTTTTTCCTGAGAATTGAACAAACCTATTTTTCTTGCATATGATGAAAATTTAAGAACTGATTAAAAAATTGTTTTATTTCTTTGATCTTAATTCTTTCGCAGTTAGGCACAAATTTCGATACCAGCACTATAAGCACAATTTTTAAAACAATTAACTTGGTGACTCCCTCTATGAATCATGAGACCTTGCCGATGGTGAGGGGGCTTGAATTCTCAGTAACACAGAGTAGCTGGACCAAAGGTGCAACCATATTGGAGAGGTATCTGTTGAGAGCCAGACTAAGGAATGATTCCTGAAAGAGGGCAGCAGCTCTTTCAGTAGTTGTGAAGAGCGTAGGTCAGGAGGACTTAAACAGTCATATCAACATCACTCAATCTTCTGAGTACTGCTCAGCTGAAAGTAATGGAAAACTACAGCTGCTTTTTTTCCAAGAAAATGTAATTCTGCATTTTCATTTAACAAAGATGGAGGCGCCTTCCATGGTAAAATATTCTAGTGGTAAACTAGTCTCTCATTCAGATCTCCGGGTGGAGTCTACAAAGGAAGGGATCACCAGAAAATAAAAAAATAACATTCTATGAGTCAGAGCGTGGAATGATAGAAGTCTAAAAAAGGTTGGTAGGTTACAAAATTCAAAGAGGGAAATGGATAGATTAAATGTAGATTAATAGGAATTAGCGAGGTTTGGTGGGAACAGGTAAATGACTTTTGGTCAGGTGATTTTAGAATAATTAAATCAGCTTCAAATAAAGGGCAGACAGGAGTAGGTTTCGTAATTAACAAGAAGATAGGGAAGAGAGCAGAGTATTTCAAAATGCATAGCGATAGAATCATTGTAATAAGGAAAAATCAAAACCTAAGCCAACAATGTTTGTTAACATCTATATGCCTACAAGTGCCCATGATGATGATGAGGTAGAGTGTGTATACAAAGAAATTGATGAAGCAGTTAGACACACAAAAGGGGATGAAAATTTAATAATAGTTGGAGATTGGGATACAAGCATTAGAAAAGGCAAGGAAGAAAATATTGTGAGTGAATATGAACTGGACAAAAGGAATGAAAGAAGGGACCGACGTATAGAGATTTGCATGAAGTATAATTTAGTAATTGCCAACACCTAGTTTAAAAATCATAATAGAAGAATATACACATGGAATAAGTCAGATGATACTGCAAGGTATGAAGTATTTTATATCATTAAAAGCAAAGATTTAGCAAAGTTAAGCAAAGATTTAGAAATCAACTCGTTGACTGCAAAGCTTACCCTGGAGAGCAGACAATGACAGTGACCATAATTTAGTGTTAATGAAATGTAGATTGGGATTTAAACACCTGAAGAAAAGGTGTCAGATGAATCGGTGGAATTTAGAGATGCTTAAGGAAGAGGAGGCAAAGAAGTTTTTGAGGAGAACATCGCAAGAGCTCTAAGTACATAAGATTAGGTAAAAAATGTAGAAGAAAAATGGGAGAATGTTAAAAAGGAAATTCTTAAATCACCAGAATCAAACTTACGCGGAACAAAGAGAACTGGTAGAAGTCCTTCAATATCAGAGGATATATTACAGCTGATGGATAACCGTAGGAAATATAAGAATGCTAAAGATGAAGAAAGTAAAAGCAACTACTGACAATTAAGAAATACTATAAACAGGAAGTCCGAACTATTCAAAGAAGAGTGAATTAAAGAAAAGTGTTCAGATGTGAACACTAGTAAAGAGAAATGTATATTCAGAAGTAAAGAGAAATGATCATTGGTAAAATTGAAGGAGCATACAGGAAAATAAAGGAAGATTTTGTTGTACATAAATTAAAACCTAATAATGTGATGATACACCAACTTATAAAACAAAAGTAAAGGTAGATAGGTGGGTGCAATGTATTAAAGAGTAATACATAGGCAATGAATTTGAAAATGGTATTATAGAGCAAGAGGAGAAAGTCGAAAAAGAAGAAAGAAGAAACAATACTGAAATCTGAGTTTAAGAAAGTATTAAAAGACTTGAATGGCAGACAGGCTCCTGGAATAGATGGAATACCTGCAGAATTACTGCACAGTGCAGGTGAGGATACAATAGATAGATTACACAAACTGGTGTGTATATTTATGAAAAAGCGAAAGTTCCATCAGACTTCAAAACGAGTGTTATAATCATGAATGTGAAGAATACAGAACAATTAGCTAAATTAGTCATGAATCAAAAATCTTAACTAGAATTCTGTACAGAAGAATTGAGAGGAGAATGGAAGAAGTGTTAGGAGAAGACCAATAATTTGGTTTCAGGAAAAGTATAGGGAGAAGGAAAGCAATTTTAGCGCTCAGATTAATAGTAGAAGGAAGATTAAAGAAAAACAAACCAACATACCTGGCATTTATAGACCTAGAAAAGGCATTCGATAACACAGACGAATAAAATTTTCAGCATTTAAAAAAAAAATAGGGTTCAAGTACAGAGAAAGATAGAACAATTGCTAACATTTGCAGAAACCAAACAGCAACAGTAATAATTGAAGAACTTAAGAAAGAAGTAGTAATAAAAAAGGGAGTCCAACAAGGATGTTCCCTATCTTCATTACTTTTTAATATTTACATAGAACTAGCAGTTAATGATGTTAAAGAACAATTTAGATTCGGAGTAACAGTACAAGGTGGAAAGGTAAAGATGCTACAATTTGCTGATGATATAGTAATTCTAGATGAGAATAAAAAAGATTTAGGAAAAACAATGAACAGCATGGATGAAGTCCTATGCCAGAACTACCACATGAAAATAAACAAAAACAAAACAAAAGTAATGAAATGTAGTAGAAATAATATTATTGATGGACTATTGAATATAAATAGGAAGAGAAAAGATTACGAACGTAGAAGAATTTTGTTATTTGGGAAGTAGAATTACTAAAGAGGGATGAAGCAGGAGCGATATAAAATGCCATATAGCACAGGCGAAACAAGCCTTCAATTAGAAATATAATTTGCTTACATCAAAAATTAATTTAAACGTCAGGAAAACGTTTTTGAAAGTTCACTCTGAACATATGTTCAGAGCGTAGCTTTATATGGAAGTGCAACTTGGACAATTGGAGTACCTGAGAAGAAAAGATAGGAAGCTTTTGAAATGTGGTGCTTTAGGAAAATGTTAAAAATCAGATTGTGGATAAAGTGACAAATAAATAGGTGTTGTGGCAAATTGATAATGAAAGAAGCGTTTGGAAAAATATAGTTAAAAGAAGAGACAGACTTATAGGCCACATATGAAGCCTTCCTGGAATAGTCGCTTTAATATTAGAGGGACAGGTGGAAGGGAAAAATTGTGCAGGTGGGCAACGTTTGGAATTTGTAAAACAGATTGTTAGGGATGTAGGATGTAGGAGGTATACCAAAATGAAATGACTGGCACTAGATAGGGAATCTTGGAGAGCTGCATCAAACCGGTCAAATGTCTGAAGACAAAAAAAAAACTTTGCGAGTGGATAGATGAATCTTCTACTTGCTGTATTCATGTACTCTTAATAAGCATGTAACTAATTTTTAAATGTACTTCCTTTTTAACAGATGAGATTTCACAGCATTTAAATGTATATTTTTAAGAAATCACAATTTTTTATTATGTTTTTTCATTTAGCACTTTGTTTCGTATGATTATTTATTACTCAGATAAAGTGTATAATTTGCACATTTATCTATGCAAACCATTAGTTAAACAGCAATGCTTGCTGACAGGTGTGTTAAATATGATTATATGAACAAAATAGAAAAGTATTTTATTATCATGAATTACTGTCAAAAAAAGAAACGGTTTGTATTTTTTAATTTGATGTATTAACAACTTTTAATATTTTTTGTATTGTGACTAGTAGTATCCAGATAAAAATGAAACAATTCCTTTCTTGTTAGCGACTAATTTAAAACAAATTTATGACTTAGTTAACAATTATCTAAAATTATTTTTTATTCCTATTTATATCTTTTCATTTTACTTTTTATTTTTTAAATAATGAAACAATTAATGAACAGTAATTCTAAAAATGCATACTATCTTAATAAAATTCAAACATTTAATTATTTATTTCAATTTAGCTTATATTCACCATACTTTTGTTTCAATTTTATCAAATTATCACTGGAAAGATATTATCTTTATGCAAGAAACTTTTAAAAATAAATCGTAGATAAGTCTTTACATTATAATTGTACTAAACAAGTTAAAAGTAGTTTCCACAATTATTAATACAAAACAGTTAATAAAAAAATGTTAACAATATTTTTTTTTATTGTTATAAGTTTTATACACATCAGAGGAAGTGTTCAAAGTGTTAACATTTATCTTTTTATACATTCAGTTTACCCACTGAATTACACATGTTTGCCAGTAAATGCATAAAGTCAACATAAAGTAAATACATAAAGTCAACTGAGTTTTCAATTGACAATTATAACAAAAAATTGCAAGATGTGAAATCACATAAATGTGTGGTCTGATCCTCTTATCCATTCAGTAAAAGTTTAATCAGGAAAGGTTAGTCTCTAATTTATAGAGCTTAGTGAAGAGGTGCCCTATCTTAATCCCAAATATGGAGGCAACCAATGTCAAACACTTATGTAATAGCTTGAAAATAACAACATCTCATTACACCTAAAGATATTGTTATACTTTCAGTTATTCCATCAAAGAAATAAGGTTCAAACTCTACTTTTTTGTGGTCGCTCACCAAACATGACCTCCAGATGCTTATTTCCTTCTACATAATTAATATTCATCAAACTAATAAACACAATTAAGACAGTTTATTCAATTTGAAGTATTCTTTATCAGATTGTCAATGAACTGGAAAAATGAGAATCTGCTTCACAACAAATAATAGCTTAAATCCTTTTGTCAAAAATCATCATTGTAAAGTGCATGAAATAATCTTAGTCAACACTTAAATGTCAGTTCCTTTTTATTTTTTGCAAACATGTTCTGAGCATTTCAGCCTAACAATAACCTTTCTGGCCGATATCTGAGTGTTCTTTACTTATGTCTGTGCAAAATAATCTTTATTTTTCATAGTGCAACTAATTCTAGGCTTACCCGATTATAGAGAATCTGCACTCCTTCCAGTATTATTAGATTTTATGTTCAGCTTGCAAATTTTGATAGGGTTGGTACGGGAAAAATTAAGAATTCTTGCATGGAATTCTTTATAGAGTAGCAGCAGTATCTTTATTAAATTTTCACTAACACTAAAGCATAAAAACACATGTTTGTTTTGTCTGTTTAAACACCACTATTTTCAATACAGGTAAAAAATTATCTCAGTAATAATTATACTGACTGGAAAACCAAAATTTCCAACTGTTACAAAATTAAAATCTTCTTGCAAGTCATATCGAAATTCAGTTCACTTTGTATTTGGTACATGAAATATAAAATAATTCATTCCGATAATAACAACAGGACAAATATTTTTCATGAGTCTAGGAATAACATTATTAATTTACAACATTAGTCAAATTGAATTAGTTAAAACTTTACCAAATCTATGTTTTTTTTAATAATCTTTATTTAATATTTAACACTGCTGGTCCATTTAGCCCACTTTCAGTGATATATCAAATAAGAAGGTTTCCCACTTTTTATGTAATATTAAGTTAATTTTTACAGAACATAAAAACTTACATGTCGCTTAAAAAAAAAAAAAATAATATGGTGTATTTTATACATAAAAAGTTTCAAACCTATCTGTTTGAACATTTCAATACTTTTAGGAAGTTTAGGAACTTAATTTTTAGAAGCAATAGATGTTTCAGAAAAAAATAAATGCTGAATTTTTTTGGTTTTTCTAGTATTTTCATCTGCATATATTGTATAAATTTTATACTTTTCTCATTTTAAGTACAAAATAATTTTATATGAAGCATTTTTTTGGAAACTTTGTATTAGTTCTTTGTCAAAATTTGTATGTAAATAAGATTTTATGAAACCTGTTTTATTATATATAAACTCTAAATTTCTGCACGAGATTATGAAATAGATTTTTGCAGCATATGAAAAATGCCAACCCTGTTTAGGATTAAAGTCTTGGAGTTATTGCATTAAAGGTTAAAAAGCTGTAACTCCAGCACAAAAGTTGAAAATTTATTTGTTCTATTTATAGAGTGCATTAGGCATTTTACACCTAAAGCACACTATAAAATTAATTTACTTTTACTAATTTATGTTTAATTAATTTTAACTAATTTATGAGCTATTATAAAACTAACTTATGTTTGAATGAAGTTTGTTCAAACATAAATGTATATGTACCTCATTCAAACATAATTTTTTCCAGAAAATGATAAGACTTGAAAAACTATTTTTTTCATGAATAATACACACTTATTGTACAATTATTGCCATGTATTTTAATTACTTAGCTAATGAATCATATAGAATTGCAGGTTGCACAAATAATGAAGTGAACAAAATATTTATAGATTAGAAAAATCTAAAGGTGTTAGTTCAGGCTATCTTGGTGGCCAGGAATGTGGACTTCCATGACCTATCCATCTCTCAGGGAAATGATGATTTAAGTGAGAGAAATGATACAAGTGGAGAGGCACGCTATTGTGCTGGAAGTATACTTTACATCTCAGTGCTAGAGGAACATTTTCAAACAGCTGCAGCAATTCTTCTTGTAGAAACTGTAGTAGACCTCAGCATTTAAGCATCCAGGTAATATGAACGGTCCAAACAGCTGACTGTAAAGAAGGCTGCACCATACATTGACACTAAATAGTTGCTGAAAATTGCCTTCCACCGTTTCATGAGGAGTTACTTTCCCCATTTATGCTCATTGCGTAAGTTGTTGATGCCATCTCGAGTGAAATTTGCTCATTGGTAAAGAAAACATATTTGTGATGTTGTTGATTTGTATTCCACCAGCTGCAGAACTCCAAGCGAAGCGGACCGTCTCCTGGGTGTAGATGTTGAACTGGCTGTTTATGATAAGGTTACAAAGTTGTTTTTTAAGTGTTCTCCAAACCATCAAATGCAAAACTCTGATCTACTTAGAAAGACTTCGTGTACTGAACTGCAACAACAATAATTTCATCAATAATAGCGTTGTATTGGACAGATCGTTTGTAGCTGGTTTGAATATTAGGTAGTGAAGCTGTTTCCCAAAGATTGAGAAAAGTTGGGCTAATTGTTTTGGGATCTGGAATCCTGAGAATCAGAAAAATTATTTCATATTCTAGTGCATCAGTTGTAGTAGCATTACCATTACATACACCCAAAATGAATACCATATCAGTATATCCTCCATTATAAATAAGTACGGCATTACTTCAATGACAAACCGATCACATTCAAACTAAAATTCACAAAGACCTTCACTAACCACAGCACAGTTCACAGTAAGCAATTTACTTAATGTACCTTACAGAATGATTTAAACACTAATAGAGTATTGCACATTGTTGATCAGCTGTTGTTCTTTTATTGCCAACCTTGAAATAATAATAATTTTTTTAGATAATTTATTGTATTTCTGTCATTAATAAAAAAATGATTAAGTAATTTCTGTTCTACAGTTGTGTAATTACCATTTTTTTTTTTTAATTTCAAGAGCTATTTTTAACAATAATTTTTTTTTTTACAAATCGTTTTCACATTACCAAAAAAGAATTTGGTTTTTGTTTACATTAAGCAAATACTTTTCTGACAATGTACAGTTTTTAAATAAAATTAAAGTTTTTCTAACTTTTATTTGTTTTATTCAACTTATCTTACACCATTTTGTTCAAAATTAAATTCCCTACATGTTTTGTTTTTTGTGTTTATTACCCGTTTATCAAAGTTATTGACATCAAACATAAAAGACAGAGTTTTTTATTCCAATTTATTGGTTTTCACACCAAATGTTTCAAAAACTACTGCAGATATGATTCTGGGACCAACTTTAATCGATTTTTCAGGTCAAAAACCATAATAAATCACTAGTTCTGTCCCTTAATTAATGTCCTAAAAATTTCAGTTACTATCACATTTCACCAGAGTAGCTGAACCTGAGTGAAATCTTTCACTAGCCATAACTCACAAATGAAGCACTTTAGGACATATATTTATACAAACTTTTTCCGTTATTTTTATGAGTAGAATAGGTTATAAAAGTCTCGGAAGTAGTTCGTGATACTCTCGGTAGACAGTTTTTTGCAAAAGTTTGCTCACTTAAAATTTTAATTTCAGGTTCAAGTATCTAAATTAACCAGATGAATTAAAATATATATATATCACCTTCAACTACTTCACATATAGAATATCATTTATTTTATTAAATTTGGAAATATTTAAACATATATCAGCACCAGTAATTATTCAACAAGCAGACCATAATATACTGCCTTGGTTCAAGGTATTTTACTAATCCATAGAGTAGTAAAATGTTTTACTTTTAAACATATCAAGCAGAGTATAATTTGTTTGTTGTTCCAAGAACTTTATCTTAGCTAATTGAATTATGTAATTACATTATTTACTATAATCATATTAAACGACTATTTTAATTTGTATACTATCACTACAATTTCTTTATAATAATGATCAATTTCTTTTCTGTTGCTTTTACCTATTACTGTTCATATGTAAGGAGATATTAAATCAAAACTTATTAATTTTAGATGCAGTTATTACAAACACATGGTTGAAGTCATACTGTTTATTAGAACCGAATATGACTGACTTTATTTGTTCCGGTGCAATACCAACTGAAATAGAAAATAAGATACAGCCAGAGGTTTCACGTATGATATTAATAAAAACTTGTATTGAAACATTACTTCCAGGATTGGCCATCCTCTTTGTAGGACCATGGAGTGATATTCATGGACGTCGTCCATTATTGTTACTAACTTTTAGCGGTAAGTTTTTAAAGTTTATTATTTTATTCTTCTTTCAACCTGTCTTTAAGTGGTTGCATTATTTTTGTCTGTTTTGAGGTCAACACCTGCACATTGTCAATTCTTTTTTTTATTTATGGAGTTTGGACTAACAATCTTAAAATGTATTGTTTGTAAAAATTAGGGCAAAAAACACAGTTAGAATAAATATTGACAGTCATAAGTATTTGTATTTATCAGCAAAAACAAAAAAAAAGTAATACATTATTATTAAAATAATTATAAAGGTGGATTTGATAACAGTTATTAATGATGCAAAATTCATCCACCTTACATAATTAACCATGATTTTCCATAGAATTTAGCTTTAATAATTTTTATTTAAATTCATTACTTGATAAACATATCAACTAGATAACACACAATCTTTTTTTTAATATAAAAAGTAGTTCTTTATTAATATCACCCAAAAGTAGTGTAAAAATCTATATACAAAGTTGTTTAGTACTGAACTTCACATCTCAGTACTGAAGTTTAAAGTAAAAAAGAAAAAATCTCATAAAAGCAAGGTATGTACAGTTCTACTTGTATTTGTCAAATAAAAATCCCATTTAGAATCCAGGGTTATTAAACGTTAAGTCTATAAAATATCTAACCTTCATTACCAGAAAATTAAATAAACCATTTTAAACAGGTATGTAAAAACACTTACTTCTAATAATTGATCACATTTTACTTCTTACTCTGTATTCCTTTCATAAAAATAATTAATTTTAAGAGGACTTTACAATGATTTACTAAAAAATTAAGTTAAAAAAAAATCCGATGTGGACACCACTGATTTCCTTGTACACCTATTAAATTACATATACGCATTTTTTGCTGCACTTCATTTAAACTTATTTCATTTGAAAGTGAGATACAATCCTCCAATTCTTTAAAAAAATTGACAGTTACGCAATTGCATTGTGGTGGACACCACATTGCATCAGATTTTTTTTGTGGTGTCCATATAGCATTTTATATTAGTTTATTAATTTTCTTTCATGACGCTGAAGTAGTTATTTGGTGTAAGTGAGAACATGTCAGATCTGTAACCATGCACACATTAGTTCAAATCTGATCATTTATATATATTTTTTTTTAACTTTTTATTTTTTTTAAATTTAAATATAATGATTTATTAATAAATTATTAACCTCTATAAAAATGTTTGAATTAAAATGAAAAGTACATAAACTTTTGTCACTAATAATTTCTGATCTTTTTTTATATATTTTTTATTTTTTTATTACAGAATTATTATTTATTGTATTTTTTTTTACAAACAGAGGTTAATAATTATTAATAAATCAATTTATTTAAATTTAAAAAAAAGAGTTAAAAATGTATATGAAATCGGATTCGAATCAATGTGCCTTCCTCTTGTAAGATCCAAATATTTCATTAATTAAAATTTCATTTGGCTATAACTCTGGAACCAATGAAAATAAGTACCACTTATCATATATTGTTGGTTAAAAGCTCTCAATGAGGGCTTATTACTGCAGTTAAGAAAAAGTCCAAAATCCAAATGTTTTGTATTTTGGACTTTTTGGGCACTTTTGGTCCAGTCAATTGCAATCAAAATGGGAAGGTGCATGTTAAAACAGTCCTAAATCCAAAATTTCAACATTCTACGGCTAATCATTTTTGAGTTACATGAGATACATTTGTACATACAAACGTCACACCAAAACTAGTCAAAATGGATTCAGAGATTCAAGAATATTCCATTAAAAGATTTATATTTCCATTAAAATCTGAAAATCTAAATTTTTCACAGTCATAATACTTCCTTCCTTTACTTTGTACAATGAAGTAAAGAATACAGAAACATTTTAATTAAAGTTATTTCATTTAACTGGTTTTTATTATAATACTATAGCTAGGATTCTGCTCTGATAAGCAAAAACTGATATTGTCAAACCATAATTTTGACAACACTTCATCAAAATGTTAAAAAAATTGTTATTTAGCTGTGAGTAGTATGCATTTTATCATATGATTACAGTACACCATTGCAATGGAGATTTTTTTTATAATGCATCCATTTTATTCTACAATTATAAAAAATGCGGATTGTTGATAATCTACCTTAATTTTTTTTACATTTTTAATTTACATATACAATATTTTGGGCATATTTGCTTAGCTTTGATCACATTTGGTATGAAAATATAACAATCTTGTTGAATTCTCTTTATTGTTTTTTTTTCTTAAACACGGAATGTTTAAAAAATAACTTGGTCCAGGTTTCTTCTTGTAATTTCTTCTTATTCCTGCCAGAAATAAAAAAAGAAAATTAAACAAGAGTACTGAACACTACTGTATTATATTAACTATTGAATGTATAAATATTTTAATTTAAAATATGCTGCCTTTTTATTATTTTTTTTGGTGCTCATAAAAACATATAACTGTTTAAAATTATTATGTGAAATACATTTATTTTATTTCTTAATTTGAATGTTTATTTGAATTGCAGTATTGTTGATTCTATTATAATATTGTATTTACTATTGAATGAATTAGATGAAGGAAACTGATCTAAATTAATGAATCCAAAAAATTAAATGTTCATTAGTTGGAATAGTTTTAGCATTTTTGACCTACTTATTAAGTATGGTTTGTTATTAAATGTAACATAGTTTTTAAGTGTGAGGATTGTTTTAAACTGAAGTTTAAACTGTGAAATGTAACGGAATATCTATAGTTTTATATATAAATGGTCATGGATGCATGCATAGATAATTAAATATGTAGCATATGTATTTGTATTGTGTGTATTAGTGTAAATGTTTCAGGGACACAATGTAATTCTTTTATCAAAATATGATAAGGCTTTATTTAATAATTTTAGTTTTGTACTTTAACCCATTTATTATTTGTTTCATTTATGCACAAAATTTGTAAAAGTGTACTATCACTTACCTCATACAGTATAGGATCTAAATCCTTGATCTTCAAAGATTTTAATATTGCACTGGTTTAAGAATCCTTTTTTAATTCAATTCCTAAAAGGTAAAAATAAGGGTAAAAGTAATTGAGTGAATAATGCTAAAGCTCATTTTTTAAATTCTAGAAAGCAGAAAATTTGCATTTTTTAAATTTATATGATAGAATTTTTAATGGGATAAATGACGTTAATATGTTTCAATCCCCAAAGGAACAATTGTGTTGAGCATTCTCACAACAAAATTCCACAATTATTGTTTTCTTGATTTAAATTTTCTGTAATTCAGAGTCCAGTGAGGGCCTGTTGGTAGTTGCACATACACAAAACTCCAGAGATGGTAAGGTTCTTTAGGACCCCTGTAATTTCTTTCGAAACTAATACAGACACACTAATTCCTTTAGGAACCCTGCTTAGTTCTATAAAATAATGGTAGGTTTTCAAATAGTCACAGTTTTGGAACGAAGCATAACAGACATGAAGTAAATTGTAAAATAAAGAAACTTTCAAGAATCTTGCTTGTTCAGTAAATTTTGATATGCACTTCTTTAGTTATTCTGCAGAGACCAAAGCAATATTCAACCTCTTACCATGACATGACAAAGAATACCTGATGTAATAGACCAAACATCTTCAGTAATAATTTTTTTAATCAGTCCAAATTTCCTATTTGGACAGAGTACACTTATGTCTCTACATAAGCTCGCAAATAAAAGTCCCTTGTCTTAGATCCTGGAGGCATTGAATTATTGATCTTTTGATCCTTTGGTTTTATCGCAGAGGAAATGTTTAATTTCGATAATCCATAATCCCACACAAATGTGTCAAAAATTCAGAGGAGCTGCATGTATCTAGATAATAAAATGGAATTTGTTTCCAATTACAAGTTTTTTAGCAAAAAAGAAAGTACCAATAACTCTATCTCAACCAATTGCAGACAACATGTTAACTTTTGGGCTGTAACATGTCATTGTGGAACATAATGATGTTCCACATCTGGGGGTTCAGTACTTTGTATTCGAACATCATTCCAATGTAGTTGCTTTGAAATTTACTGAAAATAACATTTACATTTTTTTTAAACTTCTTGAGTTTAATTTACTAATTATTACATCAAATAGATATAATTGTATAAATTTTCAAAATTGACACTTCATTTTTTATGAAAACACTATATAGCTATTTCAGTTACAATGGAATCATCTTCAGTAGTACAATATTAACAAAATAATAAAAATTTTAATATTAATAAATTATCAGTATTTTTACAACACAGAAGGAGAACATGTAGCTTCTGCGAAGATCTACATGTTACTGTAGTTAATAGTTTATTAATGTTAAGATTTTTATTATTTTGGTAATGTTATATTACTGAAGATGATTCCATTGGAATCAAAATATCTATGGAGTGTTTTTATATAAAATAAAGTGTCAATTTTGAAAATTTATACAAGTGTTTTTATTTGTTAAAAATAGCATGTTCAAAAATTCCTCATCATGATCTAAGCTACTCAGAATATTTTTTTAACAAATTCTAATTTTGCAATGTCAAATCTAATTTTATATAACACTTGAATGTTACTACCAGTAAAGCATAATTTTTAAAATGTTGTGAACAGTTATGTTTGGAACACCTAACTTTACAGAATACTTATGCACTGACTTTTTACGAGTTATGGAAATAACTTGTTTACACATATTCAATGGTCTTATTGAACACTGATTGTCACATGGACATGACTGCTTCAGTAGACTACCTGTTTCTCAAAGTTCTTTGTTCTGTTGGTAATGTCATTGTCATGTGGCAGTTTTTAATTGAGCATACAAAGGTTACACTAAAAATGTAGCTGACTCAAATTTAATGAACCACAAAACACATTGAACTTTTCATTGCACTGTAATTATGGTGACTAATGAACTTCATGTGGCCATTGATTTTGTACACAATGCAAATAGTAGAACTTGTTTACGATCAAAAACTTGGCCAGATTCTTTTCTTTTTGATATGTACTTCATATCTGTCATGTTTTGTCCCTAGACTATAACAGCTATAAATGCCACAATATTTTTAGACATATTGTACTTGTTATAAGATGGTTCTTAATTTCTGAAGTAAAATAATGTTTGTTTAAGCATTAATTTAAGCTGGTCAATGCAGGATCATTGATCAATAATATCGCTTTCCGTGCAGTCAGGTTAAAATGCTCAAATCTCCTGAGGGATTGTGGGCAGGTGGGCACTCTACTGCCTGGAGGGAGCCTTGAGCTTTCTTTGGAATGGGACTGTTTTGTTAATGCTCCAGATTTTTCATGAGTAAAAAATCATCCTTTCTCATTATCAATCTCAACTTTTATTTTCCTCATTACCTGCCTATTTCTGCTAGTCCTGGCTAAGGCTGCTGGGATTTGTAGCATTTCTGCATTCTTTAATGTGGAGTGGGATGACTGTCGACCGATCTGGGGATTGATGGTTCCACATTAGATCTAAGGGAAAAAATGCTTATTAGGTAAAGCTGGGCTCTAATTCTTTTAAAATACAAGTAATTAAAAAAAAAAAAAAAAAAAATGCTTAGAAGGATGCTTAAGATCCTACAAAACCAGAACTTTTATTACCAACCACATATTTTAAAAGAAGTTTTACGTAAAAAACATAATACTCTCCAAAATTCCTAGAAGTTCTAGTTCTGTACTGTCACATTGGAAAAGGCGCATGAAATCTGCAGCTATTAAAAAACAATGTTCACCCTCAAAATTTCTCCTGATAGTAGTTGTCAGAACCACAAAAACAAATGATAATATATTACAAAATGATAAATTCTTGAATACAAGAAATGAAAGCTGTCCTCACATTTATTTTTTTGTTTAAAATATAAATTATGAATAAAAAAAGTTTTTTAAGGCACTCATTATATTATAGAAATAAATATATCAGTCTTCTCATTATAATTTGATTAAAAATTTTTTTCGTCTAATTCTTTTGCTGTTTTACATATAACTGTGTAATTTCTGTCTTTTATTATCGTGACTTCTTTGTGATTACATAATTTAAACTACACATGAAGTTTGTCATTTTTTTCTACTAGACCGGCTTTTTCTTAATGTTTAAATAAATGCATTTAAAAATTGATAAATTGTTATCTTATCATTTTTTTACATTGTGCAGTTAACCAATAAAATAAATATAATTAGGGTATTTGAGCTCATCTTAATATAGCTATTTCTCTATGACATTTTATAACTGTTCACTGCAGTCAATCTCTTCCTCTCTCTCTCTTCTCTTTTGCCCCTCCCCCTCTCATCTGTTATCCTGAATAGATATATATTATGAAATACTTATATATTTATTTCTTAGAACTGTTCATTTTTTTTTTTTGTAATGTTTATATAATACTGCAGTTCTCTCAAAAACTTGATTACATTGTTGGGATATTATAATAAACAGCATGTATGAAAAAAAAACTTGATTCTAATTTTGTCTTTCCAATTTGTGTAATACATATGTTTGTTTGCGTTTCAATTTTTTTTTTATTCAGACTCATTAGTCCAATAGTTTCTATGTGTTGATCTCTGATTTTTTTTCTCAGGAATTTTTTAACCTATTACCATGAAATTTTGAATATAAGGTTGTGAAGAAGGGGATTGATTCTTTTACACTTTTTTTTTGAAAATAGTGATGAGGATGCTGTATTTCTCTAAGGATTTAATTTTATGAAAATTTTACTCATTCAATATTTTTAGTCTATCAAAAAATAAACTAAAAACTATTTTTTTCATCAAAAAATAGTCAAGAAACACTATTTCAAGTGTTTTTTAAAAAAAAGTCATAGAAGACATCTCAATTCCAAACAAAATGTTTTTTATAGATTTCCCAATTTTTGACAATTTCAACCTATTGGCTTTTTTAGATTATTTTTATTTAAATAAGTTGCTAGCAGGGTGGGAATAATTCATAAGGTTATGTTCATAATTCGTAAGGTTAGGAGGTAATAACTCACCGCTTTTATTAAAGATATAAGTTCTTCTCATAGCTTTTTACTCTTTCAACATACCAAACTGAAATTTTTTTAATCAATTTCAATAAAAGACTTACATCAGTTCAACCTGTACTTAATTTTCTTCATCTCTTCTCATTATTTAATGAACTAATGATACTTTCATAATATGTAGATAGTGTTCTTCTGATGGCCTATTATAAGTACTTTTGAAGTGGAGGAATTTTAAACTAAAAATAGATTGTCACAATCGACAATATGAATTTTTTATGTCATTATCACTGAAGGAAGCATATTGTAAGACATTAAATATGTTAAGGAATGTTGTTAATTTCTGGTACTTCTTTTTTGCTTAAACATTGCCCATCCACATACTGTTGAGCATACTTGAATTTTTCTGCAAGAATTCAAATGAGAAGTATTTTCTCCTTACATCCCAGATGTAATACACTGTAATTTCCATCATTTATGTACATAAAAAATGGCATCTTAGTATTTTTACAACACTGATTATTTTTATTTAAATGTAGATAGGTGGCTCAAATCATAAGCAGAACTATCTTATAATAATGTATCCTAAAGTGCCATTATAATGGACGTTGGGGCAAGTACCACAAATTGATAATATGAAAACTGGAGTAAATATATTTAGTAGAATGATTCTATATGCAATGTTAAATGAAAATATCTGTCTTTTGTAAAAAAAAGAAGATTCATTGTTAGAGAACTTTAACTAAGTCCAATATAGTGAGCAAATGTTTTGTAGAAGTACACCTATTATAAAATAAAAATATTTTTCTTTCAGTCTTTTTAACTGTGACATTTGATGAAGTATTATTAAATTCTAGTCATATTGTCAAAAAAAATTGTCACGAGTTACCAGATGAATCAAATGAAACCCCAAATGTAATTGTGAAACTTTAAATTTATCATATTTTTATGTTCATATATTATTGAAATGTGCAGAATGTAAAAATTTAATAATATTTATTTAACAAAAGGTAAAAATAATACTCATTTGAATTTATTTTCTGTTATTAACTTTAGAAGTTCCCTGGGAGTTTTATCAGAATTGTATATGAAATCCCCAAAAGTTTACTTATAATAAAAAACTGATAATCTTTTATCTTATTTGTTCAAATTGTTTTATTAGTTCTCAAGGAAAATTAAAAAAAAAATGTTACTACTTGTTTAAATATGATTAATATATTTGTATTATAACTATCAGTTTTTTATGTGAATTGTGTTTATTTTTATAGGGTTTACTCTATCATACAGTTTGTGGGCTTTTTTATCAACAAAAACCCGCCTAAATCCACTGTATTTCCTGTGTGCTTCTATACCTATTGGTTTAACTGGAGGCGTTTTAACATATTTTTTGTCACTTGTCTGTTCTATTAGTGATATAACACCTGTAAACAAAAGATCATTCAAGTAAGATTTTATTTGTTATTTGATTTGTGTAACACGCTTATATGTGATACAGAAATGTACTATACATTAGCTGCAAGATCAGTTAATAATCAATTCAATTTAGCCATTAGATCACTAGAAACCAAACCTTGTATTTTTCCTTAACAATGTAACAGCTGCTCAAATCTTTGGATTATGCAGATCCACCATAAACAATGAATCTTATAAAAATCTTCAAGAATAAAGTTAAATGACTAGTATTGTCATCTTAAAATCCACAATATCCAGCACAAACGTGTTTGTGAAATGAAGTTGAAATTATTAACTGGTTTCACAAAAATGCTGTGAACATTGTTCAATAATGATTTTGTTACATTGGTCAATATTTGCTGAAACTTGAGTATTTTTGGGCACTGATTCTGAAAGTGAAGTCAGAATTTCCCTATTGGCTTCAGATTTTTTGTAATTGCCCTTCCTATTTTTTAGCAAGAACATGTGCATGAGAAATCCAAATATAACATATTATTTATTTATTGCAGTATTTAAGTTCTATAATTTATTTGATTTGATAAATAGCCATGAAAAATAAATATTATTATTTACACAGTAATTAAAATTATTACAAATGATACACATATGATTCATGTCATATTTTTTTCTAAATGTGATTATGTCACCCAGTAGTCTCACATTGTGTAGTGTATGTGAACTTTGTTTTGGTAACTAAGTGCTAGATGTAATACTTTGAAAAATAAAGATTGTATAATTCTGGCTAAGAAAAATCTCAACTACATCAGTCAAGTGCAAGCTCTCATGTGTGTAACATTTAATGGTGCAGCAACTTTTTCTACCAATTAGGGATTTTATTTTTTCTTGTAAAGTAAGTGTATGTACTACCTTAATGTGTATATAAAGTGCTTAAAGATTTGTAAAACAAATTTGTGAGTGTACTGCAGTGAACCTCTTAATAAAAATGCACACTGTTGCATTAACCAGCCAAATAGTTTCTGCTACATTTTTGGTGAGGTAACATTAAAGTCTTAGAGGGGACATATAACTCTACTGATAAAAAAAATTATATGGATGTATTTTTGATGTAAAGATAAGGAGAGGTTCTATACTTCTCATATCTTGACTTGGTTGAATGGATCTTGTCACATGACATTTGCAGTTCCAATGGTTTGGCTAGAACTTAAGGATAATTTCACAGACTGCTATTTTTGAGTAACAAAAATATCAGGGATAACAGCTAAGACTAGATACTGTCAAATATTCTGATATTCCCTCTGCTGTAAGACCAGTGCCTCATATTCTACAGTTTCCAATTCCATTACCACCAAAATATGGGAATTAGACAAAGATGAAGTTGTTAATGTTGAAGTTTGTGCAGATTTGTTAAATCATGAATAAAGGAGAAACCCAGACTTGTCAGAAAGTACAATAACTGAATCATACTTAATTAATCAGCCAAATCTCAATTGTGATCTAAATTTATCTAAGAAGCAGAAATTCTCACATTACTACTAAAAGGATGGAATCTTTTATGAGACAATATTAAAATAAATTCTTTTCATGACGGGAAGGGTAAATTTGAGAGTTTCTTCTCCACTGCAAGGACTTAGTTTACTGTAATGACGTGGAATCTTTACTAGAAGTTTTTTGGGATCCTGATGAAGGGTTCTTTTTAGATTCCTCAAAGTGTAGTTTGAAAACAATCCTAAGAAATAATATTCCATCAATTTGTTTAATTCATGCAACTTACATGAAGTAGTTGTATGAAAATATGAAATTGTGTTGGATTTGATTCAGTATTAAAACATTTGTGAGATGTGAAAATGATAGGCACTGTTACTAGGTTTACAACTTTGATGTACTAAAATTTTTTACTTCTTCTGTAAGTGGGTCAGCAGAGATAGGAAGAGTCATTATGTTAAAAAAGATTGGCAAAAAAGAGAAATAGTGACTGTAGGAGAGTAGAAAGTTGTGAGTCCAGCGGCAGTAAAACCTGAACAAGTTTACCTTTTACTATTCACATTAAGCTAGGTTTAATGAACAATTTTGTTAAAGCAATAGATATGAGGGAACTGAATTTAACTTTCCAAAAACAATTTCCCTAATATGAAGGAAAGTCTACTTGTTCGCAAATAAGAAAACTAATGAGTGATATAGAATTTGATGACAGTTTGAATGATTGTGAGGTTGCTGCGTGGAAACTTTTTAAAAAGCTTGTAAACAACTTCCTTGGAAATCGTAGGCAGATAACTACAAAGAACTTATAACTGAGTTCCTTAAAAACTATAAAGCACTATAATATTTTGACTAAAGATCCACTTCTTAGATTCTCATCTGGATTTATCCCCTACCAATCTTAGAGCTGTGAGTGATGAAAATGGAGAACATTTTTACCAGGAATATCCACCATGGAAACATACCACCAGGAAAAATGGAACCCAAGAATGCTGGTCAACAACTGCTAGAATCTCAAGACTAATGTACCTACAGCAACAACACCAAAAAATCCAAAAGAAGCAAATTTTAGGCATGTAGAAATTATATGTATAATGTTATACTATTGTCACAATGCTTTTTTTCTTATAACAAAAATTGTTTATTATAAAAAATCTATGCCTTATAGAAAGAAACCACCAACATTTTTGAAATAAAAAAAATACTGTAAGATTCAACTATTATGTTGTTCTCCTTTAAAACATTCTTGCAACAATTAAAAATTGAGATATTGTTATCCAGTGTATTTTGTTCATATTTTTTCTCTTCATACAATTTTGAAATCAAAAAAATTGAATTCTTTTTTATTAAGTATTTTTTATTATTAAAAATATAAGGTTTTTATTCTTATCATATGTAATATTACATTACATAGATTTCCTGGTATAATCTACAAGTATATTTATGTGAAATAGATGTGCTGTTCTGTAGATAATAAAAGAACTCTCTCAGCAGATAGCTGAACAGATTAAGAGATACCTTGATCAAACATCATCACAAAATTAATTTGTTAGAATATTTTTTTATGATGAGGAATGAATTTTTGTAGCATGAGAAAAAATACCAAACGTTACAGGGATTCAAACCTAGAATCTTTTGGATAAAAGGCAGAAATGTTGCTATTCCATTACATCATGGAAGTCAGCATATTATTGTTTAAAAGTAATAAATTTATGAAATACCAATAAATTAAGTGTGATAAGATACTTAATAAATATAAAACACCTACAAAATAAAAAAACATTTTGGAAGGCTTTAATAAAATTTTGTTGAGTTCTCACTAATACAAGTAAAATAAAAATGAAGAAATTTTTTTTTTTTAATTTTAATTTTTATTTAAAAACACGTTAATAGAGTAATATGCGTTTCTATCAAAGAAAATCCATTAGTTTTATTTTAAATAAATAAGGGGAAGATCATTTAAATGTTTGATAATTTATTAAAAATGACAATGGAACCATTGTAAGACTGTAATATAGTGAGTTCATAAAAACAGATTTGGTGTTTAGTTTGTGGCTATGTTGTATTTTTTTTATGAATTAAGTGACTTTTTTTTAGGTAGGAACTTTGTAAATATTTACATATGCATAAATTAAAATATATTTTCATGGGCGAGAAACAATGATCTGTCAGTCCATTTTTTAATAGTGCAAAATCCATTTCTCTTTATAAATAAGATATATTTCAGAATGGGAGTACGTTACATGAGCAAAATACATTAAATTAAATGTTTCACGATAATTTTTCAGATATTTTTCAGGTTGTAGAAAAATCTGTTAAATGTTACTGTTGTTTGTAACTGAAGTAACTAATGTAGGTAGCTTTTAAAAATTCTAATAGATCCAAACACAAGATTTAATAATTTCATTGTCATTTTTTGTTATAAGTTGTGTGTACTGTATCATTTATATTAATTTTTATGTATCTGTTTTTCAAATGTATTGAAATCATGTGTTTTATGTTACAGAATGGCTGTATTTCAAGCCTGCTTAATGGCTGGTGGTTTGACCTCTCAGTTATTAACTGCAAAAGTTTCTTCTGGCCCTTATGGATTCACTACTGCATACTCTATTAGTGCTGTAACTTGTATTATTGTACTCACGTATACATACTTCTTTTTCCCTGAAACAGTTTCACATAGAGCGGTAAGTGTTAAATGTTTTTTTCTGTGTAATCTGAAGATTTTTAGTTAACTTTATTTATGAAAGAATATTGCGCTTACTGTACAGTATAAATATGACTAACTTAATAATAATTATAGTATAATTTACTAACTTATAGCTACAAATATATTGGGATTATTATATATTTTTCCACCATTATCCATTTTATTAATATTAAGTTCAATACTTTCTTTTAATTTTTTATTTTAATAATTATCATTGGAGTACCTTTTTTATATACTACTAGTTGAATTATCCAGTATTCATAATTATTACCCAAAATGGACCCCTTTGACGGTATTCTGAAAAATGTTTTATACAATAGTTGTTCAGAGATACATTTACTTTAATTTTTGTGGCTTGACATTTTTTCTTAGGATGATTCCTACATAAAAATTATGAAAATATAGGAAAACATTAATTTTGGTAAATGGAAGATTATTTGCTACATGTAATACAGATAATAACAATGTAAGAAAATTAAACGTATGAACTAAATAATCATAACAGTCAAATGAAACAATGTTTAAAAATAATTTTATACAAAATAATGTAAAAAAAGAAAATTGATTGAAATTAATTAATATTATTATTAAAAATGATATTTGAAATCTATACAGTCCCAAAAAAAGTTGGCCAAAATTACAAAATAATTCTAAACTAGCTGGATTTTTTACAATAATATATATTTTTTTTATTATAGATTAATGTAAAAAATGTTTGTATTGCTAGGACTGAAATGATTTTCAGAGTGGCTGCTTTTTAGGGCTAATGTAGGTGTTAAAAAATTACACATAAATTATATTTTATAAAATAAGAGAGGAAAATCCTACATAAAATGGTGCATTTTATTGATTTTTTTTTTTGCAAATTGGCTCACTGTACTTTCTTTTTTTTTTTTAAATGAAAACTTTAAAAACTTTTATTTGTGCATGAGCTAGTTTCACTCTATGTTAAGCTTGTCAAAAATTGTTACTGGAAAGGCCAAGTGTTGTAGCGTCATCAGATATGGAGCTGGTGTTTAAATCTGGTTTTGAAAAATCATTGTTGTTCTTGATGTGTGTGACTTAAATTGTGCTTGTTTGTTTGGTTTTTCTGTTTATATTCTTTATTTAATTTGTTTAGTTTTTGTTAATTGTTTTTTTTGTGTTTGTGTTGAGTTGCAACTCAAATTATTTTTTTCAATGTGAAAATAAAACATTTTTCTTTAGATAAAAGTGTAATCTTTAATCTAAATATTTATTTGTAAATTTGTAAATCATACTCTTTTTTCTTCAAAATTGCATTATTTTTTTCTGTAGGCTAGTTTTTAAAGCAATTATACTATATAAAAATACCCATAAAAAGTTGAATTAACTAGTTTTCTGCTTTATCTATCTTACCTTGAGTTTTTCTTACAAAATATTACACTTAAGTTTTAAAAAAAGATCATTTTTTAATAAAATGTTCTCTCTTAATTTATGATCTTAATTTTTACATATTTATTGTATTTATAGAGATATTTATGAAAATCGTAAAACTGCAGTTGATTATTTTTTTAACAAACTGTGCATTCGAGTAATATCTTTTCTTCTCATTTAGGATAAGATTTAGCTAATTTAGAATTACTGTAATTTTAAAAAAACTTCAGAGACTGGATTAATTATTTATATTTTTTATTTTCTCATTTATAGTCGCTTGTGGATAATGGATTTATATTTGATGTATTCAAGACTAGCTTCAAAAAACGGCCAAACCATACGAGAACTTTAATTTTTCTTGTTATAATTTTAAACATTCTATTTGATATAACCTGTCTGGGTAAGTATTTATGATGAATTTATTTTATTTCATAAAAATTAAAATAAAAAATGTTTACTACAGAGATTTCTAGTGTTCATTGTTTAATTATTAAAAAAAATTAGAGGTATTAAGTTAACCTGCTTAAATACAGTCATAAATAATTTATTTTATATGTAAAAATTTACAAATAATCATAAATTTTATAGTTACAAATAAATTAATAGGCAGATTTTTACAGTTATTATATAATTTATCTACTTCTATCTGAAAATTTTTATACAGATTAGCCAGATCATTTTTCCAACGTGATGTTGATGTATCGTAAGCATAAAAAATTATAATCCGCCGTAAAAAGAAGATACCTGAGTTTGTATTAATTTTGTAATGAACAATTAGAAGAAAACAGGAGGATAATTTTAGGATTTTGTGTAAAAAGATTATTTGTTTTTGTTTGCTCCACTAATTACATGTGTTTAGTCAAATTGCTGTCGCTGTAACTGCATGGAAGATATTATACCATTGTATTTCATTTTTTATTTATTGTACTATTTATAATGTTTACCCAAAAAAATTTATTTTTTTCTTTTATAAAAAAGTTGCTTCTGTTGATTAATTGTGTCAGGTTTATTCAGCCAGAGCCTTGGCCAAGGCTCTGGCTTGGCAGGCAGTGAAGATACTGTAGGTCTGATACACAACAAGGATCCAATGTCCCTTATTGTGTCTCATATCAATCGGCTGTTTAATTACAACAAAAACATTTCAAAGACTATAACAGACTAATTATTAACCAAAGAATACTCCATCTATTATTAAGGATAATTTAAAAAAATTGATTTCTGAATTTAAATACTTAAAAAGTGAAATAAAAAATTTATAGTTGAACTGGCAAATTTGAAAAAAAAAACAAATTCTATTCAGCTGCTAAATTACAACAGCATTATTAAAATTTCTAATGCCCTGTTAGATGATAACACTAGTGTAAATGATGTGGTACAGAAGAATTTGCAATTTTCTGGGCTGAGATGACTTTCAATGTATTCTATAGTAGAAATCGAGATAGACAGTGTATGCCTTTGATTGTGGTTATATTATTGCAGGTTTAGGTAAAGTTAAATTTACTAATCTTGTAAGACCTTCTTCAGGTAATGGAATTTCTGTGAAAAAATGTTCTATATATATTTCTAACTTTACGTGACTTTTTAATTAAAAACCTTTTTCAAAATCAAAAAGACTTAATGATAAATTGTTGCTAGCCTGCAATTTGTATGATTTAAAAAGTGCAGAACTTTTAATAGGTAGAGTGCAGAGTTCAGTTTGCAGTTTGCACTTTTCAGAGTTTACAGGTTCAGTGTCAGATTTGTACCAGTTTATTGAGCGTGATTTCATTTATTCTGTTAGTTTGGAATGATTGCATTGCGGTGGATTCAGACACTGTCTGAGGAAGCTCACAGTCAGAAATTGCTCTATATGCTTCTTACAATATCTTATCAATATATATATAAGATATATCAATATCTTATGCTTCTTACAATCCAGTAAGAAGCATAAGTGAAACAACAAAAATATAAGGATCAGATAAAATAATTTATAAATTGTTTTTTTGTTCCTTAAGGTAACAAAGGTAACAGAATCTGTGTTATTGGTAGTATTTAAAAGATCAATCTATTGTCCTCTTTTGGAATATAAATGGCATATCCAACTTTTATCTCTTCCACAATGATGATGGGTTGCTTTTTTTCTTCATGATGTTAATTTTTTATTTCTCTGTAAAACAGTTCATTTTAAACCTTTCCTTTCTGATAATTGTTATATTGTGATTTTTTCTATTTGTCAGTACAATAAATTATACCTATTCCATGCTTTGGTCAAGAAATATATTAGAGAAATCCTCTTTTGGGTAATTTTATTGAATCTGCTCAAAAAAATTTTGTACTGTATTGCATTGTACTTTAGACTAGCCAATAGTATGCAATTTTTATTGAAAATGTTTCGGATTTCACTTTATGCATCATAAAGGATATGAAAGTGTTAGATGTTTTCCTGTATCTGTATCACTTCCTCTTTTGCTTAGTTTTGGAAAAAAATAAAAATAATTTTCTTAATAAAATTAAAGTGAACTATTTATCTCCAAGGAAAGTAGTATAATTTTTATGCAACATGGTTAAAACAGTAGCTTTTCAGAAATATTTTAAAAATCTGAATTTGGAATATGAATATTTTTTTGAAAATGAGCTGGTATGGTTTTTGATGAGTAATTTAAATTTTATCACAAAGTGATAAAATTTATTTTAAGTATGAAAAGTGGACAGGTATTAAAAAATGTAAAGTATACAAGTCTCATTGGCTTTGGTTTAATAACTCATGTAGAGAGGCAAATCACCTCATGAAAGACAAACATCAGGTGCACAGAACTTTTAGTCTTCAACCCTCACATTAGGTGCTTTTTTTGGAAACAAAGAAGATTTAAAAGAAATTCTGTTTTTACCTGCATTACAGGTTTAATAATGTTATTAATTCTGCTTATTTTTGTGAAATTATAAAAAAGTTTAGGGTAACTGGCTCTCTTTGGTCTAATTTTACCAAAGTAGTAGCTATGAATAGATTATTTGAGGACTTGATACTCTCATTTGCATCTCTGCTTTCTAATGCTTGATATTTCATATCCTTTTTTGCTGCATTATTTAGCCTGGAGGAAATAAAGTTAGTGTTGGAGAAATCCTACATGGCTCCAGACCCATATGAAGTTCTATATAAATTCTTTTAGTTTATTTAGTTTAATTTTGATCCAAACAATAATTAATAAAATTGTTTCAGACAGAAAAAACCCAAAATCTTGGGCTAAATCTGAAATATTTGGTTTTTTAAGAAGTTGACTCTTGTTTATCTGAAAATTATAGATGTATAACAGTGATGAATATCGTAATGAAACTCTTCACCTGATGGGTAAAATCGAATAGTCTTTTAAATACAGGTCAGAATGATTTACATCCCAGAAAAAGATGTCATGACAATAAATTAATACAGACTTTACTAATATCAATTGGCAGGAGACAATACAAGGGTTTTTGGTGTATTCATTGACGTCAAAAAGAACTTTGAATCTGTGAATCATTTCCAGCTATAAGTTATATTACTTTGGTATTAAACTTGATTATGCTCTTGGATGACTATTATTGAAAAGTGGCAATGAAAATTAAAATTGACAGTGGTAGAGTTGTTATTGAGGAACAAAAGGCATTTTGCAGGGAAATTCCATTTCTCTGATTTTGTTTGCCATTTTCAATCATAATCCAGAGAGTTATATGGCAAAATAATTGTGACAAAGATAGTACTGTTTTAAGCCAGTTAACCAAAGACTCATCCACCCAACTTTTTTCATTAATTAGGTAGTTTTATTAATAATAATAATAGCGAAGGTAGCTGTTACTATAAATATAAACTGTAATAAGTCCCCTACCATGAATATATAAATGAAAATAAACAACAAAACATTTAAAAGCCTGGTCAAATCCAAATGTAAGTCAGCCCCGCATATAATTTGACCCCGATTATAGGTCGACCCCCCCCCCTCCCTTAGTACGGGAGAAAATATTCAAAAAACCTTGAACTTTATTCAGGCAAGTACAGTATTTAGAGGCACTGAAATTTATTTAGTTTTAATTTATTAATAAGTCCATATTCTTCTGGCCTCTTGGTTCATACTATTCAACTGGAATAAGGCATTACTAATTTAAAGTATCACATCATCAAGATGACCATTAATTGGTGGGTTAATTGTTGAAGATATTGCCTCATAGACTGCCATGGTTGAATTTTGAAAGGCTGTTCATATCAGATAAGGTGAGAATTACAGTGAAATATAATTATAGTGAAATATAAATATGATCATCAAATTCAAAAAGATTTTTTTTGAAGAGACACCATGTCTAAGTTCTGGTGTAAATAGTTTACGTCTTCCTTTTGTAGTTATTGCTACTCTGAATTATTCATGAACTGTACACCAGAAAATTATAATAGTCACAGTAATCACTTCTGTATTTTAAAAGTTACAAATCAAGGTAGAATTTCATGTTCAGATGAAGCTTTATTTATGTGGAAGGCAATAGGTGTGAGCTAGATTATTGGTCATGATATGGAGCTATTCGCCATTATAGATCATGGAGCTATATTTCAGAGAAAATGAGTCATTGGAATATTTTATTTACGGGTATGTTCATTTTCATTGCTACAGAAAAAATTATTTAAGCAAATACAATTATGAAAATATTACATTTGGAGATTGTTACAGATGTTTTTAATTACTTTGATAATATAATGAAACAGAACTTTCTTGTTTAATGAGTAATTTTTTTTGCCTTGTTTATATTAAGTATTGTCAAGTAGTGTTAAATAATTACTAGGGAAGGAAAATAAAAGAAATAACCTGTTTTTGTGGTATGTAATTTTAAAGGGAAGTTCAAATTTGTTTTGCTGTTATTTTGCTTTATTATTTTTTATTAATGTTTTATTTTTATTTATTCCTGAAAGAGGGCAGCAGCTCTTTCAGTAGTTGTTAGGGGCGTGAGTCAGGACGACTTAAACGGCCGTATCAACATCACTCAGACCTCTGAGTACTGCGCAGCTGAAAGCAATGGAAAACTACAGCTGCTTTTTTTCCAAGAAAATGTGGCTCTCTGCATTTTCACATAGCAATAATGGAGGCGCCTTCCTTGGTAAAATATTCCGGAGGTAAAATAGTCCCCCGTTCGGATCTCCGGGTGGGGACTACTAAGGAAGGGGTCACCAGAAAATTAAAAAATAACATTCTACGAGTCGGAGCGTGGAATGTTAGAAGCTTGAAAAAGGTTGGTAGGCTAGAGAATTTAAAAAGGGAAATGGGTAGGGCAAATGTGGATATAGTAGGAATTAGTGAGGTTCGGTGGGAAGAGGAAGGCGACTTTTGGTCAGGTGATTTTAGAGTAATTAACTCAGCGTCAAATAATGGGCAGGCAGGAGTAGGTTTCGTGATGAACAAGAAGATAGGGAGGAGAGTGGAGTATTTCAAAACGCATAGCGATAGAATCGCTATGCGTTAGAAACATTGTAATAAGGATAAAATCAAAACCTAAACCGACAACGATTGTTAACGTCTATATGCCTGCAAGCGCCCATGATGATGATGAGGTAGAGTGTGTATATGAAGAGATTGATGAAGCAATTAAACACGTAAAAGGAGATGAAAATTTAATAATAGTTGGAGATTGGAATGCAAGCATTGGAAAAGGCAAGGAAGGAAATATAGTGGGTGAATACGGGCTGGGCAAAAGGAATGAAAGAGGGGACCAACTTATAGAATTTTGCACGAAGTATAATTTAGTAATTGCCAACACCCAATTTAAAAATCATAATAGAAGAATATACACTTGGAAAAAGCCAGGCGATATTGGAAGGTATCAGATAGATTATATCATGGTTAAGCAAAGATTTAGAAATCAACTCGTTGACTGCAAAACTTACCCTGGAGCAGACATTGATAGCGACCATAATTTGGTGATAATGAAATGTAGATTGGGGTTTAAAAACCTGAAGAAAAGGTGTCAGATGAATCGGTGGAATTTAGAGAAGCTTGAGGAAGAGGAGGTAAAGAAGATTTTTGAGGAGGACATCGCAAGAGGTCTGAGTAAAAAAGATAAGGTAGAAAATGTAGAAGAAGAATGGGAGAATGTTAAAAAGGAAATTCTTAAATCAGCAGAAGCAAACTTTGGCGGAATAAAGAGAACCGGTAGAAAACCTTGGGTTTCAGACGATATATTGCAGCTGATGGATGAACGTAGAAAATATAAGAATGCTAGTGATGAAGAAAGTAAAAGGAACTATCGGAAATTAAGAAATGCTATAAACAGGAAGTGCAAACTGGTGAAAGAAGAGTGTATTAAAGAAAAGTGTTCAGAAGTGGAAAGAGAAATGAACATTGGTAAAATAGACGGAGCATACAGGAAAGTTAAGGAAAATTTTGGGGTACATAAATTAAAATCTAATAATGTGTTAAGCAAAGATGGTACACCAATATATAATACAAAAGGTAAAGTCGATAGATGGGTGGAATATATTGAAGAGTTATACGGAGGAAATGAATTAGAAAATGGTGTTATAGAGGAAGAAGAGGAAGTTGAGGAGGATGAAATGGGAGAAACAATACTGAGATCTGAATTTAAGAGAGCATTAAAAGATTTAAATGGCAGAAAGGCTCCTGGAATAGACGGAATACCTGTAGAATTACTGCGCAGTGCAGGTAAGGAAGCGATTGATAGATTATACAAACTGGTGTGTAATATTTATGAAAATGGGGAATTTCCATCAGACTTCAAAAAAAGTGTTATAGTTATGATACCAAAGAAAGCAGGGGCAGATAAATGTGAAGAATACAGAACAATTAGTTTAACTAGTCATGCATCAAAAATCTTAACTAGAATTTTATACAGAAGAATTGAGAGGAGAGTGGAAGAAGTGTTAGGAGAAGACCAATTTGGTTTCAGGAAAAGTATAGGGACAAGGGAAGCAATTTTAGGCCTCAGATTAATAGTAGAAGGAAGATTAAAGAAAAACAAACCAACATACTTGGCGTTTATAGACCTAGAAAAGGCTTTCGATAACATAGACTGTAATAAAATGTTCAGCATTTTAAAAAAATTAGGGTTCAAATACAGAGATAGAAGAACAATTGCTAACATGTACAGGAACCAAACAGCAACAATATCAATTGAAAAACATAAGAAAGAAGCCCTAATAAGAAAGGGAGTCCGACAAGGATGTTCCCTATCTCCGTTACTTTTTAATCTTTACATGGAACTAGCAGTTAATGATGTTAAAGAACAATTTAGATTCGGAGTAACAGTACAAGGTGAAAAGATAAAGATGCTACGATTTGCTGATGATATAGTAATTCTAGCCGAGAGTAAAAAGGATTTAGAAGAAACAATGAACGGCAAGAACTATCGCATGAAAATAAACAAGAACAAAACAAAAGTAATGAAATGTAGTAGAAATAACAAAGATGGACCGCTGAATGTGATAATAGGAGGAGAAAAGATTATGGAGGTAGAAGAATTTTGTTATTTGGGAAGTAAAATTACTAAAGATGGACGAAGCAGGAGCGATATAAAATGCCGAATAGCACAAGCTAAACGAGCCTTCAGTAAGAAATATAATTTGTTTACATCAAAAATTAATTTAAATGTCAGGAAAAGATTTTTGAAAGTGTATGTTTGGAGTGTCGCTTTATATGGAAGTGAAACTTGGACAATCGGAGTATCTGAGAAGAAAAGATTAGAAGCTTTTGAAATGTGGTGCTATAGGAGAATGTTAAAAATCAGATGGGTGGATAAAGTGACAAATGAAGAGGTATTGCGGCAAATAGATGAAGAAAGAAGCATTTGGAAAAATATAGTTAAAAGAAGAGACAGACTTATAGGCCACATACTAAGGCATCCTGGAATAGTCGCTTTAATATTGGAAGGACAGGTAGAAGGGAAAAATTGTGTAGGCAGGCCACGTTTGGAGTATGTAAAACAAATTGTTGGGGATGTAGGATGTAGAGGGTATACTGAAATGAAACGACTAGCACTAGATAGGGAATCTTGGAGAGCTGCATCAAACCAGTCAAATGACTGAAGACAAAAAAAAAATGTTTTATTTATTTTGCTGCTATTTGCTTTATATTTTACTGTTTGTAACAGTCCTCTTGCTGATAATATTTTGCGTTGTTAAAATTGAAATAATTGTAGTTTAATTTTTATTTTATTATTGTCATATGTGAAAATAATCTATTTTTCTTGGTACTTTGTACAGTGTAACTTTATAGCTCAATTACGCAAATAATTACTACTGTTTTTTTATTGATGTCCATCACTCCCAAAGTAGTGTGTGTATTACCACTACATTTAATAAATAAGTAGATAAAGTTAGAAGAAAACATAATAAATAGCAAATTAAAATCTCCATTTTACATAATCACGAAGTTCATTATGACCTTTCGAGTTTTCGTTGACTTGGCAAAGTCAATGAACTGCGTTTACAGTTCTAACATCACCTAACCTAAAAGTGAAATGAAAACGGGGGAAAAATAAGCATGAAAACATCCTATTTCAGTTAAATTAATTTGTAAAAAAAATACTTTCAAAAAATACCTCGAATTTTGTTAAATAACAGTTTTTTTTCCCATTTGATGAACCGCGGGACTCGAATATGTCATTTAATTCATGTTTTTACGGTGATTTTACGAATCGTGCCATTAGGTAGCAGTACTTGATAGTACTAGGCAGCGTACAAAAACTTGATAATGTACTTGAAATAATAAAATTTAAAATATACTACAGCTTGTTTTAATCACTGAAATATAGAAATACTGGAATGTGCACTTGCGTTAGAAATCCGTGCCAACAAAGATAGCTGATTTAGAGGTATACCTCTCTTTGTCTTCAGCCCGCTCAAAACGTTTGTGACGATTTCTCTCATCACAAATCGGAAGTTATCTTTCATAATTAAAGTTATTGTAGAAAGTTTTTATGAAAACATTTATATGATAAAATGATTAACTCTGCATTTATTTAATACTCATAAGCATTGAAATTTTTCTATTAATTAAATAAAATTATGAGATTTTATCACTTAATATTAACTACAATTAAAATTTATGGAATCACTTTCTGAAGGGACGGTACGTTAGGTACAATGCGCATGTGCTGCACTGTGCGACAATGACAACTACACCTCTAAATCTATCTGCCTCACGTTCGTTTTCCGCTCACGTTGGACATAGGCAGTTCCCATTCCAGTATTTCTATATTACAGTGGTTTTAATAGTAAATGCTCTTATGTAAATGAAAGTACTGAAGAGAAACAATTTTTTTAATTCCCATCACTTCTTTAAAAAAAGGATTAGTTTACAAGAAATTATACTAGTTTTATTAAAAAAAAGAATATATAAGACAGAAAAATATACTTTTCTCCTTTTCACGGAATATCCAACTAACATGTTCTATAATTATGAGAAAGATCTGTAAAATACATAGTTAACATACAATAAAATAAACTTTTATTTCTATATTTCTTATTGAATTTCAAGTTATTTTGGTAATTTTTTTGACATTTAAAACAAAACTTTATCTCCATTATTGATGTTAAAATAACTTTTTCGTAATTTGTGAAAAGTTGATAGAAAACACTGAAAGTGAAACGCCATGACAGGCTAACAAAAAAAACCTGAGGAATGAAGTGATCCTTTATTGCCTTCTTCAGTGAGCTACAAGTGATTTTGCATTTCTGTATGTCAGCATGCTAAAATGCAGAGGCTATTTAGCTTTAATATTTAATCATCTTAGCAAATCATCTAGCAAACAAATTATTGTAATTCATTGTTTGCAGTGCATTTATTATAGTGAATTTCTCAATTCACTTGAGGTACTTAATCCAAAAAACTCAAAAAGTTATTTTTATTTAGATTTCAATAATTGTTCATGCCAAAAAATTAATAAAAACATTCTTTAGTATTAGAGGTATAACTTAATTTTCATTCAGTAGTCTATGTAAATATTAAGACCATACTTGGCAATAACATTTGTTCTATTACAAATTACCTAACCATATTTTTTCTTAAAAATTAATGAATGTAGATGGTAAAACTTGGTATAGTGCAGCACTAGTACCTAGTGTGTATGCATGTTTTCTTTTTTAACTTCAGAGCTGTGTCAATTGTTGTCTGGCAACCCATTGTATGTGTTAATGGAATAGCTGCTTGTCACATTCTTATTTTATGCATAATAAGGGAATGCATTATCCATCAGTGCATCAAATTCTGCCAAAAGTTTGGTGATATCCATATTACCCAAAAAAGTAACAATCCATAAGATTATATAGGTTTTTGAGAAATAAGATGTGAGGGGTACACAAATTAACCCTTTCCAAGCTATTTACAGGAATAACCGCACCAGTAGTCTGTGTATTGCAAGCTATATACGGTTACAACCACAGCAGTTGTCCAAGCTTTGCAAGCTATATATGGTTACAACCACAGCAGTTGCCCAAGCTTTGTAAGCTATAATACATACAGTTTAACATGCATTTACACATTATAGTTTGTATGATAAAATACAGTTTCTCAAATCACTTATTTTTCTTTCTAGTTAGTAATACAGTTTTTATAGCAACCAAATAGGCTTTACCGAATATGTTTCTTTGTACAGTAATACGAGTTGGCAAGGTTATGTTTTTATTTAGTTATGTTACGTGACATTACGAGTGTGTTTTGTGTTTGGATTATGTTTTTATGTTTTGTTTGATGTATTTTACAGTTTATCGTTTTTATATTCATTTTATGTTTATTATACTATTATATTATGTTATTTCATGTTTATTTTAGTAAATTTTGTGTATTTTTTTTTGCAATCAAATAAATGCCTTATTTTAACTTCAATAAAAAATAAAATAGGTGAAATAAAAATATTTTGAATCTTTTCTGAAAAAAAAATATGCTCAAAACCATTAGTTAGAGCTGTGGCAAAGGGTTGAAGAGATTATCAGTTTAATATTGAACATGAAAGTTACCACTAACATCTCTCATTTAAGTCTATCCTATGTTAAACTGAACCTTTATCAATTTTATGATGAGGCAGTCAATCTGGGCAGAAACAAAGATTTAAAATTCACTAGTAGTTAACAAAGATCCTGATCAACAAATGTGAAAAGTAATTAGAAAATCTTTCATGATGTCAACATGTCTGTCCTAAAAAATATTAAGTGAAGGAAAGAAAAAGGAAATAAAACTGAAAAAAATAATGCTGTTCTGGTTTTTTCAGACATGTGAGAAAGTTACAAATGTATTTAGGATCAAAACAATCAAGCATATGTACATTTTTTTTTCAGTTTAAAATGAGCTAGACTTTCTGATATCTATATTTTAAAATGTTGTCTCTCTAATAGAGCCATTTTTTAAGAGTTGAATTTACCCATTTATCAAAAATTAAAATAATGATTTTTTTTTACATTTAAAAATTATTTTACCATTCTGTCACTTTTTAGATGCACTTTTATGAAATAATGAATAAAAGAATACACTAAGTACATCAAGTATTTTAACTAGTTTCAATTATCAGCCATGTGTAAGTGTTTTGATAGTATTTATAATTGAATGGCTAATATTTTCCTTTGATGATTATATTATAACAACAAAATAGTTAATTTAAAAATATGTATTAGAAAGTTACAGTCAGTGCAAGAAAATATTGTGTGAAATATTTTTATTTGTTTGTATAGTACGATTTCTTTTTCAGGGGAAGCTTCAGTGTTTTATTTAAGTTGTCAAAAAAGATTTGGTTGGCAATTAAAAGAGTTTTCACAGTTAACTTCGTTCACAATAGTCTTATCAGGTAATAAATTTGTACTTTGACGTCCAAGTATAAGAAATTAGCTGAAGTACCTTGTTCAATGAATACTAAATATTAAAATTTTAATTTCCCTTTTGTGTGTTTCTTTGCCCTTTCAAATTCAAGAAAACATTCTGTGTCTACAAATTTTTACATTATTTGTATAGTCAAGTAAATTTGTGAATGACTATCTCATATTAGATTTTTTCTTTTCTGGTTTTTTTTTACTTAATATTTTCAGCTTTCCTGTAATATAAACTGGGAATAAATAACCATTTTTTCAGTTTGGTTTTTTCTTCTTTATGATGGTTTAAAGGAAAATCCATAATACAGGTTTTCTTCTAAATTTATATAACATTTGCTGCTTTATTTTTACATTCTACACTCTTATACCTCTTTTCCAAAATGGTTTTTTTTTTAGTACGCATCTGTTCATTGTAGCTGTTGAATCAAGCTTCACTTCATATAAGTTACCTGTTTTATGAAATCCTCTAATATCTACCTTTGTCACTTCTGACATAGTGATTTGCATGTTTACTTTCTATTTTCTTTAAAACTGTTTTTGTTGTAATAAAGTTTGAAATGTTTTTTAATACATACATTAAAAATTATTTCAATTTTGTGAAATTACATTTCACAGTTATTTTGACATCATCTCAATAAGCTGCGTGACACTTCCAGATTATCTGGCCATGCCCACTCCCATCTAATCTAGCTAAATAGGGTTAAAGTAAATAACAAATGCTTTTTTCAGATTGATAGACTTGTAATGGATTCACCATTGATAGCAATTTTGTTCAAAAAATAAAAAATATATGTAATGTTGGATATACATTTTTTTTTTATATATATTCATACATTAGTATGTACAAAATATTTAATGTGGAGTTTTGATATTTATAAAAAATAAAAGTATAAATGTTGAACACCACATTATTATTCTCTTTACATTAAAATCAAATATTATTAGAATTACATATACATAACAATATACAGATTTACATATGGAACTGAAAAAAAAAAACAGTTATTTTAAAATATATTTAAAATGTTTTATTTTTTAGGGGATTGTTATAGCTGTCACCACTCCTCTGCACCAAGTATGCACTTCTTTACTGCCTCCTTCATACTCAGTTTTCATTTTCACCTTCACATTTTCACTTTTAGAATTTTTTTGTTATCTTCTTGACTTCGTTCTTCCTATAGCACCTACAGTATCCCATTTTCTTCCTTTAAGGATTCATTATAAAATTGTAAAAAAAACAAAAATCTTATAATATCCATTTTGTTTAACCATACTTTCAATTAATTAAGCATTAATTGACTGTATGAATGAAACCTGGTTGAGTAAAGTGGATGTATATTTTTTCTTTTTTATAATTAACATAAATTTATTGACAAGAATTGTTAATCTGATACTTTAAATGATTAAAATTAAAAAAAAATTAATTTGTCTTTTTTTATTTTGTCATTTGACTGATACTTTTCTCCATTCATTTCTGATCTGGCTAATCTTTTAATCTTAACTTTTACTACATCTTCAGTTATACATTGTCTAGTATTCAAATCTTTGTCTTTCTCTACAGTTTTACCCTCTACACATTCTTGTATTACCAAATTAACTTAATTAGTCGTGTTAATATGTGATCTAACAACCTAGTTTGTCTCTACAAGATTCTGCCACAATTTCTCCATTTTTGTCTTAAGATGTCTGTATTTAGCAGTTTATCAGTTTGCCTAATTTTGAACATCCTTTTGTAACATACCTCTTCTTTACTGTAAAACCCAAGACCTTTTCCTTTGTATTTTTGTTAATGGCTGTTTCATTTTCATAAAAAAATACACACCACTTACGTATTTCTAAAAATTTATTTCTATTTCAATTATATATATCTGTTACTAGCAGACTTCTGTTTTGCATGAAACTCTCCTTTCTTTTTCCAGCCTACTTTTGATCTCTACCTTAATTTCATTTGGTCTTTATAATTTTATTTTAATAACACACTTCTGTAACTTCTGATATATCATGCTTCTCATCTTAATATTTAATTGCTTATCCTTCATTTTGCTACATTTCATTACCTTTGTTCATTCATTTATATTAACGCTGCTATAATGATATATTTTAAATAGTCTATCCAGTTGAATGATATTGTTTGTATATTTATACATTGTTTTGCTGTTTTATATTCTAAAAATATTAATAGAATTTTTGCCGAAGGTTTTATATATATATACTTATATGCTAACTAATATGCAAGATGTTATTCATGTATAATTTAATTCTACATGTATTTTCTTTCATATCTACATATCTACACATCTACACATCATAGAATTGATTATTTTTAATTATTGTTTCTTATCTGTCATGAAAGTTAAAATTTATAATTATGTTTGGAAAAGTAATGTGTAACTATTTAAAGATGTTTTAAGATTTACTTCTATTATAATTTTTTTGGGGAGAGAAATATAAACTTGAATTTATCACATCTACTGAAATTTGTGATCCTGCTAATGCCTCAGTGGTAAGTTGGATGAAATAAGATGGTTCATTAAAAAAATAATTCTTTAATCACCATATCTTTTCTTTGTCTGAAATCATTAACAGTAAAGAATACTTTTATTTATATTTTTCAGGAATTACGTTATATTTTGGAACATGGTTCATATCATCATTTCTACGTGTGAAAGATCTGACAGCAATGTTATTGGTATCAGTAACTCGTATTGTGTGCTCTATTTTATATACATTCGCTAAAGATTGGAAGTTACTATATGTAGGAGTTTGTGTTGGCAGCTTAGCCACACTTATTACCCCATTGTACAGATCTCAGATTTCTAAGTTTGTACCATTACATGAATTAGGTTTGTATTTTACATTAGTTATCTAATTTTCCCACTTTTTTTAATATTACCTCTTTACCTTTATTATCTTTCCTCTCCTTTGAGACTTCTTTGTATTATTTCTGCTTGCATAAGTTTATTCTTAAATTATTATTCTTTCTGAGTTTTCATTGAATTATATTTTATTTATAATTATAATTTTCATTTAATTACCAATTTCTAGTATAGTTTTCTGTGTTTATCACTAGAAATAGATGTTTAGTTGCGTAAGATATATGAGTTAATTTAAAATACTTTAAATCTTGATCTCTTTGGCAAGGTAGTGATGTTTGTATGTATAAAATTACATGATGTCTTATGTGCAACAGCCAGACTTCGAGATTAGGTTGTTGTTTGTAAAAATGTGATACTGGTGTAATTATGTATAATAATTTACTACATTTTAATAAGAAGACTTGAGTTATAGGTGGGGGAGTCAAAAGGTAAGTTTTCGATAAATTTTTCACTATTTAGATATTTATTGTAAATGTATGGTAGCACTGCCTGTACATCTCCATCAAGGACATATTACTATCATATACTGAGCAGCTGTTATTAGTCTACAAACTGTGAAACATGAAATATTTCATGTGGTGCCCAAATTGGAACTCTGTGTTGTGATCTATTTCTATGATCAAGAAAAGGTGGAACATGACCTTTGATAAATTAAAATTCATCTCCAATTACTTGAATTACACAGTAATAGTGCATTTATTTGCCAAAACTTGCACAGTGATGAGCAGTACTCAAGAATGGCTCAATAGATATCGATTACAGCCACTCGCCAGCAAGGCATCTTCATACTGAATGACAACTTTGCATGTGTAAACAAACATTAGTCGTGAAATAGACAATTCATTGTAAATGAAATCACAGAGGAATTAAATGTCTTACAAGAAACTGCAACCTGCATTATACTTCAGTGTCGTGAATATCATAATGTTTATTCTAATAGAGATCTTTTTTCACTGTTGGGCCAGCACAAGGGGCGTTTAAAAGGATATGATTGTTTGTACAGTACTTTAACTGGAAATATATCAGACACTTTGATTACATTTGATTGGAAACGTTCTCTGTTTCATGTCCAGAAACATGCTGAATGGTTCCCTATGCCAAAATGACATCAGTGCCCTTTTCCACAATAATCAAGGCATTGAGATAAATTTATGCTCAGGGTTAGTAGAGTTTCTTGCCAGCAAATTGTAAAATGATGAACAGGCTCAGACAGGTCATAAAAGATCAATGGCCAAGGGAACTGTTATAAAGTCATTGTACTTATGATTGACAATGCCTCACTGCATATATTAGGCATCACAAAAGCACTATAAAAAAATTTAAGTGTAAAGTATGGAAAATACTCTGCCTATAGAACAGATCTAGTGCCTTGTAACATTGTCTTTGCAATCATGGAAGAGGTCCTCCTAAAATGGTGATATCATCCCCATAAAGATAACAAAGATTTTATACAAGATTAGAGATTGAATGTTAGATAATAGTGTTTTTTGCAAAAGACAGAAAAAATGGGACTATTCCATGACAATCCTTTAAACAAACTCAGAAATTATCTGTAAAGGTTTTAGCTGTACTTTCAAAAAAGATATCCAATGGGGAAAATTGAAGATTGGTATACCCACAACTAATGACTTCCATATGAAGTAAAGTATTTAGCTGTTTTTCACTACACAAGCTCTCTGTCTCCAACCTATCAGACTGGAACTAAACAATTTTACTGCATTATCACATATACTACTTAATGACAACTTATGAATTAGTATAAAAGGGTCAACACAATTAAAATCCTTGCAAGATCTCAAAGTATACTGCCCAACTATCTTCTGCTAATCGTACTCTTTAAGACTTTGGGTGTTAGTATCCCCATGGCCCTAGCCTATGCAGCTTTCCTACTACACACAGAGCTGTTGAACGTTTTACAACATACCAAAAACACTACACAAATTACTACACATACCTTTGCACAACAACATTTTACACTGTTTCTTTTTGTATATATACTTGGTGGTATTGAGATACCTTACAAAATACAGCCGTAACCCAAGATGGGAACTATCATACCAGTGGGTGGCTGGCTATGTAATTAGTCTCGAATAATGTTCTCTGGGCACCAGGGTGAACCCAGTTGTATTTACAGTTGCTTAGCCTCTGTACATGTGGGCTCTGCAGAGTTGTCCTCAGTGAGGTCTCTCCCTATTACTCAAGAGACCAAAATTTCTAGTCCTCCAAAAAACCTGATAGTTGGTCCATCATAAGATTTTTTATGTATTAAAAAAAAAATAAGTTGTTTATTTTGTATTTTATATGTTGAAAATCCACCAATATTAGTCTTGTGAAAAGACCTTGCTCAGTGTTGTCTGATGAGGTTAACATTTCTGAAGAAAATAATAATTTAAACAGCAATACATGTCATCTACAATAAAAAAAAGCATTACATTTGTAGTTCTTTGGAATAATCAGGAGGTGGCTTCCTTCATAAGATCTTGCCTTTCCTGATAAATAAGGTAGCAATGGGTACAAGTAGTTTCCACAAGAACAGAAGATTTAGAGATGGATTGCTACTAATAGGGACTTTTGGTGACAAGCAGAGTTGATCGCTCATACATCTAACCAATATGGGCTGTATAAATGTAAGTGCTGAATGCCATAAAACCCTTAATACTAGCCAAGAAGTAATCTTTTGCCTGGTTCCCTGGAGATCGACACTAGTAAAACTGCCAATGAGCTTCATCCTCAAGGTGTTATAGAGATGAAGAGAATAATGAAACATCAGAACAGGATAGAGGAGCTTACTCCTTCTCTTATAATAACGTTCAACCTTCCTCTACCACTGCAGAAACTAAAAGTAGATGACATGTCAGCTAGAATACGACCATTCATCCCCAACCCACAGCAATGTTTCCAGTGTCAAAAATATGGCCACACAACAACTTCTTGCTCAAACACTGCTTGATGGACTAAAGAAGGTCACAATGGCACTGACTGCCAAGAGGAAGAAAAATATACTAACTATGGGAGATCACATTTAGTTGGTTCACGAGATTGCCCAACTTTTAAAGAAGAGAAGGCAATTCTCAAAATTTGTACCAAGCAGAAACTATTTTTTCCAGCCACACAAAGAAAAATAAAAAGGCTGGAAGAAAATAAAAAGATGCTGAACTCCCAGAACCTGGTTAAAACAGACATCTATTTTCCCGCTGTTACATCAAGGCAAGCCCTGGTAAATGCGGGCAATCAACAGTGTGGATCCTGCAATGAATTAAAACAACTTGTTCAGATGTTATCTGATCAAGTTGCTTCTCTCACAGACAGAATTTCAGAGCTAAGAGTTCAGGCAAGAAATAGGGCATTTTTAGTGGAAAGACTGACAGTAGTTTACCAAAAACCACTTTAGTTGGTGCACTACCAAATAAAATTCTTGCTGCACCAACTATGTAGCAAACTACCAACATCCTTATGAAGGGATCTATTAAAAAAATCATCGCCTGTTATGGTATCTCCAGTATCCCAGGCTTCCAAATCCCCACCAACATCCCAAGGTCTCTTCGAGGATATGGTAGCAGATGAAGTGCCCAAAGAAGCAAAGTTTTTACTAAAAATTATAAAGACAAAAAAGAAAAACCAGATAATATTTGATAAATAATCTGGACACAGATTATATACTGTACAGCATGGCCCAAAAAGACTCATCTAATTTGAATTGCTCATATTTTGAAAAATATTGAATATAAAAACTTTTTTAACTTTTTTTTAATACGTCCACATGGTAGTCGAATTCACCTCACATTTTAGCAAGGTTTCTCTATTCACTGCTACTGCGGCTGCTGTTATGCAGTTCCACAGTTCAACCACTGTAGCTGAAAGGAAAGGCACATTGACAACATTTTTTACAAAACCCCCACAAGTAAAAGACGCACACAGTGACACCAGTGTGTAAAGCTGAATTGTTAGGTCTGATACAGCCCATCCATCGTTGAGGAATTCTATGATTCAAAAATTCTCAAACATAGAGACTCCAGTGAGGTGGTGCTCCGTTCTGCTGGAAAATTAAATCTTCTGAAAAGGCCTCTAACTGTGGGAAAATCCAGTTTTCAGGTATATCGAGATACATTGTTTTCCGGTAACAGTGTTCTCTAAAAAGAAGAGGAAGGGACCATACAACTTTACCCAAGAAATTGCATAAAAAACAAATTGCAAGACTACGTGAGAAACTCTTGACAAATGCACTCCACCCTTCATCTGACTCACAGGGTTGAACGCTTGATTTCCTCTTACCTAGATAACCTGTGTCTTTAAATTGCTATACAATCGCCTAATGCTCTGAATGGTAGAAGATACCATATTCACTTCGGAAATCATGCTGAACAGTAATTACAGACACGCACTTCGTGAAGAACACAAAATGATTTCTGTGTGGAGTCACCATTATTTCCTAATACTGAAGTGAACAAAATTCTAGTGCTACCTAGCAGCTACAGCTTGAAATTGGAGAGTTCCCTCTTTCTTACAGTAATTTGATCAATGAAAACGGATTAAAAGCTGAATAGTTACGAAATTTTAAAATCGGATGATTCATTTAGGGACAAGTTGCATTTCAGAAAACAATTTTTTATGGATACAAATATTATTTAGTGGAATGTTTTCAGGCTCCATTCTCATCGAGAGGATATTGAAATCATAGATAAGGTAGAAAATGCTTTAATACTGTGTCTGCAGAAGACTCGCCTCCGTCCCCTAGAGGAAGTGTCTTTTCATGATTACTTCTGTGAAAGATCCGACCATCAATCTGAGGGTTGAAGATGTGGCTGTTTTTGTGAAGGAAATCCTATTTGCCACGCCAATTCCATTAGCGACAAACATCCCTGCAGTCCCAATGAAGATATTGACACCATTTAAAATGAATCTCTGCGACTTATACCTTCCCTCAAATTCCGATATCAGTGAGTATGATCTGTCCAATCTGTTTTCAAGATTCCTTTGCCCTGCCTAGTAATTGGCAATTTCAACGTCCATCATTATTTGTGGGGATCATCATCATGTTCTTTCTGAGGCACTGTAGTTGATCGACTGAGGCAGAACTTGGATTTCTGCATTTTGAACGATGGACCGTACACGTTTGTCATCTTCATGCATCGATCTGTCCTTGTGTTCAGCATCCCTACTTCCACGTCTTATCTGGCGCGTTTCCAAAAACCTATTTGGAAGCGATCACAGACTGGTTGTTATGTCAGTCGGCAATAGTGATTGATTTGCCGTAGAGTCAGCCACGCAGATGGGTGATTGGGAAAACGAATTGTATCGGATACAAAGATTCCTTTGAGCAATACGACAAGAGTGGTTGCCCACCCACCATCTTGCCAAGTTTGCACACCTGATATTCGATAGTACAAATGAATTTATCTCTCTAACACCTTTTGTTCCTTGGTGGGATGAAAACTGCAGGAGTGCACTAAAGAATCACTGGAGGACTATTCATAATTTCAATGGAAGGCTATGACAGAATTGCTGTGTGCCACTCAGAATGTGAGAGCTGTATACCGTCAAGTATTTCAGTGTGCTAAACGGAAATCATTGCTGAATTATGTGGATATAATTTCTCGGACAACTCCATTATCTGTTGTATGAAGAAAAGTTCGAGACATGTATGAATCAGGACAGTCTCGGAAGCCGATTGGACTGGAAAACAACGGCATCCTCGTCACCACACCAGTTGATGAGGTGAACAAGTTTGGAAATACGTTCGTTTATGTTAGTTTCTCTTACATCGTCATATTCTCTCTCCTGAGCCCTTTTTCTTTTGGCCTTGAAGAATTCTCACGGCACCTCCCTGGAAATGATAATATTAGGCTCAATAAGTTATCTCACCTCCCTTATAATATCAACTGATTTTGAAGTCGAGAGTTTCAGCGTTCAAGTCCGAGTAAAGTCAGTTATTTTTACATGGATTTGAATACTAAATCATGGATACCGGTGTTCTATGGTGGTTGGGTTTCAATTAACCACACATCTCTGGAATAGTCGAGACTGTACAAGACTACACTTCATTTACACTCATACATATCATCCTCTGAAGTATTATCTGAAAGGTAATTACCGGAGGCTAAACAGTAATAAGAAAGAACCTCCTTATAATGCATTGTTTTGTCTTTTGTCTATTTACAAAAAAATACTTTCTGACCAGGTTTTTCCAGATTCTTGGTCAGAAGAAACAATGGTGATTCCCGTACTGAAACCTGGTAAAGATAAATCATGCTCCTCAAGTAATTTTCCTTGTTCAGTACCCTGTGCTAAGTTGATGGAATGAATGGTAAACCGTCATCTAGTGTAGAACCTTAAAAAAAATATCCTAATTTCCCCTGAACAATTAAGGCATTTAACACTGATTTAATGCTACAATTTTGTCTGAAACTACACTTCAACACTACAAAAAACAATTACTGTTTTTCCAAATATATCATAGACTTCTTACTTTTACATTTTAGAAGACAATGAGATAGAATGGTAATTTCCCACATCATCTCTTGCATTCTTCTTATAAACAGAAATCACATCAGCATCTGTGAAAATCCTAGTTTGGAAAGATATATGAGCCAGTGTACTGGTCTGGCTCCATATGATGCATCAACCATCTGCCATCTAGTATTGCAGTACTGCATTGACATTATCTAATAACCAATAGGGCAACCTCTTTTTTATTATTGGAACTCAGTGGAGAGGGACTGTCTGGATTATCTGTTTCGTGTCTGGAGAGGAGTTACACAAAAGCAAACTAGTGGATGAGGGTGCCTACTGGATAAACCATATCTAAAATCCTAATTTTTAATTAATTCATGTAGCACATTTCTGCAAAGAAAAGGATCTGGCTTTTATTTTATAACTTACGCTTACTAGTGTTAGACATTCATCATGTTGAGGAAGTTAAGGCAAGAAAAAAAATGTGTGTGTGTGTTTTATTAAATAAATCACCTAGTGCAGAATATTGAGATAAGACATATCTTACATTAATTTTTCATGAAAATACTTTCGCAGGATCCCGCTTCTTCAGTCATGATTGAAATAATTCCGTCTGGAATTATTTCAACATATGGGTAATATTTAATATTTAGAAATATTAAGAATGTATAAAGATGGCATCAAATTAAGTATGTTAGAAAAATATTGCATGTAAAAATACAAACAAAATTTAAATTTGATAAACCATCAAAGGTTGAGGAAGACGTTCTTATAAAAACAGCAACAGATAACAGCACTTGTGTAAATTAATATGCAATTATCATTACTTTTAGTATTTTTAGTTTTGTATCTTTATCATGCAACTAGCTGTTCAGCCAGACATCGCTTCGTTCCGCTCTTTGGGACGTAAAAGGAGATTCAGTTTTTGAAAATTGATTTATTTATAGTAATCGTGTAAAAATACATAACTTTAACTTTGGTTACAAATTCATCAAAATTTTACAAAATAATTATAACTGTTTTCCGCACAACCCGTGAGGTACAGCCAAATGTGCGTTTTTTTTTATATAGTCTTGAAAATGTTTTCAAGACACGATTTATTTTTGTTTATACAATGTTTGCCTCCCATTAATTGCGTATTACGAAAAATGACTAATTAAAAGATATTTACTATTTGTTTTTCTGGTACTTTAATTATTCATTTCGATTTATATTTCATAATTTTATCATAGCCCTCGTACTGCTACCAAATACGCGGTTTGAATTTTTTAAATTGGTCGCACCGAAATATAATTGAATTTTGGAACAAGAGAATGATCGGATAACCGGACAACCGGATCGTTGAGAGTATATTTTTTGTATGCAAACGTTATCGCTTGTACTGTTAGCAAATACGCTTTTGAATTTTTTTAAATTGGTTGTACCGTTCTGGAGATATAGGTAAATTTCGGAAAAATAACGGATAACCGAATCCAGCGGATCCAGCATACATCTTTTTTATACAAACGTTAGCACTCAACATGGTAAAAAACAAGCCATTTGAATTTTTAAAATTGGTCATACCTTCTCGTAGATATAACTGAATTTCAGAATAAGATAATGTCCGGATAACCGAGAGTATAAAAGAAAAACATGAAAACCACTCTTGGCAATAAATAGAAACTTTTTGCCGAATTAGATTTTTACTTCGTTGTATGAAATAAAGGCAGTACTGAGATCGCGAAAAATTTAGATTTCAACGGAAATATATATTTTGACCATCTCTGAATACTAGTTTCGCCGTGACGTCTGTTGGTATGTATCTCGCATAACTCAAAAACGATTAACCGTAGGATATTGAAATTTTGGACTTAGGACTGTTGTAACATCTAGTTGTGCACTCTCCTTTTGATTGCAGCCGACTGGACCAAAAGGTCCAAAAAAAGCCCAAAATCCCAAAAAAATGGATTTTGGACTTTTTCTTAACTGCAGTTATAAGCTCTCATCGACAACTTTTCAACGATGTATCATAAGTGGTATTTATTTCATTGATTCCAGAGTTATAGCTAAATAAAATTTTAATTAATGGAATATTTGGATCGTACAAAGGGGAAGGCACATCGGTTCAAATCCAACTTCATTTCCTTTTTTCTTTAACTTTTATTTAAATTATTTAGATTATTTAGGAGCAAGTATGACTTAAAAACGTGGATCTCTATGGACAACTCTATCTTCAACTCTATGCAAAAAATTAAATCAAACCACATTCTGTCAAAGTTAAATTTTCATTCGGATCATTTCCCTACTATAGCGGGCGGCGTATAGCTGTGTACATTGCGTGTGAGAAAGATAGATAGGTGCAACAGTTAGATAGTTATTTCTTTACAAAAACATCTCATGTAGCCTCCGTATATTTACATAGTATGCAGTATATTGTCAAGATACTTTCAGGATAGTTAATAGCGCGGTAAGCCAGTCGTCAGCCTATGTGCCCGCTATATATGAAGTTTCTTTTATATTTCAAGACATTATTTTCTGCATACGATTCTATGCCTAAACATATTTATGTTGAGCTAATGTTTTTTTTTTCAAACCATTTATATATTTGACATCAACGAAAGATGTGTGATGAACAAAATGTATCACAATTTATTTTTATATAGTATTTTTAATAGTGTTTATTATCTAACTGAATTCATTCTGTAGAATTCGTTGTAGGATAAAAACAATATATCTGGTATGGAAATGGGATCCCCCCCAAAAAAAAGAAATCGACCATGTAACCCACTTCATTAATCTATTTATTTTCAATCGAAACACATGAGACTTTGACCATATTTGACCGGTCTTATTTATTATTTAACAAGTATAGACCTGACCACAGCAAGACATGTACTAACGAATCGGGATTTTCCGCTAGTGATCGGTACATTCCGGTGCTAAGGTAAAGGGGACAGACAAACTTACAAATGCTCTTTAGTAGCATAAGGTAGCAGAATGATTTCAACTATGACTGAGGATGCTGGATCCCGCAAAAGTACTTTCATGAAAAATTAAGGTAAGATGTGTCTTATCTCAATATTCTGTACTAAGTGGCGTATTTAATAGAATTAAAATATAATTTAACAGTACAGAAGAATAATATGAATCTTATAAATATTAAATTCAATATATATATATATAAATTTTTTTTTTAGAAGACCGATTTAATATTTGTTGTTTTTTTTTTATTTCATCTGATTAAAATTTACTTTAGATTATCCAGTTCTTTTTTACCTTTCCGTTATTATTTTTCTACTGTAGTTTATTCTTATTTGCATATTTTATTTTTCAGGTAAAGTTATGTCATTTGCAATGTTTATAGAGGCATTTGCACCAATATCTGCAACATTTATGTACACAACAGTATATAATATGACTATTGAAAAGTATCCAACCACTGTGTTTCTAGTCAGTACTGGTTTATCAATTATTTGCACTTCCTGCATTCTGTAAGTTTTTCTTTTGCTTTATCTTGTTTATTATTTATTAAATTATAAATTCTTTATAACACCATAGATTAAATTATTAATTTATATATTTTTATGCTATCTGGATGTTTTGTACCAATGTTAACTGAAACCACCATTCCTATCTGAATAATTTTTTTATTACTATATTTATTGAAGTTGCGGAAAGGTTACAGGTATTACTAAAAGTAAGGAGAATGGTGTTATTACTCAAGAGTACTACTATATTTTCTCCCTACTGCATCATTTAAAAAAAAAAAATTGTTACAGCATTTATTTGAAAAGAAGAGGTAGTTTTGGAGAAAACTTAATCACTGCTACAAAAGATATTTATGAGTACACTGATCAAAGGACTGGAACTAATAAATCTCTTAAAATGAAAGGAATCAGCATTCCAATAATTTCAGAGATTAGCCAGAGCTAAAAAAATCTGTTGTAGGTTACACACAGTCTTCTGCCTGGAATGAATGAACAGATTCATTAGCTGCTAAAATTGTTATTATATATTTGTCGGTGTGTAAAAAAAAAAGACAATAATTGAAGTTTTTATCAAGATTTTCAAAGCATTATTTATAAATACAAACAAAGTAATAATGTATTATTTATTAAAGATTTGAATATAAGAATGAGAAGCCTGCCTTTTTCTAAAATAGTTGATACTTTTGAAAAATATGTTAAAAACTAAAAAAAAAAGAAAACATTCAAAGCCATTCACAAAAATAATATACTTAAATCTTAAACTAGGTGGCCATTTCAATCTTGAAACAATTACCATTAGTAAATTAATAGAAAACTGAGATATGGAATCCATGATAACCATATCTCCCCACCCTCTTAAACAATTATATTCAAAATTAAATGGCATCACTGACCCATATTCAGAAGCCATCAGACAATTAAAAAAAAAATTCAATTAATCCAATCTGAAAATATCAAGCAAAATAAAAATGCATAAAAAACAAACAAATTAAGTTTATTATCCTGTTGATTTATTCCAGAAAAAAAAATGATTTTTCTGTCACCCCTTTATAGTTTGAATAAGACATCCCATCAGAAAATGTTGTACATACCAAGGAGCATTAAATTATGTGAGAATATTTATCTATCTGTTGCATAATTTTTGAGACATGGGATCCATGAGGTCCATACCTACTTGCCCCTTTGACAAATGTGACTAAAATTTAGTGGTATTAATATTCTGTATACAGAATTTATCTTGCCAAATTTCATCCAAATCAGTCCATGCATTGCAGAGATATAAAAAAAAAACAGGCCAACACACACACTCACAAACATTCATCTTTCAGAATTTTTCACTGTTAAAATTATGTTATTTTGGTTAGAGAAAATCGTGAAATGGCAAGATCTGTATAAAAATCTTGATCTGTAAACTTGTACACATATTGAAGCGTTAAAGTTTTAGAAGATAAAACAAAAATTTACAACTTTAAAAAATTTAAAACTAAAAAAATTTACTACTTTAAAAATAAGTAAAAGTTTACAATATTAAAAAAATTTATAAGCTATTAATGGGAATATTATAAGCTATTATGCAATTAGTTAAACTCACAAAATAGGTCAAAAGAATGTTCCTAACATTTTGAATTTCTGGACAGCTTTATAAAGAATTCATTTACTGGAGCACATGTCTTGTCTTTTTTTTCTAATGTAAAAACGTTTTGGAAAAATAATTTCAATGAATTAGTTTTATTTTTAAGACCTTCAGAAAAAAGATAACAATAATAATTTAAATAAATGTGATTTTTGACAAAAAGGTATGTCATAAATATATTGTGACTAAATAAATAATTAAATATAATTTTAGAAAAAAATTATTAAAAGATTTTGGAAAAGCTATAATTCTTTGCAATGATCAAAATCTTTTTCCTGGATGGTATAAAATTAATTTTGATAATATTAAACATGGAAATTAATGCTTTTTACATTAAGAAACCTACGTGATTATTTCGTTTTAATGCAATTTAGAATTGATTATTTAATATTTGAATTTATTACTTTTCATTCACAGCACTTACTGAATCAAGCGACTAAAATGAAACCCTTATATATTTTTTGAGGTTTGTAAAAACAAGTCTTTTTTCAGAGTTGTAAAATAAGACTTTCAAAAAATTTGTGTATAACTTACTTTCCTGGTATCATAGCTCTTTCCTGGTATCATATGCTGCAATAAATACAGTATGGTAATCAATAAAAAAAATGGGGTATAGTGTTTTCTCAAGGTTTCATGAATCAGGGACTCCAAAAAAAGTGGTGGGTAAATTCATATGTTTGTGTGTTTGAAGCTTTGTAACTTTTGATTGCATTAACTGATTTTTATGAAATTTGGTACAGAGACTTATGACATGGGGCAATTTGTTGGTAAACATTTGGAGTTAATAATCTCCAAGATGTAGGATATATAGTTTCTTTGGGGTCAATTTTCTCAAAATTTTCCAAACATAACTACACTACGAGTAGAGGGGTTATGCTTACTTGCTTATCTTACCATTTTTAAAAAAATCTTGTCCTCAAATTCTCCCTCTTTCCCCAAAAACTAAAATAGCTATTTTTATTTATTGCAAATTTTCACAGATTTTTTTTTTTATATGCATAGTACTAGTGCAGACAACCCAAAAGAATACTTTGGTAACATGGGAGCTGATCAGAGTTTAAAAATATCAATTTTTTGAACTTTAATTTTTTTATTTTGGTATATTTAAACTTTTAATAATAATAATATTACAATAGAATTTTTATTTATTCATCCCACCCAAAAAAACAAGTCTTAAGTAAATTTTTATTGGTTGTACATTTTTTAGTGGAATTTTGTTTTTAATTTTTTCCATTTAACTTAGTAAATGTAGACAAATCAAAAATTTTCTTGGTAGGTGATTTTGGGGGTTGATAGCAGAAAAAAGTAAAAAATATCTTTTCAATTTTCTAATTTTTTTTCATGTATCATTATTTTTCCACTATATGCGAATAAATAATCATTGCCAGGAAAGGATAATAACATTATCAGCTAATTTTTTTTTTAAAGAAAAACAAAACATGAAAATTATAGAAATATGTTTACTGTCTTAGTTATTGAACTTAAATGAACTACAGTTAATATTATATTATTTTATTGAGATCTGTTAGGATGTAATAACTTCTGAGAGTTGTTATTTAATTTTTGTTCTTGGTGGAGAAGGGGAAATCTGTGACAGACATAACCTCCCAATACAGGTTATAGTGCCGGGATTGCACCGGCTACCTCTGCAAGCAGAGGCACCTACTGACTAACCTTCCAAGATGTCCAATCCCTGTACTTCCTGTTCTGTCTTCTTCCTTATGTTGACTATTACCATTTTCTTCACCACTGACTAATTCTTCTTTTTTTCCAGCATTTTAGGAACAATGTTATCGGCAGATATTCCACCAAACATCTCTAGGCAATCCTTTCTGAATAATGTCCAGCAGATACAATTGAAAATCATTTGCTCCATCGTTTTGCACTACCAAATAGTAAATGCATGTTTTATGGCAAATATCCCATGTCTTTGAAAACTATCATGAAGAAAGGTCATCCCATAATGTAAAAACAAATATTTAGGTTGTGATATCTTGTATCATAAGAAAGATGATTATAGATTGATAAAATTTAGTTTTGCTACAGAATAATTCATTGGACAAAAACAAAACAAGAAAAGACTCAAGATTTAAGATGTATAAATTTAACTGCTCCATCTCTGTTATGTGGAAGTGGAATATATAGAATATATACGATTATTATATAAAAGCCAATAAATCATACCATACAGAGTCCAAAGAATACGTTTTTAAAATTAGTGAATGATTATAGAATATATACAATAATACAGAAAGAGAAAGAGATCATTTAACTGAGGTTAATTAGAAGACTCCTCCCATTGTCATGAAACTTTAGACCTAGCAAAAGAAGCGATACAACTAGAAAAAGCAAAGATGAGTTACAGATTGCTAAACCTAATCCATGAAGAAAGCAGAAAATGTAATTTAAAATGGGATACCTTTTAAGATATTCTATTTCTAATGTTCTTTTAATATTAATACTATTCTCTTAAAAAAAGAAAACTGTTTTGGACCAAGGGATCAAACAAAGACTGAGTAGGATCAAAAAGATTGTATGCCCCAGAACTTCAGTTGCCCAAAATCCTATTGCCCCTGAAATTAAAAAAATATAAAAATATTAGCTTGACTATGAAATATTCAAGGTTTTCTTTAAAACATTTTTACGCTTCCAGGAGATAAAAAAAGACTCAGCAGTTACAGAGGTCAAACCCCCCTTGCATCTCCAGGAGTACTCATCTCCTCGATTAACAAAAATTATTGTACTGCTGTATTTGAAGATTATTTTTCAAATTTCTTCAAAATATATTCTACCTTCAGAGAGAAATTATAGACCTTATTGTCTTAATAATGATCTTAGAAGTTCATGCTCCTATGCTTTCCAATTAACAGTCAGTCTACCTCATTTAAGAGATATTTAAATATTGTCAACTTTAAACCAACATTTTTAAAAACATTTTTACTTCTGGAGCCAGTATGAAACTGAGTGGTGTCACAGAATGTAGATCCCCTTGAACCTCCTCGTAATCAATTCCTTGCCTCCCTTAACTAAACAAAAATATAAATATTGCAATTATTCAAACTACATTCTTTAAAAATCTTCAGGTATAAGTATAAAACTTAATGTTACTGAATATGTCACCTTCCTTAAATAAACAACAATTGAAATTATGATGTATTCAGTTGTTACCTTTGTCAAAAAGTGCCCTACTTTAAAGTGCAATATAAAATATTTATCATGATAAAACATTTTAATAACATTCTTCTTAAACCTCTTGGACCCCAAGTACCTTCAATTAGGAAAAATTGATATATTGCTGTATTTTTACTGTTCTTTTCAAAAAGATGTCATATTATTTATATTTCCTTGCCCCCTGTATTTCATAACTTCTTGGTCTTCTGTTAATAAACAGTTACTTAATGATTCCCTATTAAAAAACATTTTTTCAAAACACTTTCATTCTATTTTCAAGGACAAATAAGAAACAAATACTATCAAAGAATTTTGAGACTGCATTCCTACACTAGTTTCCTAGCTACTTATATTAAAAATTGAAATATTTTGATATTTAAACCATTTTTTTTTTAATTTCTTCTCCTTCAAGGACACTTGTTCTTGAATAATTATTAATTAAATTATAATTTACATTGATTCTGTTTTATTTTTATTTCAGGTTGGCTTATATTATTCACTGTTTTTATCCTATTCAAGATTTTTCTCAGTTAGATAATAAAATAACTGAAACTGGGCCTACAGCTGACAATAAATAAATAAAAGTCTTATTAATAATTAAGTATCTCATAAATGAGATTTATAAAATCTTATTTATGTAAAACATACTAAAATAGGGTATACTTATTATAGTATATTTATATATGCAGTATATATAAATTGTATATATTTTAATATTAATGATAGTTAATATATTATGTAACATAATATTTTAATTTGTATTAATTTTTTAATCTTTTTTATATCATCCATCTTGTTATGATGAATTTAAGGTTGGATTTTGTTTTGAATGTTCATATTTCACATCTTTTTTGTCATAAGAAAGTGCAGAGGAGAAATTTAGTAGAAAAGTCAGAGTTGCCAAGAGACGCTACTAGTATGATTACTTGATAATTAGTTATCAATGAGATAGACAATAAAAAAGAATCAAAGGATCACTCATGTTATTAAACTTGCACACAGAGAAATAGATGTTAGGTTGGGATAGAAAAAGGAGGAGAAAGGATTGCAGCTGAGAATCACAGTAAGATGTTGAGACCAATGAATTCCTTAGATTGGCCAAATGAACTGATACAGTAATACCTGTTTAAAATCCCACTGAAAAAGTGTTATAAAAAAAAATTATTGATGATCAGTTAGTTCATTTACTAAGATTTGTAATTAATTGATCACAGCATGTTTATTTTACAAAAAGAAGCAAGATAATAAGTTTTTATTTTGTTTATAAATTAATAAGGTCAGTAATTCTAACCTTAGTGGCAGAGTAGTGGCATCTCTGTTTTACCCAAAAGGTTCTGTGATCAAATTTTGATCAGATTTGACTTTTTATTTACGTATACAAAATTAATTTTTTGTCATTTTTTAAAAACGGAAAAAGTTAAATTGTAACTGGGCACAGGCTTTTTGTTACCGAGTTGTGAAAATAATAACTTATAGTTTCTGAGATAGTTTAATGCAGTAAATTAACTTTATTTAAATTATTCAAATCATTTGTTTTCAACAATTATATGATATTACAGTTTTATTAGTACATAGACTTAAAACTGATCTTAAGTTCCTTACAGTAGAGTAAACCCACAATCCACACTATACAATAAGCATCAGAGCACAGTTAGCTTACACTAGACAAACAAGATCACAAATAATTTTAATGCTGGTTCCAAGGACAAAAACTTCATTATTTTCAAGACAGTGGATACAGGAGAGTACTTTGGTGGTTGGGGATCAATTAATCACATGTCTCAGGTTTGGGTCTGTACAATACTGCATCTCATATATATCATCCTCATCTCATTGGGCTGTGGAGGGGCTTGCTTATTAATCACTAATTGAACATATTGCAATTTACACATAATAAAATAAAAAAATATAATATTATCTTCATATATTAAATTTTTTATTTCAATTAGTTTGTTACAAAAGTACTGTGATACATAATGCATATTATTAAACCAGCTAATCTGCAGACTGATATTTTTTGTGATATTAAATCATCATATAATTATCTGCCCTGAAGCAGATCTCTTGTTCCATGTCCTTCTCATTTCTCTTCTTTTTTTTGAGTTCCTGACAGCTTCCTCTTCCATTTAGTTGACCAACTTTTATTTTTTCATTTTCTTTTTTCTACCTTCAAGCACTGTTTTGAATAACTCATCTCTTACGACATGTCACTGAGCCAATCAACTTTCATCAATTTTTGCCATTGTCCTCTTAATTTTTTCCAGTCTTATTGTCAGTAATTTCCTATTTTCTTAATGTCCATGTTTCATGACCATACAAAGTACACTCCAAAAAAACGTTCCAAAAGATGCTTCTCAAATTTAACTGTGCATTACTTTAAAAAAAAATGTTTCACTCTATTGAACCTTCTTGGTCATTTATATTCTCTCTTTATAATCATTTATTTTCTCTTTTGCAATGTTCTGTTTTACATGCCTCCTATGTATTCTACTAATTATTCAGTATTCCTTTTTTTGTTTAAAAGATATTCAGCCTATTAACTACTATTCTCACTGTTTCTGTCTTCTCAACATTCATTTTCATACGACATTGTCTTTTAATCTTGAAAGATCTGTTGAATAGCCATTGTTTCAGCATCCTATCATCTGAAAATGTTACATATTGTTTTACAGTGTAACATGCGTGTAATATTTCTACAGAACATTTTTCGTTATATCTTTATCACACATTAATCAAAGTTGAGAATAAACAGCAACCTTAACTTACTTCTCTATATCAATCACTTTATGCATCATTTATTTGTATTGCTGCCTTCAAATCCAAATGCAGTTCATTAATTAACCTTTTTAATTTACTCTTTACTTCTTTTTATATTTCCTTTAATTAATCACTTTTTCACAAACAAATACTTCCTTTTATCTATAAAGCATTTGCTTATATCTTTTTCTCTTTCTTTGCCTTTTATCAACCATTTTTATAGCTCCAATCACATTCCTTGAGCCTTTTCTTTTTATCAGTCCATATTGTTCTATCCATAATGTCCATTTACAACATTTTTTCTTCTTAGTCCTCTGTTCAAAGCTCTCAGACGATTCTTTGCTGAAAGTGAAATTAAAGTGATTGTTCTATGATCTTGACAATTTACTGGATCGTGTATTTTGGGGATCGGAATCATGGTTTTTATAAAAAAAATCATTTGGCTAATATCATACTGTTGTAGATTACATACACAATTTCACCACCACTTCTAATCCTTCATTAAGGTATTTAATAACTTCTATTAGCTACTCATGTGTCCTACAACGTTTCCATTCTTTGTATCTTATACTGTTAATATAACTTCTGGTTTTAGGTTTGTTGCTTCTACTTCATCCTAATCTTGTGTAGGGAGATCATGGCTTTCTGCTGAACTGATACAGTTCCCCATGTATTCCATTCTTCTTTTAATTATCTCTTCTTCTTTGTATAACTGTTAAGTCATTTTTTTAGTGTCTGTTCTTTTTCATGACTTATCTCAAATTACTGTTTTTACTTTTTTTGCATTTGTTAGTGTCAACTTTTTCTATTTTGAACATTCTTCTCTGAACATTAAATTATAATCCATTTCTGTAACACTTTTTGCCTTTTTTCTTTTTAATTCACTGTTCAATTTTCTATAGAGCTTCTTACACACTTCATCACTCCTATTTTTGTATTTTCTTCTGTCTTCCACTTTCTCAATCATCTCTCTGACTGAGAAATCACTATTTTACTTATTATGGCTATTGTTCGAGTATATACTAACTCGTAGTAGTGACATCCCTCAACTAAACTTTAACTGTCTTTCCTTAACAAATGCAATTCTTTGACTTTTGGTGTTGTTTTGCTACCTTTCAATTTTTATCCTAAATTTATTTGCACTGTTGCCATATGTATTTCTTTCCTTCATTAAATGAAAAAAACCTCTCTCCTACGTTCCACTTTTCCAATTTTTTTTTTCTAGGTTCCATTTATTTATTTTCATCATTCTTTTAACTCTATAATATTAATTTTATTTTCATTACATAAGAAAATGATTTCTACAAATAATAGATCTTGTTCAAACCACGTGTCTTGTGTATCATCTTTCAGAACATTTCTTAGTATCTGTTTTGTGTAGAGATTTCTTTTATGGTTTTTAAACCAAGTATTTTTTTATTAACATTTTATTTTATTTACAAAACTAATTAGTCTTTCTCCCGTTCTATTTCACGTACCATGCTTATACTTTTCTACTTGGTCTTCCCATCTTTCTCCTAACCTAGCTTCCCAAAACTCAATTATTATCTTACAAAATGTTTTAACCGTCTCTAACATAATATTTTTTAACTCTATAAATTTATTAAATTGCAGTCTTCTTTTGACTATTTCTCATATGTACTTGAAATAACAGTAAATCCTTTGATTCATTTTTATCCTGATGATATTATATATACATATATAACACTAAATTAGTTATGAGTAGTGCCTTGTTGTACATACAGATTTTACATTAGAGTTAACATCATTTGCATAATTAGAAAAAATTAGAAGGAAATCCTTTTCTCAAATAAATCTTACATTTATAAATGAATAACAGTCTTTCATTAAATTTATTCATATTTAAATAATAATAGATGATATACTTGTTTATTAACAAATTTTATCAAATTTATTTTTTACTCAGAATGAATACAATGACAGTTGTGAAGTTGCTGGATGTATTCCATGCTCTCCAACATTTGGAAAATCTGTTATTTAAATTTTGTTATTTATAAAAAAAGTATCTGTTGATAGTTCTACCACGAAAAGAATGAGAATGATTAATTGATCAGTGTTTTTTGCTAGCAGGTTAATAAAAATTTTATAACTCATTTTATAATACAAGTAGATATATTTTTTTATGTTTGAATAAAATAAATAATTTGATATAATTGAAATAAAATTCTAACAAATACTGTATGAATAAAAAATAACTTCCATGGTTTCATACCATAATCCTGAAGTTATTAAGATAAATTTATATTTTTGTTTTGTAAAAATTAATTATTAAAAAAATCTGAAAAAGTTAAGAAGTGAATAAATATTTTTTCCAATAATAAAAAACTGAAATCAATAAAAAGTCCTGGGTGTTTTTCAACTTACAGCTCATGATATTTAATACTCAAAATATCATGAGCTGTAAGTGACAGGTAAATTACCTACAGATATGTTAAACTGATTTTCAGTATAATTATTATATAGTGCAGGTAGTTTTTAACAATAATAATTATAATTTTTAATATAATAGTGTTAAAACCACAGATATATTAATTATTCTGTTCACATTTTTCGGATATTTAAGCATTATTCTATTAAATGTATTTGGGGAATAATCACAGAAAAACTTACATTTACTTAAACTTTTCTAGACCTTTGTTCCTTTGATATTTATTTGTATCGTATTTACATATACTTTAAAACTCTTTATTTATATTAATATTGCAGTTAGTTTTTGAATATGTGTATTTTATTTTTAAGTACCACCTGATATGATCAAGCATCATAACAAGACTAACAAATGATCGACCATTCTCATATTCTATTTGCTAGTTAAACATTTTTTTCTAATTATTTCTAATATGTTTGACCGTATTTGATGGTTATGAATTTACTTTAAATAATTAACCTCATGGTAAAATAAAAAGTTCAGTTATTTCAGAAAAAATATGTACATGCTCATTTGAACTAGTCAATTTGTTTTTGAGATTATTTGTTTTTGAGCATACAGTGTTAGTGTTATTGGTATAAGGAAGTTAATGTAAGACCATGGTATCTCATTTTCATTTACATATATGATTACTTTAATATACAAAAAAAAAGATGTGATGTTGAGTTTATTGGTTTATTCAAGATGGTTAAGTTATTCTTACATGAAATATATGTTAATTATTCTGTAAATTATAATTATTATTTTTTATGTATACTCTGAACTATAAATATGTTTGTATATGCCTGCACTTCATATACATTTGAATATGTACATATATATTTTATTTTAAGTCAATTAGATATCTTGGTATTATAAAACAAATGTTATGAAATTAAGTTTCACTTGTTTATTGTGATAAGCTTCTAGTGATTACATTTTAAGCAACAAAATTTGTTGACAAACAATACATAAATCTGGAAATTTTAAAATGCTAAAATAAAATGTTGTGTGTGTGTGTGTGTGTGTGTGTGTGTGTGTGTGTGTGTGTGTGTGTGTGTGTGTGTGTTTGTGCACGCGCGTGCGTGCTGGTAGATATAAGGTGACTTAATTTTTCCCTTTGCTAGCCTTAAAGTTATCCAAACAAATAAATTAATATTAATAAATTCTTCTTTATTGTTAAAATTTGTATTTATTTATTGGCAAGATTGTAATAAAAATATGTTAAAATTATTATTGTACCTTTTGATTTTTTTCATAAGATTATTATGTATTTTTATTTTATATATATATATACATGTATATTATACATTTATATATATACACATACGGTGCTTTTTTTGATTAACAGTCTTTTTAAATTAAATTAACAGACTGTTTTAATTTCTTCTTCTTTACTTTTTTTATTGTGTGGCCATTTCAGGGGAGGTTAAACAATAAACCCAAATTGCTAAATAGAACATTTTATATGATTATATATTTGCCATTATTTAAGATATTATTATTACCTGCAGCAATTATAATATAAACATATGATCCGAACAAGTTTATAAATGTTAAGAATGTATATAAAAAAAGTATTATAACTGATACTCATAAAAATCAAAATTAATATAAATTAAATATCACAGGTTCCCTTTTATAAATTAGGAAATAAAAATTCACTAATGAAAAACGCTTCATATTAGAGACCCTTCCTAATTTCTACGTAATCCACCAGGATAAAACATAAAAAACAAAAAGTTTCCTGGGAATTGATTCTGGACCCCATATTTTTCCTCTAAGAACGCCTACTAAACTCATTTGAATTCTTGAAAAAACATTTAAATCTAAATTTTTTGTCTCAAAATGCCAGCTTGAGAAATTTTAAGATGTCTAAAATAATTATTTCTTTAGAGCATGCTAATATACACTAGAAAAGGAAGACAGCTTTATTAACCAGCATATTAAAACATTCAGATAGTGTCATAATAAGAAGAAGACTATAACAAAATGTTGCAACATATCTCTGCTGCTGTGATGAAAGAGATTGTACGGTCACCAGATTAGTTGAAAATTTGGCTCTTGCTATGACCTGCCTTTGAAGTTTTATCAGTGCTATTATTTCTCATCTACCATATGTTAAGTTCTTAAAACAAGAAACTTTAACAATAGAGGAAAGCTTGAATGTTATCAAAATGTTCTGATTGAATGTACATGAGAACAAAATAATTCTTAACCGATACATTATATTAAACAATCTTAAATAGCTAAGAGGTCATTGTACATTTGATGCTTCTTTCATCTTCTAGCATTTCATTGCCCAGAACACCAACATGGTGGGTATTCTCTGTATAGACACAATAAATAAGTGACTTATGGTACAATAAAACTTTTTTCTATTTATTTGCCAATAGCTTTGAAAATCTGCTATCACACAACAGTGAACGTTTTTTTTTTACTTGTTATTAAAAAGGTGAAATGATTTGTTTTTAATTGTAAAAAACTGCTTATTTCAATTTTTTTTTGTAATCCTTCAGAAGTTATTAATTTGTTAAAATGTTAGAAGAATGGAGCTTATATTTGAAGTCCTATTTCATCAGATAATATAATCTTGTGATTCAGGGTATTATTTAAATATTCAAAATTTTTGTTTTCATAAACAAATTTATTCAGGAACAAAGAACAAGTAATGTGTATATAATCATTAGGAATCATATTATTTGATAAAAAGTTTAAAAAAATGTTATTTTTCTTAAAATTATTTTTCTCGTATAAAAAATGAAATAATATTTGTTATAAAAATTTTAAATCTCTTTTAAAATATTAACAATAAACTTGCTTGAATGTAAATGAACGTTGTACATTTAACAGTACACTATGTCATTTTTGTTGAGAACTTTTTGGTGTTACAGTGCACAATGACAACCATTTTCAAGCATTCTGTTATACATGTTAAGCGTCACAACCACATTGGCAACCAACCTGACATGAATCAAGTTTTCTATAACAAATCTATAATGAAGTACTGGAATAAACACCACTGTTGAGTATTAGATCATTCTACATCACGTAAAGAAATTGGAAATAAATGTGAAGCCACCACAATGTAGATGTTACCATATTGTAAAAAAATACCCCACAGACAAAACCCACAAGATTTGCTAATACCATAGTACTTGCAACTACTTATTTGGTTTTGTGAACTTTCCCAAGATTGGCAGAATAATATTTCTGCCAGTAAAATAAATATTTCTTCTTATGCAATGAAAACATTTTTGAACTCATTTACAATGTGTTCATGCAAATAAAAACACACTTGTTTTGTCTTTTGGCATGCAATAAAATTATTATTATTATTACCTACTAAAAATTATTAAATTAAAATTATTATTATTATAATATCTAGGATATGCTGCAACGGTGAACAACCAAACATGGACTTTTCTTCCGGAAACATCATGAAACAAATAGCTGCTGAGCATCTACAAAGATGTAAGGCAGTTGTTAAGAACATGATCATCAGATACTGGCAGACAAAAAAATGTGTCCATGGAGATAAAAAATGGGCTTGCTGAGCTTTCAGCTCTACCAGAACACTTTGAAGCCGAAAGAAGAATTAAACTCACGAGTGCTGCTGTGGATACTTCCACAAGCACAGCAGAGCTGAATGAGGAAAGGATGATATGCTGGTCTAGTAGAAATAAATTATGTTAATAACAGTAAACATAATAAAATATATGTATATTTTCTGTTTATTATGTTTAATTTTGCTACAAATTCTAAAAATATAGATAACAAAAAAGTCGATATAAAACAAATACCTAAAAACACAAAACCCTAACCAAGAAACCAGAAATCCCAAACATCAAAACCAAACTCCTAAAAGAAAAGAAATAAAAAAAAAACTGAACAAAATATGAAAAACCGAAACCACTGGTTCCTTGCCACAGAAAGATCAGCAGAACACATTTTCCCTACAACTCTTAGCCGCACGACCAAACCTAAGGAATCCAAAACAATGGATTAATGGTGAAGTAAACTTTGCATGAAATGTGTATAAAAATACGGCCTTTCTCAATAACCTCCTTTCACGTCTCCGTACCAAACTCCACATCATAGTGAACCACATTACTATCTCTTTTACCAGCCCTATACACAATTTAAAATTTTTCACAATACTCTTCGTAATCATAGTACCTTTAGATTCTGATCCCAGACTGCATTTAAAAATCCTTCATCTTCCAAATCACGTGGCACATCGTAAACAATTAAACGTGGCCGCAGAGGGTTGGTAGTAACCATCTTAATGGGATAATATCTTAACTGGTCATTGTGCTTAATTCTACGTTCAGTATCACTATCGTCGGCCACAATTCTCATGCCTTTCAAGTTATCCTTGATATTACTTAACTCATCCAGAGGAGTTGTTGTTTGCCGTGATCTTCTTAACTGTACAGAAGAATAAATTGTACAAGAAATTTCGAGTCAGGGAGTGACTCAGTGTCGCAGACTTACTATGAGAAGAAATGTTAAGATTCTTCCTTCGGCCTCGCATGTTTTGACATTCAATAGGCCAAAACTTCCTGAAAAGGGGCGAGCTGGCATCCATCGGCTTGATGTACGAGCATTCATTCCGCAGCCGATGAGATGTTTTAAGTGTCAACGATTCGGACACACAGCAACTAGATGTGAAGCGCAGGAAATATGTATATGTGGAGTGAAAATACATGATGGTGACCCATGTAAAGACCCTCCAATCTGCGTTAACTGTAAAGGGCACCACAACTGTCGTTCAAGGAACGACACATATATAAATTAGAAACGGCCATTCAGGAAGTTAAACGCTTCAAAAGGTCATCCTGAGGTGAAGAAAATTGGTAATCAACGTACACCTCAACCATCGTCTTCTTATGCAGAAGCAGCGGCTGCCCCTTCCAAATCTAAAATTAACGTGGAGCAGTTGCTTAATACGATGACACCGAGTCTTGCGACAATGATTGAAAGAATCATTGATCCAAAGATTGAGTCGACTCTTCAGAGAAAACAAAGTAAAGATGAGAAGGCTTATTCCCGGACTGACGCCGTCGACAAAAGAGACGCACCAGCCCAGCCTAAAAAACCAGCCAAACCTGCGATTGTAATGCCACCAATTGTAATGAGTAAACATCTTGATTTATCCAGAAAAGGAAAAAAGATCACTCCTTCTAATTAGAAAGCTAAGGAAATTGCGCCAAAAGTACAGGAAAAGTCTGGGTCTACCGAAATAGAGGTGCAAGTCATTATTGAAAAAGCCCCAGACACAGACGATAATAAAACTGTATGCACAGAGCCTCCAAAAGCTCAGAGAGTAACCGCGGCGAGAGCATCTGTATCAGCCGGCCCAAGCACAGCCTTAGAGATTGAATCCAGTTCATCAGCCGCCGAAAATGCGTCGCTTGCGAGTTTAGATTCAATTGCAACGATGCTAACAGCACCAATGAAGCTTTCATCACCTGATGTAAGCCGGCGAACGTCATTGGCATCAGAAAGAGAAGAAGATGCCATGTCCGAGGCCTCAGACACACTGTCATCGGAAGTTGAGGCCGTTCGCAGAATGGAAAAAAGGTGCAAGAAAGGATGGCCGAAAAGAAAGCCTAGATGGAAGTTCTATTAGAATAAGAAATTTTGAACCTTTTTTTTTATTTATTTTTTTTGAAGTGAGACGGGGCTAATGATCAAAGTAGTCGCTGCCCCTAAAAACCTCAAAAAAAATAATAAAATAAAATAATAATATATATAGTGAAGTGTAGGGATCTTGCAGAACAAGTCAGGTAGCTTTGGGACCAGGAGAGCGTAATGGCAGTCCCGGTGGTTTTGGGCGCGATGGGAGAATTCATTAAGATCCGTTGGAGCACCAGCAAATCTGTTCCGACCAATGCCGAAGGCTGTGTTGCTGGATACATACCGCTTGGTCCGTCGGTACATCACAAGCTCGAGCGATAAGATAACGCCTGTTATTGAAGGGGACGATGAGGTGGAGCTGCATACTGGTGACAATGGCCGTTAACATCTGGCAGTTCATAAATTTTCATGTCTGGTATTTTGTCTTTCATTCATATATCTCACCCATAGTACTCAATAGTTCATGTTACCATATACAATGCATGTCAGAACAATAGTTATAGCTCCTGCACCTTGCCTTTGGGCCTTATTTCCAAATTTTGGAAAGAGAATTTGGGCAAGCCCAAATAATAATAATAATAAGCCTACACACAAAAAATGGGGATGAGATGCAAGCAGTAACAATAAATTAACTGTAAGTAAACAAATTCACAATGAAAACAGAGCATAGCAACACACTACAAAAGGTTTAAATATTCTTTTCATGTGATAGCCCCTATCACGAAAGAAGTCATGGAGTGCAGACCAACTTGCCAAGTCTGTGAAGTGATAGTTAATGAGTTGCTCTTAGACTTAATGAGTAATGACCTTGATTGACTTGTTTATGCATGTCAGTTTGCTTGAACGCTTTCCGGGAGCAGACTATAAAAAGAACGATGTTATGTTCTCAGATGAGTGTACGATTTACCGAAGCTCTCACTCGTAACCGAAAAATTTTTTTGAACGAAAGACAATCCTCACTCTTTTGAGGAAATCAAACACCAACCGCTTCATGTTATGATATGGGCTGTGATGACAGCTAAACATCTATCTCCTTCGTCCTTATCTTTTCAATGGCGCAGTTAATCAACACAGTTATCTTAGAATGATGATTGACTAGTGTTGCTTCCAGAATTAATGACAAAAGGGATTGCTGACTTTACAATTCAGCAAGACGGTGCTCCGGCACATTTCGCTTTGAATATCTGTAGACGCCTCAAGAAATTTTTCTAGATTGCTGGATTGGATGCGAGTCAGAATAGTTACTGGCTCCATTGCCTTCCACATTAAGAAGCCCTTATTATAGTGTACTTTGGGGTTTAGCAAAAGAAGAGATCGGAAAACGCAGATCTGTCAACAACGAGCAGCTCCCAGATGCTGCTTGGTCTGCATTTCAAATTATCACCCCTGATCTGCTGTTGTGGCTGAACAACTGGAAGTGGTGGCACATCAACTGTGCTTTGAGCATGGTGGAACCCACTTAGATGTTCAAGATCTACAGAAGGTAAGCTGCACCTATCCTCCCTTCTTTCTTTATTTTTCCTGTTTAGCCTCCAGGTATTATCATTCAGGTATTACTTCAGATGATGATATTAATGAGTGTAGTCTTGTTCAGTGTAATTTCAACCATTTCTGAAGTGTGTGGTTAATTGAAACCCAACCGTCAAGGAACACCTGTATTCACGATCTAATATTCAAATATGTATAAAAGTAACTGGCTTTACTAGGATTTAAATGCTGTAACTCTCAATTTCCAGATCAGCTGATTTGGGAAGACACATTCACCACTAGACCAACCCATGGGTTAAGCTGCACCTATCCTTTCCATTCTTTTTCCTGCTTAGCCTCTGGTAATTACCGTTCAGATAATACTTCAGAGGATGATATGTATGAGTTTAAATAAAGTGTAGTCTTGTACAGTCTCGACTATTCCAGAGATGTGTGGTTAATTGAAGCCCAACCACCAAAAAACACCAGTATCCATGACCTGGTATTCAAATCCGTGTAAAAATACTTTACTATGACTTGAACGGTGGACTTGACTTAAGTTAAATTTACACTGTATAAGTTAAATTTACACGGTAGAAGAATTTTGTTATTTGGGAAGTAGAATTACTAAAGATGGACGAAGCAGGAGCGATATAAAATGCCAAATAGCACAAGCTAAACGAGCCTTCAGTAAGAAATATAATTTGTTAACATCAAAAATTAATTTAAATGTCAGGAAAAGATTTTTGAAAGTGTATGTTTGGAGTGTCGCTTTATATGGAAGTGAAACTTGGACAATCGGAGTATCTGAGAAGAAAAGATTAGAAGCTTTTGAAATGTGATGCTATAGGAGAATGTTAAAAATCAGATGGGTGGATAAAGTGGCAAATGAAGAGGTATTGTGGCAAATAGATGAAGAAAGAAGCATTTGGAAAAATATAGTTAAAAGAAGAGACAGACTTGTAGGCCACATACTAAGGCATCCTGGAATAGTCGCTTGAATATTGGAAGGACAGGTAGAAGGAAAAAATTGTGTAGGCAGGCTACGTTTGGAATATGTAAAACAAATTGTTAGGGATGCAGGATGTAGAGGGTATACTGAAATGAAACGACTAGCACTAGATAGGGAATCTTGGAGAGCTGCATCAAACCAGTCAAATGACTGAAGACAAAAAAAAACTTTAAAATATATTTGTTGGGCAACGTGAAAGTTTTTTTCAAAATATTTGTAATTAAAACTTTAAATATTTTTAGTTTTTCTTTTGTAGAAGAAATAACAATTAACATATTTACATAAATAAAGAGTATAAAGTTAATAAATGTTTTTCAGTAATAAAATATTTTTTAAATATTATTAATATAAATTTAGCATACAACAAAATCCTAAAGAAATTAATCAAATAAATGTAAAAGAATATTGTACTTGCATTAATAATTAACAATGTTACTTTAAATGGTGAAAGAAAAATTAATTTTACATAATGTAAAACTAAGTATTATAATATTAATGAACAATTTCTCCACAATATTTCCAAATAAGAATTTAAAACATTACAATACATTTAATAATGAAACAAAACATGATTCAAAATCATATATTATTATGTTTTTCATTTTACTTGAAACATTGATTTTCTGTATTCATTTTATAATTATTCACTACTAATTTTATATTTAAATAATTTCCTAATGATTTTCCAAACGATTATATTAGGTCATCAGGAATGAAGCTGTATAAAAATTCAACAGAAATACAGATGATAAGAATTATATATTAATTAGGTATTTACAATATCTAATCACTAAACTGTTATACATCCTGATGCTCCTGGTTTCTTGTACAAAGAACGAGAAACCAGGAGTTTCTTTATTTTTATATAGAAAAAAAACACTTTATTGAAATTCTTGATGGTACTTCAACAGACTCATCTTACACAGCCAACACAGGTCTCATGTCTTTTGTGTACACAACATAGTTACTGTAATTGTACATTTCAGTTCTTGCTCCTTGTTTAAGTCTCTCGATGCTTAATCAAATTTTGATATTTCAAAATCGGTTCATTTCCTCTTTTAAATCTTTCTTTCTTTTTCCTGTTTAGCCTCCGGTAACTACCATTTAGATAATTCTTCAGAGGATGAATGAGGATGATATGTATGAGTGTATGAGTGTAAATGAAGTGTAGTCTTGTACATTCTCAGTTCGACCATTCCTGAGATGTGTGGTTAATTAAAACACAACCACCAAAGAACACCGGTATCCACGATCTAGTATTCAAATCCGTGTAAAAATAACTGGCTTTACTAGGACTTGAACGCTGTAACTCTCGACTTCCAAATCAGCTGATTTGGGAAGACGCGTTAACCACTAGACCAATCCGGTGGGTGGTTCATTTCCTCTACCACACTATAACTTTACACTCTGTACAGTCATTTTCTATGTTTCTTCCACCCTAAATGCTATCGTATACACTTTTGCTATTTCATTTCAGCTTTGTTTTCTCTAAAATTTTCCTTACTTTTGGTTACATCCGTTTCCTTTAATTATTATCATTCCTATATCTCAGTATCTTTCAATCGATCTTCCTTAGCTGGTTTCTGTTAAATGTATTTAACTTGATATGGTTCACTGCATCCTTTGACTTCCACATTCCTTCTAATGTGTCGACTCTATTGACTTTATTATTTCTATCTTTTAAATTTATTCATTTGGCTTTCTATAGAATCTACTTTTGTAAAACTTGTAAACTTGTTCCTACTTAATTTTGCTTTAACTTCACATCATTCTCTTTTAGTGTGATTGTTTTATGGTACTTGACGCTTTTAATTTTTAAAGTTTGTTAGTTGAATTCACAATAATATCGAACAACATAATGACACAGCCATCATAAAATTTAATTATGAATTTTATCATCATGAAGTTTATGATTGCCATATGAAATAACTAAATGGATGTTATTGGACGATTTGGCTCCTTAATTCTTGAATTATATGATCAGATCTTAATTATAAATTTTGTACTCCCTCTGTCTTGATGATCCAACACTTGATGAAATCTGTAAAGATATATAAATAGTCATTCAAATACTTGCATTAAAAAAAAAATTGATAAAATAAATAAACCTAATGGATAATGTATCAATCATTTTATTTAGAAATGGATCAGTCGTGGAGGTCCACATTTTTGGGCACCAAGAACACTTGATATAACACCTTTAGATTTTTGCATCTAGGAACAGATGAGAAATATCATATATAAAACAAAAATACATTCTCATGAGGAATTAATTGTTTGCAATATGGATGCTGCTGAGAAACTTAAGGATAACCCTTTAGTACTATAAAGAGCTACAAAAGCAGTAAAGAAGGGAGGTTTTGAAACTGGTGGGCTTGGTTTTGAATATTTGTTATAAATTGGTAGGTACGATTTACTGTATTGTTTCTAAATTGAATTCTAATATGTTCAGAATTACATTCTCTACAAGTTTTATTTAAAGGTTTTACATGTTTATTACCCATTTAACAAAGTTGTTGTAGATCAAACATAATAACGGTTTTTTTACTCTAAATTAATGATTTTTATCCCTGATTTCTTAAAACCTATTGCAGATACTGTTTTGGTAGCTATTTTATTCAATTTTTAAGGTAAAAAACCCCATAGAAATCACTAATTCTGCCCCTTAATTATTGTCCTATAAATTTTCAGTACCACCTCTTTCACCGGGATTGCTGAAACCAGAGCGAAATCTTTCATTAACCGTTACTTACAAAATAAGCATTTTTAGCCTTGTTGAATAAAATATTTTATTTTTTTTAATTTCACAAGCAGAATAGGTTATGAAAAAGACGGAAAAAACTTTGATATGCACAATCTATATAACGTGATCTCAATTTATATTTTTTTTCTTCTGTAGTCTCCGTGAATCACTGGGGGTATTACTTCTGAAATAATGAGCAATACAAAGTACTATTGAGTATTACAAATCATATTACTACGATTTGAAAGTTGTAACTCGCGACTACGAAATCAGCTGATTTGCGAAGACACGTTCACCACTACCAACTCGGTTAGTATAATCTCAATTTAAAGAAAAAAAAAAGTATAACAAAAATAGATGTATTTAAAGATCTATTACTTTTTATTTAACTTTCTAAAACATAAATTTTATGCACAATAGTGATTCTACTAAAATAATGAAATAAATATCTTAGATAGACAAGATGGGTATAGTTTAAAACGTGAAAACTACCGTCTACAATATATTGTTATGACCAACCGTTATTTTTCTATTAGAGCTAAACAACATATTAATAGCATAAAGAAAGGCTGTTCCGATAAATCTAATTATGCTAAACACTTTTTATAAAATAAACATAATTACAGCCCGGATAATTTTATTATATATTAGATTCTTCAACGATTTTTATAAAACCAGCAATCCCAAAAAAAAATTATGTATATTTTTACAACAATAAATTAACAAAGGGGCATATAAAATTTGAAGATGATTTTCTATTCAAATTAATAATTATCAAGTTGCCTTACTTGATTATCTAGTTATACAATGGCGGTTTGTTTTGTTAATATTTTGTTATTTTTTGTTTACGTTTTAAATTTTAAAGTTTTAATTTTAAAAAAATCTATCTCCTGATGATGCTCAAATGACCCAAAACGCTAGGGATATAATATAAACTGTTGGTACGGTTGATTTTTATTACAAATTATTTAACCCTATTTGCTAATTTTGTAAATAAATGTTTTTTTTTTCTGATCAGAACAAATTATAAAATTTGAAAAACGAAATAGATATGATTAAAGTTCATATTAATTATTTAATCAAACACATGAAATGACGTTAGGGTAAATAAATTAATATGAAATATTACTACAAAATATTAACAGTAAAGAAATCGTTACTGAAAATAATTTTGCGCATATACTTATATCTGTACATGTAGAAGTGGACGCAGATAAATCATATAATTGTCTTTTTTTTAATTCATCAACAAAACAATATTGTTTCTGTAAAACTAAATCCTTTAATTTTAAAATAAGCTGATGGGTAACTGATTATACAGTTTCCTTTTTCATAAATTATGCCTCAATAATGATCTGAAAGCACTTTTTTATCCTATAAGGTTATGTTTTTAAAAAGCCCACAAATTGCACTTTACACATTATACGAGAAAATATTTAGGCATAAAAGTAATCGATAATGATTACAAGCTTAGTGTTTTATAAAGATGCTTCAGAGTAAAACTGTTTACTCCATTTTGGTAAACAAAATCAGTTTTATCATCCCACAAGAATTTTATCAAATAAAAAACCCAAAGGTTTTGCTTTGTGGACAACAAAATTACTATCGATATAATGGGAATATTGGCCACACAATCTGCAATGTTATGTTTAACCAAGAAGCACAATGTGACAGTTTTATCCATATTTTAAGTTACCATCCATCCAGTGAAATTTTTTTAAAACTGCAATTGTGAAAGTTTCAATCCATTTTTATTAATTATCTTTAGAAATAGATACAGTTGTGTCATCAATGAAAAGAGTTGTAATGAACGGCTCAAGATTTTGCGGCAGATCACTAAAACAATAAAGAAGGCAAAAGCTTTTCACCAAGGCGCTCCACACTCTACATCTTGAAGCGAGGACCTAAATTTACATGTTTATTCTTGGCAAATGATAAAATTTCTACTACTTTTATACAATTTATGAGGTACGACTTGAAAAGCAAGTTTCTTTTCAGATACTGATACCACAGCTACTAAGTTGTTTTATAGGTATAAATAAATGTTTTCCAATGTTTCAGAAAATTGAAAATGAAATTTTTATTATCCTAAAGAATTTTAAATATTTTCTAAAAAACTGGTAAATGGCTACATCTTGTAAGACATGTTTGCTAATGGAAATATAAAAATTAGATTACCATATAAATATAATGGTGCGCTTGCTGTTAAGCTGTCCCGTCAGTACACTGCACAATAATATTTATAAAGTATAAACATAGCAATATAAGTATACACTTTCTTTTAGTTATCACGCATTTGAGTATGATATTTTAAATATGTAATATACACATCTTATTCTGATCAAGTAGCATTTGGATAGGTAATGCAGAACATACTTTAAGAACAGATTCAGTATATGAAAAACAGAATAAAAGATCATTTATTACCGTCAAAAGTTTATGTATTTATCTATATTATGTCCCATTTTTGTTTTTTTTTAAATTATTTCTCAGTAAGTTTGGAGTTATCTTGATAATATTTGATATAGTTATTATATTTTAATATTTAGTTAATATATAACTAATAATGGTGTGATAAATAAAGCTTAATTTTAATAAATTTAACAATAAATTAAACTCTAAAAAGAGAGAGTAACTTCAGTGAAGATTAAATTAAATTGTAAAATGGAATTATTGTTTGCAATAGTATTGTATTGTAATTTACATATAAATTTATGGTAACAGTATTTTAAAATTTACAACCACCACATCCCCATTTTTTTTTTTGAGTTTTTGTTTTCTTTTTGTTCACAAAAGTTATTTGAAGGTAAAATGAAAAATAATATGTGTAAAATTAAGAATTTAATATCCTACTAACAACAAAGTAATGCTACATAATAACAGAATGATCTCAGAGAAAATGTTATATTTGAAGGTGTAATAAATCATGAAAGTGTATTTTATATGACTGCCGAGAATAGACAGATTATGTCGATGGTAGGTTACATCAACAGCAGCTGGAAAGTTTGTTCATTTTTTTTTAGAAATTATGGTATGATAACAGAAATTTTCCCACCACTGTACCTGTCCTGAACAACATTACAAAATGCCAAAAATTTGGTTTAAAATAGAATTTTTCTTTACTAGGTAATGAGTAAACTGTGATGATTATGTTAATTTTCAAATCATTATTACTTCTTCATCTCATATGTTCTATTAAAATTATATTTTTGGGCTTAACTGTTAAAAATTTTATAATGACAAAATGACATTATTTATTAAAATATAATTTTAAACTAAGTTAAGGCAGCAGGTTCTACATCCAAATGCAGGTACAGAAATCTTTAGTGGATAACAAAGTAAATTATTTATTACCATAATTTATAGGTAAGTTACAAATAAAAATCATGCCTGAAAGTGAATTAATGATTTAAAGGTGTTTTCATTGATGAGCTTGATTCTCTTAACACTAATTAAAAAAATAATAAGTTATTTTTATATCGTATGAAAATTATAATATTCCAGCAAATTTTGTAAATTCTGCTAAAGAATATCGGTGATTATAAATATAATTTCCCAACAGTGTAAGTGTAAATGTCACTCTTATCCCCTAAAAATTTTCCCTTTAAAATTAAGCAGATCATTTCTCTCTTTGATACATTGAAACCCACCAGGATATGCTGCTTCTCTTATATGAAGTAATCTAAAAGACTTGAAGTTAACTTGGAACTTCGATGTTATCCAAATTAATCACTTCATTACTAATATTGTATTGATCTTCAAGATAAATAATTTTTTATATAATGTAATTTAATTACATTTATAAATTATGATATAGAGCTAAGCCTTTAAATATAATAAAATAAATAAAAATTTGTAGAATCAAGAGGCGATGAGTTGAATCCCAAGTTTTCGTAATCCTTTTAAATATTTTCTTTGAACTTAAAAACCTTTGGAATTTTTTTTTTCTTAGACCCCTTCTAATCTTTTGTTACAACTGTCTTCCCCTCTCTAACAGCTGCTGTACACTTAAATGTACGTTGATGTTATCACTTTTCTACATTAATTTTTTAATGGATTTTATTTATTGTGTTGCACATTTTATATATTATAATAATTAAATTAAAAACTCATCGATTTATTCTTTCCTCTCCAATCTAATTTAATGAAAATGAAGATTCTATATCAGATTAAATTCTGGGATAAATGTCCTCCATATCAGTACTTCTTCTGACATTGCTGAAAAAGAAAACTTACCAGTTTAGTCATTATTAAATTATTGCAAATAAATAACAAAGAAGTCTACAAGTAGTATTAGTATAATTATTTGTTTAATGATATATAGTTCAGACATAATTCAATCCACAAATAAATTATAAAATTATCTTTATGTTTTATGTTCTGAAGAAATTCAGTGAATTAAATTATAAGAAATGTAAATTAATTCATCAAGATATCAAAGTCTAGTATGTTGCCCTTTTAATATAATAATTTGCCTGGGAAATAAGTTTCATAAACAGACAGATATCACTCTTTTAAGGGGACATTAAGAAAGTAGCTATTGTCTCAGCCTAAGAGATAAATCCAGAATTTTATCTTATTTTATAAAGACAAAGCTCAAAGATGTAATCGATATTCATGGAATCTATTTGAGGAATAAGGGATTCCAATCGACTCAAGGAATCTAGTTCACAATAATTAATATTTTTATGTCTCTGAAATCTTTCAGCTCTACAAGCAACACCTTCACTACGTTCACCACTGGGACTGGTCGTGTATGAAAATCATTATTCTTAATGAAATAGAAAGCAATTGTACCTCTTACCTCTTTTGTGCTTTATATGCATCACTACATTGTGATTGGGACAGATTATGTAATTCAATAACTGAAGATAAAACTTCTGCTAGGTCAAAGAAAATTATTCGCGAAATGTGCCTCACAGTTGGGAACAGTAACATCATGTGTTTCATCGACTACTCTTTTACCAGCATTAAATGAATGAACATGTAATTAGATTACGCATAGCTTATCTGGTGTTAGCGCATTATATACTTTGCTTCTACTTACTAAAAATGTAATTAATTCTTATAATCTAATATCATTGCAGATGTAAAATAGTTAATAAAAATTATTTGTTTTAAATAATTAAATTTAAATAAAACATTGTTTAAATTTAAACATATTGTCAAACATTGAAATAACACTGTCGATGCAAAATCTGTATCTAACATGTTACACAACTTTCCTCACTGTAATTTGGTTGCTGATCTCCAATATGCCATTGAAATTGTGTTACTATGTAAAGGTTTTACATAAATCATAAATTTGTAATGTTTTTTTAATAATAAATTCATTATGATCAACTACTTGTTGAATAGTTTCTGTATTTTTACTTTTAAACAGTACGCATACATGCTTAATAAAGAAAAAATAAAGTATGTGTACATTGTATCATGGAAGTAGACATGTATATCATACAGACATCTGTTTTTGCCTACTACAGAGCTTAAAATTTTATTCAGTCTAACTTCAATTGTCTATACTGTGTGTTGTGTTCACACAGTTATTAGTGTTTTGCTATATTTTCATAAATTCTTTATAATAATGAAGAGATTTTTTCTCATTTTTATTTGCTACACTCTAATAAGTTGGTGGATGCTCAAATCATCCAGACAATTACTGTTACATTAGAGGTAAATGTACGCATAAATCTCAAAGAATAACTTATTTCTGAATCAATAAAAACTGCCTGTTAATTTTGATTGCGCACTCAGATCAAGATAAAATCTGGGTGCCTCATGTTATTTTTATTTCGTGCTCAGTAACTGAACGGTTCAACAGGAAACTACAAGCCCTGTTATTTATCATGCATTAGCTGCATGGAAGTCCTACAGAGACATTGTTGGTGTTTTTTAGGCAACAGAAAAGATGAAAACTATGTTTATAGTTAATAAGCTGTTAAAAAACTACAAATATTTAGTACGTAGGATGTCATTAAATATTCATTTCCTACAGTCTCACCTAGACTTTTTTCCTGAAAATTTGTGCTCTGTCAGTGATGAGCAGGGAGACCGTTTCAGTCAGCATAACTACCAAGGAAGATGGGATGCTAGAATGATTGATGACTGTTGTTGGTTTTTATTTACAGAAACTGATAAAACATCGTATAAGCGAGAAAACATTTGTAAACTTATTTTACAAATTTAGTTCCAATGATTTAATAGTTTAAAAACTCTATTGAATATATTTCAATTCATCTGTATTTGAATAACAAAAACGTAGCTGATTTAAACAAATTATAAATGAATACACAAAAATAATAACTTTTTTGAAATATTGGTATGACACTGATTATGCATTTATTGGTAAATAAATCGTATGTATCTAAAAATGCAATGTATTAGACAAAATTTTATAAGTTTTGAATTCAGCACCCAATATTTGTTAAAATCATCATTCCCAATTGTAGATGCGTTTTTTTATATTTTGCTGCGTTTTAAAAATTCTATTAGACATTTATAGTACTTACTTTTTATTCAATCCAGATTTGAAACTACAGTTGATAGTCACTTTAACTAAGATTTTCTTTATCTTCCATAATCATTTTCCGCTTTCAATATTACATTTGAGAATCTGTAACCATTTTTTTTTGTCACAGCTTTCATGAATTTAAACGTACTCCCGGTACAGCACCTACAACTCAACATCACTTGGCAAAAAGATTAGTAATGCAGTTAATATGAACTAGTAATTTTTTTTTTTTTTTTTTTGTTTTGCGTAGGAGGAGGAAAAAGCTCTTCCAGCCACCGTCTGGGTCCGCAACAGACGGTAGTGTCGGGCTCTCACCGACTAAAAAACCTCCCCCTTAGGTCTAGTCCAGTGTGTTTAGTCCGGTGTGTCTAGTCCGGTGTATCTAGTCGGTTTTTTTTTTTTTTTTTTTGATTCGGTGTGTCTAGTCCAGTGTGTCTATGTCGGTGTGTCTCATCCGGTGTGTCTCTTCCGGTGGGTTGGATCCTCGCCAAAACCCTCTGAAAATAAAACGTAAAAGGTCAGTATTCCGTTATCATTTTGTATAAAAAGTTAATCTTAATTTTAAAATAAACATTTCAGTACTTTTGATGGTATTTTTACATTTCATACAGCTTATGTATTAGATTTAATAACAAATATATAAAAAAAAATTACGGAAATCACATGTAATTATGATTGGATTTATGGGAACAAATATAAGTTAACAACATTACCAGTTCTCAGGCGAGCCTAGTCGGTTAAAAAATCGGGATTACTTTTATATATATATATATATATATATATATATATATTCTTTTCATTCATACCGTTTTAAATAATCTATTATCAATGAAATTGATAATTCTATTATTAATTGAAGAAATATGTTTGTAAGATGTCTTTTGTTTAATTGATCATCAGTTATACATCTTTCATCTGCAAAAAAAATTAAAAAACATTAATACAGATTATTTTATAACTAATTAAAATTACGATTATATAAAAGACAAAAAAAATATTACCTAGATACATTTTTTACAATATAGACAAAATGAAAATATTTTAAAATGTTAGGTATGCAATTTATTATTCAGTTTCCTTTTTTTTAAATACGACTAAATAGTATATATTTCACAGTAGTAAGAGCCCTTACTACTATGTGCGAGCGCTGGGATGTCGGTAAAGCGGATCAGATAGTACCTGACTCCCTGGCTCGGGTTAAATCTGTAGGAGGCAGTTGATCCTGTAAGAATTCACGCAAGATCAATGATCCTGGGCATATCCAACCGCCTCTTCGCCCGCACCTTGCGACAAATTGAATGGCGTCACTTTATTCATGGAAACTTTTAACTTTCACGATTTCTTCGCAGAGAATCCACATAAAAATGCCCATCTAGGAGAGCCTTTGGTGCGTTAAGTTTGGTGATAAAGAAGAAGATTCCGAAATCTGGATCACAGAAGCTGCAGGAGGACTTGTCAAGGAGACGAAGAATTTTGCTATGGAACTGTTCGTTGAAACCGTTAATGACCTACAATCATCGCCGCTACTCAAGAAGATGGGACGTAAAAACACTGAGGTGTTACTGCATGCTACGCTAAATACCTTCAACGCAGTAGTTGTGTGAAGGGATTTGTTGAACACCACAGAAGACGAAATTGTAGAGGAACTCTATGAACAAGGAATTGTCGCATGTCGTCGACTGAATACACGATGCATTAAGATGTTTGCCCATTCATCACTATTGCGGTGTTTTGGATATCAGAAATTCTAACATACAGCGTCATGATGCACTAGGATCTGTCCTTATGGTGACCCATTATATCCGGATGACCCGTGCTGGGATCCGCCGGTTTGTGTCAACTGTCATGGACATCACTCTGCGAGATCGCGAAACTGTACAATTTGTAAGGAGAAATTAGCAGTCCAAGAGATGAAGACTGTTTAAAACATCAACTACATCGAAGCTAGAAAAGTCACCGAATATTGCGTCTTATGCTCAAGTTGCTTCAGCTCCTGCAGATTACTGAACTGACATCAGATATAGCGAACATGGTTAAACGTATCATCAATGACAAATTGAAAAATTGTCTTTTACAGAAATTATTCCAAAACCAACACAGAAAAAAAGCGAATGTTTTCAAACATAAGTTGTTCCAGACCCGAGAATGAGCTCTCGACCGGTCAAAATGGAAAGAAAGTAAACTAAACAGCACAAGTCGTTTAAACGTAATGCACCGACGGTAAAAGTCGAAGTAGAGAAAATCTCCATTCAGTAAATCAGGAAAGAAGACGACGTGATGATGATTGTTGGAAGAGAGAGTGATGGACAAACATCAATGGAGCCCCTAAAAGCTCGGAGGCCTCTAAAAGAAAGAACGAGCTTTTTAGCCGCCCCATGCAATGTTCACCACACCATCTTGCTCAATGGCTCAGAATCATCTAATGCTGGCAGAAAAATAAATTCCGATATATATTACGAAGATGGATTGGAAGATTCCATTTCAGAAGGCTGGAATCAGAGGTGGAGGCCATCAGGAAGATGGAGAAAAGAAGCAAATAAGGATGGCCTAAAAGTAAATCTAAGCAGCATATGTGCGTGTAATAAGTTTTATAAGTTCTTCTGATTAATTTCTTGAAAGGATGAGTTTTTAATAATTGAAGGACTTTAAAGCAGTTTTGATAAATTTGACATTTCTTTATAAATGAAATATATGCTTCTTACTGGCAAGATCTCTATATACCTTCTACATATCGTGTTCTAAGGAAATAATGTCCTATGACAAGTCTAGTTTTGTATAATCTGTTTGACAAGATTAGTTTCTTCTGACTAGGTCGCTAGTTATTTTAACAGGAACGGAAAGAATTTTTTATGTTATTTGTTTTTCAGGAAAAAGCTAATGACCACGGCAGTCGATGCCCGTATACCCGGAAAAAAGTTATTTAGTTTCTCTTTTGTATTTCTTTAATTTTGTAGTTTTATTAATTTTTTCATATTGGCAAATTATTCTCTGTTGAAAATATGTATATATAAAATATAATTTTACCATTATTTAAAATTATGATATATTATAATTTATATCTAAGATATTAATGATAATAATTAATATACTCGTATATATATAGTTACAAAACTACTTAGATACAAAATTTTCAGTTTTTACATTTTTGCATTTTCTAACAGTTTACCATCTTGTACATGCACCGTAAATATCATACGATTTAAAACCAGACAGATCGTTCCAGTTAACCTTGAATCACAGATGATATCGCATGGCTCCAACCCTTTTGAGGTTGTGTAATTAGTTGAGCTGAAAGTTGCAGGCTGTATTATTAGTATCCACCTGTGGCGGCTCGTAGCTAAAATTAGTGGTGGGTGCTGCTCCAAAAAAATTTTTTTCTGGGCCCTTTCAAGGCCATGGTTAAAGTTTTCTGTAAAATAAAAGAAATGAAAATAATGAATCAAATATAATAACTGGAAGCAGGATAATAATCTAATTCTACATTTTTATCACATTCAATAATGTGATAGGTGTACTGTTTTTAAGTACAATCTGCTTAAATAGTCTATTTAGCCGAATAAATTATAAAATGTTAAATAAAACGACAACTAAAAATGTTAAAAACACTATAACGCTTAAAATTAGAATTTGTGGTTATTTTAACAATAATAGTTAATAATTCGACTGGAGTACTATTCTGAAGTTGTTATTTAAATGAAAAAGCTTAAAAATGAAAGAAAATATGGAAAATATGCGAAATATGGAAAAAAGACAACGCTGTTTGTTATATTAGGATTTTTTCTTTTTAAATAGGTGTAGACCTACAGTTAAGAAAGCAGTTTTACAACATTAATTTTTATAGCCGAAGCAATCTTAACGCAGGCATTTTACTGTTAGATGCGTAGCCTAATTTTAGCAATTTGCTTGTGTAGGCCTATGCTATTACTTTTTATGTTTGGTTATTCTCTATAAGGCTTCTAGTGCTGTACAATTTAATATTCCTTTATTATTCGTATTGAGAAATGTTAGATTTAACATTAAATTTCCAGTTTATAAAATATGGCTGCATATTTTATATTTTTCTAAAGGTTTTGCAAATGACTAAAGCCCAAGGTTTTTCACAAATAGGGAGCTCCCGGAATGCCCAGAAGAATAACTTACCATCATAAAGAACAGACTTACGAGTGCAACAAAATTACATGAAACTGAGACAAGATAATTTTATTGTAAAATATGCAGAAGCCAGTATTCCAAACAAAAAAAAACCATACTGTTATTAACAGAAAAGGAGCTTGTTCCTTGTCCACAAAATGTTTTATTTAAGGTTTAAATATGCCAGAAGGCCTTTCTTGATACACTATTGTTATCAAAAAATTGTGTTATTAATTTACATTATAATAAAGCTTCATAAGAATGAAACATATAATAATGTTTCATAATAATTAAAGAATGACGGTCAAAGATAGTTTTTTCGTCATATTTTTAAAACGCGATTCAACATTGGTTTTATTAGGCCACGGTTAAGGTTAATGAATTTTCAACCTGTATTACTTTGTAGGAAAAAATAAAACGTGTGAAAAATATATCATATTAAAGCGATTCCTTATAGGAAAAGATATTCATCGGCTGAAATACAAAACCTTTTACTATCTATTGAACGAAGAAAGGGAGAATCTTTTAACTATTTCTTTTGGTTGTCAAAAAAATCAGGTTCTGCCACTCATCTCTGATCAGATTGCTTATTATTTGAGACCATTACACAAATTCAATTTCACAATAATATTTGTCAGCTCTAAAAACAAACAAACTAAAGAAACGTCTTCATCTATGAATAGAATGAAGCCGATTTTAATAAAGGATCTAACTAATTATCAACATTGTGCCACTGCTTAACAAAACTTCAAATTCCAGAATGTATTAGAGAAATTCCCTTTGCCTGTGACGGTTGGGGGGGGGGGGGGTGGCAAAGCAAGAACACAATCGTGGTTGGAATGTTGTTTGTGTTGTTTCTGAATTTTGCTCCCAAAAACGTGAAACAATTGCTACTAGTTTTCCCTGTAGTTGCCCACTCGTTTCTGCCTAAAAACGATTTTCGGTCGCATTAAAAAATGAATTAAAGCTAAGAATGTTATATCGTGAACCCTGCGTAGTACGATATATTTTCAGATTTTGGAATTGTAGTCTCATTAAAAGATAACATTGATTGAAAAAGTATTGTCCAATCAATAATTAAACCTCCCGGGAAGTGGCATTTTAGATTTCACCCTCCAAAAAGATTAAAATTCAGAATATACTAATACGTGGTGAGGTCAATTGCCGTAATGACATTAGAAAATTTAAATGTATATAAGAACCTGGGAAAGTCATTAAACATGTTCCTCAGCTGAATATGATCGAAAAGGGAAGATGCTAATTTCTAAAAACAAAAATTATGATGTTAAAAAATTACTATCAAACCACATCGGGTAAACATGGAAAAATTTAACATTTTTTAAGGAATTATTTGATGGTGCGTTAAAAACGGCAATAGAAAATGAGGCATCAATTTGTAAACCATGTGAAGAACAGAGGAAGTTCCAAATATACTTGCATAGAATTTACCAAAATCTTTATTTTATTTGAGGTTTTAAATAAAATCTATTACATAAATACATAAGAATCAAAATTTGTCTTCACTTTTGATTATAACTAGAAGAAATAATCATGTGTTTTATATAATTATTACGGCTTTATGTTTATTTCAAATCCGGATAGATCCAGATTGGGTTTCAAAAACATATATCCACATAAAGTTTGAAAATGTCTTAAACTAAAATCATTAAGAAGTTAAATTGCAGTATGAAAAATACTCTACCCTAATACTATTTCACAAATAAGTCACAATGTTGTATCATTTCATAATTTTGAAAGAACAGTTTTTTAGCTCTCCTGAAAAATTTACATTTCTCGATGTACCTGCTTTTGAAACTATATAATTCATATATCATAATTAAAATTTTTGTATTTAACACAATATATATATATATTTTACTAAAAACAAACATAATTTTAATTATCTAACATAATTTCCCCATCTAAGTCTATGCCTAAACTAATTAAATTCTATTAATCTTGAAAGTTTATTTGTTCATTAATGAGTTTTGAACTGAGCGATTTTTTTATTTCTATATATTTGTAAACCTTCCTACGCATCCATATTATATAGCCTTTTTTTTATGACAAATGTATGGTAAAATTGTAATTAAAATTGTTTGTTTTTTAAAAGTAACATAGTATATATATACCATGCAATAAAAAATGATAAAAAAAGTAATATTAAATTACTAAATAAATATAAAATAAATTACAGAAAAATTAAATACATAAATATTAAATTACATTTTCAACTTACCTTATTTTAATCCAGTCCACAAGAAATGTGAATAACTTATTTAAAATCTTTGCCATTTTAGGAAAAGCCTGAGTTCATAAAAGTATATAAAATACGTTGAATGATCGGTGTAATGGTTAGCATGATGGCTTCAAAATCAGCCGGTATTAGTTTTAATTTTTGGTGATATTTTTTGACCTATCATTTTGTTCACCTTATCTTTCTTCCAAAAATATATATGCATTGCTTGTCATAAATCGTAATACTAAAATATATTTAAAAAATCTAATGTGGACACCACGCAACTTCCTTGTAAGCCTATTAAAATACATATACACATTTTTTGCTTCACTTCATTTAAATTTATTTCATTTGAAAGTGAGTTACGATCCTCCAATTCTTTAATAAAGTGGACAGTTACACAGTTCCATTGTGGTGGAAACCACATTGCATCACATTTTTTTGAGGTGTCCGTATCAGTATTTTATACTAATTTGTATATCAATTTTCTTTCGCTCAAGTAGTTATGTATAGGTATAAGTGAGAACTTACCATGCGCACATCGGTTTGAATCAGACTTCAAATTCATATATTTTTTTAACTTTTTTTTAATTTAAATATATTGATTTATTGATAATTACACTGATAAAAAAAAATTAATGTTTCTCCAAGTGTTATATACCATTTCTTGAATTGATTTTTTTGCATACGTTACAGATCTGTAAATATAATTTTTCTATCACCCTTAATTTTAAATAAATTACGCTTCAAAAAAAATGAAGGGAAATGTAGTTAAAATATGTATAATTTTGTATGGCCATACCTGTGTTAGATTGATTTCACTGATTCTTTTTTTTTATAAATAGCCTGACACATTCCGAATTAATGTCAAACAGTAATCGGCTAGAATGTTAGTAATTCATTTCCCTTTTTTAGCGGCTTTCCATCACCGAAATATCTTGGTGAAAACGTTCACCGTGTTCGTCACTTGCGTCTCCGAGGTTGTCCGGGGAGGAAATGTATTTTCAAATACGTATTCCATCCCATAGCTCTGTATGAAGTAAGAAGTTATTAACAATATCATGGTAATTGTCGGATTTTTGACTGCCGAGAAAATTTTTGCAAACGTCTTTAAATGAAGCCCAAGCTGCACTTTCTATATTATTTAACATCGAGTTAAATACATCATCTTTGACCAACTCTCTTATTTGAGGACCAACAAATATTCCTTCTTTAATTTTTCCTTCACTTACATTCGGAAATTTCTGCCTGATGTACAAAAATCCGGGACTATACTTCATTGCTTTTACAAACTTTTTCATTAGTCCTAGCTTGATGTGAAAAGGAGGTAAAATACTATTTTGGGTTCAACTAAGGGCTCATGAATATTTTTCCCATTTGGAGGTTAAGTTGTCTCATTTCTTCTACTCTTTGGTAACATAATATTTATCTCTAGCTCGGCTGTCCCACTCGCAAGGAAAACAAACATATGTACTTAGTATAGCCTAACTGCATGCCTAACAAATTTGCTATAACTTTCAAATCACCACATATGTTCCAGCTATGCTTTTTACAATTTATTTTTTCAAGAACGACTTTCATCACATCGTATGTCTCTTTCAAATTAATTTGCGATTGGTATCGAAGGATATTTGTTACCGTCGTGTAATAGAACCACTTTCAAACCATATTTGGACGAAAAGCCGCTAGTCCTCAGGTTTATGAACTTGTCCTAAGTGCAACGTAAGCTCATAAATATTTGTGCAGTAAACCAAATTATTTTCATCGATAAAGTACTGAGAAAGTTCTTTTTGCCGGCTTCGAAGCCCAAAATTTTTGTATTTTTTTAAGTAAATTCCAACTTTGCAGTCTTAATCCTAACAGTTCAGCTTGATTTTTTGACAAATTTAAATCCCTAACAAAGTCATTTAATTCACCTTATGATATAAGATGTGGCTTATTGGAAGATAATTCAAAATTCAAAATTAATTACAGTACGTTTAGATTTTTTAGAAATTCCAAACACACTTGTTAAGCAAAAGTAACAATCGGTTACATGATCCTTTGCTTCACGCCAAACCATAGTTACACGAAATTTCCAAGCCTTCCGTGTACCTTTCATCCATCCTCTTAAATATACAGAACAATTAGTGCATGCTATATGAGGAGCCCACGTCTCATCCTGATCACCAATTTTACACTGCAAATACCAATGATATGCTTTTTTAATTAAAGGTGTAATGTTTTTCCTATTTGATTTCACGGTAAACTCACCACATAAATAACAAAAGGAATCCACATTATTTACACAATTTGGAGGCATTATGACAGTGCACTGTTAAAAAACATAAGACAGCAATAAGACTGAACAAGATTAATTCATTCCTAAATCCAGTGCTTAATACAAACAACACACCTGTGTTTTCAGCTACATGTTTTGACCTGCACAGACATGATTGATCTTGTCCGTGAAGGTTCACTCTTTAGTATTAAATATGATGTCATATCCGACTATGATGTGATTTAATTATTTTTCTAGTATTGTTTATTTATATCTTACAAATTATGTTAACAAAGTTAAACAATAAAAAATGAGCTAGCAAAATACAGTGTAGGAGCTTAAAATGCTAATTATATGTTGAAAAATGAAAAAATCCTTTAATTAAATTTTTTAAAAATGGTGGGTGATAGAAAGATTCTGAGTTCATATTCGTTTTCAGCATCAAAAAACAAATTAAAATCATGTATCGCATGTTAGGAAACAAAAATTATGTTTATCAGTGTTATTAACCTCTGTAAAAAGTTTTGAATTAAAATGAAAAGTACATAAAATTTTATTTCACTAATAACGTCTGATTTTTTTAATTTTGTTTTTCTATTGTTATTACTGAATTATTATTTATTGTAAAGATTTTTTTATATTTTTTAATAAATATTTAAATGTATTATTAATAATTGTTAATAAATCAATATATTTAAACTAAAAAAAAGGAAATTAAGTCGAATTCGAATCCGATGTGCCTTCCCCTTGTAACATAAAAATATTTCATTAATAAAAATTTGATTTAGCTATAACTCTGGAACTGATGAAAATAAGAACAACTTATGATATATCGTTGAAAAGCTCTGAATGAGGGCTTATTACTGAAGTTAAGAAAAAGTCCAAAATCCATTTTTTTGGATTTTGGACACTGTTGGTCCAGTCGATTGCAATCAAAACGGGAGGTACGCAACTAGATTTTACAAAAGTCCTAAATCCAAAATTTCATTATTTTACGGCTAATCGTTTTTGAGTTATGCGAGATATATACGTACAGACGTCACGACGAAACTAGTCAAAATGAAGGGGGTGGTCAAAATGAATATTTCCGTTGAAATATGCTAACCGAAATTTTTCACGATCACAATACTTCGATCAAAATTAAAATGCAGTAGTCTTTGGGGATTATTATTTGGGTAAATAGCGAACGATGTTAACGTTCATACATCTACTTTTTCTTTTATAGTTTAAAAAAAAATATTAATACGTATTCTATAAAATAAACGCTTGTCGGATAACTTATTAGTCAGTTGTAGCCTTTGTTCGTTTTCATATTCATTAAGTGTTTCTGTACACTTAAAATCAATAATATCGTTTATGGATTTAACAACTCTAATATCTATCAGAACATTAAAGATTAATCTTTACATGTGCGGAGAATCTAATGTAGCATAAACATTGTGCTTTATTCCATTGATTCGAATGGACGGATTGTCAAGAAACATGCTTCCAAAATCTTTTATAACACATATTTGAAATAGTTGTATCAAAATTTAAATTTTGAACTTATATTTCCACACCATGCAGTTTTAAAATTGATATTCTGTGTTATAGTTATTGCTGTTATTTTTATTATAAAGAAATAACCCATGAGACATTGAAATTTCCCTTCAGCGACACAGTTTGGAAAATCCTAGTAGATTATTTGGTATTTATATAAAAAGTGGATTTTAAACTAATTTAAAGAAAAGAAAAGCAGAAATGGTCAAACTATAACATTAGTAGCGGTACTGATAAATTGGGGTGGAGTGCCCCCATTCCAAAAATTATGCTCTTCTGTTTGTGTATTTATTATTTAAAAGTTACAAAGTTTATGAGAAAGAGAATCAGAAAAGTTTTTATAAAAGAGAAATTAATAAAATTGAAAGTATAATTTGAACTGCTATGTAAAACTGTAATAATTTTAAAAAATTAGTTCTAAAAATAATATTTTTAAAATCTGGTAATTTTTAAATATCCTAAAAGATTTTATATTAACATTAAATTGGCAATTCTAACATTTAAATGATGAAAACATCTTATTTAAAAAAATAATATTCTTAAGATGACAACCATTTTGCTGTAATACCTTCATAGGATTTAGATTAAACTTTTAGCCTATTTAAAGTTTCAACTCTTATGAGTAATTAATACCTCCAGAAGAAGAAAAAACATACTAAAAGATTAGGTGCTCGCCCTTATGACTTCTATTTTAAGAGACAACTTGGTTAGAAAAGATTTTGCAAACTACTGTGAAACTTATGGGGTAAAGATTGTAAATCCATCTTGTTTACAGAACGTTTCTTTATTTACTGTTTGACAAGACAATTTGGAGCAAAATAAGTATCTTGGGAATGTAAAGTACTTTAGTGGCAGTAATAGCCTTTATCATTCTCAAAAAATGAATTTCTATTATTTCCAATGGAAGAGACTATGTATTACACAGTAAACTTAAAACTGTGAAGTGTTGTTTCAAAAAGTGTGTTTTTTTGTGGGAGTCCTTCAGCAATAGTTCCCAGTTATCAGTAAGATGATTACCTGCTTTCGAGTTTTATTAATCAACTGTAATAACTTGTTGCAAAAAAGGCTGTATTTTATATAATAGAAACCCAATATATATTAATGGAATAGTTTTCACTTTCTTTTAGGTAGTTTTTCAATTTTGCCTTTTTTCCACCATTACTAACAACGTATCAAACAGACCTTTTTCTCTTATATCATAGCCAGCTTGCACTTTCCTATTCTGAATTGTTCTGATTACATCAATATGCAGGTTAATGGCAGATGTGGTTATATGAAAGGAGGGTCACGAAATTAGCCCACAACTTTACGCTCAAACTACAATGAAATTATTTTATGAGAAAATAAACAGTTATTAACATTTCACTTGCATTTATAAGTATGCACGTAATGAAAATAAATTAATGAGATGGTTGCATTTGTTTTTCTTTTAAAAGTTTCTCTGTGCATGGATCTATTATAAAAACACAAAAAAAGGAAATTGTTTTCAAGTAATATAAAATTTTTAGCGCAACCGTAGATGAAAAACCCTTTTAACAGAGGCAAGACTGGCAAAGGAGATTAATATTTTAATTTCTTTAAATGCTTCTGTGACTAAATTTCAATATTCACCTTGTTGACTTATTTATTAACAGCATATGCCAATTCACAAAGTACAATATATATATATATATATATATATGTCGGAGAATAAAGTACAGTGGAGTATCTTCCGACAAAACGATGAGAATATTCTTTAGAATATCTGTATTTTTAGTAGTTTTAAGAAATGTACCATTACTTGTAATGTTTTGTAAAATAAGGTTTAAATTGTTTTATTGCGGTAGGTTTAGGCCTAGGTAGGCACATGGTTGTCAACGTAGTCGGGATCCCAGGACGATAGGGGTATCATAAAATTAACAAGGAAAAGGAAATATGCAGTAGGTATATTATTTGAGAATATGGAGAAAGGAGAGTCTTGCTTTGGAACCCAGATCGAACAGACGTCCTGGTGGTCGCGAATTCGTTATTTCCCTGAGCCTCGGTCTATCGCAAGTTGTTTTAATATTATTTGAATTCTAAATTGAATTAATCTTATATTGTAATTCGTGTGCTACTGAGTTATTGATAAGTGATAATTATCATTTGTAATTATTTCATTGTACGAGTTATCTACTCATTTTTATTAATTGAACTTTATTGTAATCTTATATATTCTCCACTTGTAATGGTGGGAATGAGTGAAGCACAAAACGTTGAATCCCTGACAAATCTCCTCGCCTCTCCGACATCAGAAGTGGGATCGTCTCCATCTGGTCCATCACCTGATCAGTGGAATACATTGTTTGAGTTTATGAAGTGTTGTATGCAAAAGCCATTATCGACAAAGAAAAGTGTTGCGTTACCACGATTTAATCCAGAGAGTGCGGGATCGGATTCTGTTGCTTGGTGCTCTGCAGCAGAATTGTGTCTATTAGAAAATCCTCTTCAAGGCAGTGAATTGATATCTGCGCTTAGCAAAGCTTTGGAAGGTTCAGCAGCCGTAGCGGTCCAGGGAACAACAAGGAGAATGGTAGCGTCGAACGCCGTGTGAATCTTTGCACAGTTGCAGCCCCTACTGGTATTCTAAACCATCTTGGTGAGTCGCTTCCATATTGTTTTGATTCAGGAGCGGAATGCTCATTAATAAAGGAATCGATAGCGATTAAGTTTTCTGGACGTAGAATTAATGAATTAATAATTTTGAAAGGCATCGGAAATGTTGTAGTAAATTGTAGCATGCAAATTTTATCTATTGTGATTATGGATTTGTTTACATTAGAGATTCTTTTTCACGTTGTCCCAGATGAATATTTGAGTTATAATATTTTAATTGGTCGAGAAATTTTGAGCTTGGGTTTTGAAGTAAATATTTCTCAAAATAATTTTAAAATCTGTAAATCTAAAGTAGTAAATGAATGTAGTAAATTCGAAATTATAAATTTTTATAATTGCAGATACGATAGAAGAAGCGTTTGAAAGACTTCGAGTGGTATTTAAAATTCTTATAGATGCGGGATTCTCATTTAATTTTTCAAAATGTTCTTTTCTCAAAACATCTGTTTCATACCTTGGGTATGAGATTCAAGAAGGACAAGTTCGTCCAAACCGTCGTAAAATAAACTCTTTAACAATGTTACCCGCTCCAAGGACCGTTACTCAGCTTAGACAGTTTATTGGCCTTGCATCTTATTTCCGACGGTTTGTCCCTAAGTTTTCACAAATCATGAAACCATTATATGCTCTTACCTCAGGTAAAAAATATATTGAGTGGACTGAGACACATGAAAACGCCCGACAAAAAGTAATTCATACTTTGACCAACGAACCCGTCTTAATTATCTTTGACCCGGATTACCCTATAGAACTGCATACCGATGGGTACGGAGCAATACTCATGCATAAAGTAGACGGTAAAAATAAAGTTATTGAATACTTTAGTAAAAGGACAAGCCCAGCCGAGTCCAGGTATCATTCTTACGAACTCGAAACTATGGCTGTTGTTAAATCTATTAAACCTTTTCGGCATTACTTGCATGGACGACAATTTACTGTTGTAACTGATTGTAATTCATTGAAATCTTCTCAAAATAAGATTGATCTTAATGATAGAGTCCATAGGTGGTGGGCTTATTTACAGGCTTTTCAGTTCGATATAGTTTATAGAGAAGGCAAACGTATGTCGCACGCGGATTTCTTCTCTCGAAACCCTTTGTCCGATTTACCAAAACAGGTTAATAAGTTTAAAATAGGAGATCACGTTTTGATTAAGAACGAAGAACGTAATCAAACGAAACTCGATAGGAAATTTAGAGGTCCATTCGTAGTAACAGAATTACTTGATACCGACAGGTACACACTAAAATCTTTAAGTAGTAGTAGAAGTTATAAGTATAGTCATGATAAGTTGAGAGAAATGCCTGAGAATTATATTCCTAATGAGTTGGATGTTTCCTCGGACAATGAAAGTTGTGCCGAGGAGACTGTTGATGTTGGTCCTGAAACAGGGACTATGGTTTAAAAAGAGACCACCAATGACGCAATGCACTAATGGCTGGCAGCAGGTCGTGGACCTGGAATTTTTATTTTTCGCACATGCATCAGTGTGTAGTCGTAACTGCAAACTAAATTAGTGGCTAATGTTAGTTTGATCAGGGCGCGATGGGCACCTGATGATGTGTCGGGCAGGTAGTTGTGGCAACTACAGAATATGTATGATACTGTATGTGGCATACAGGGTAGCCTAGAGATAGTGCAGAGGTCTATTGGTGGAGGAAATAAGACTGTTGATGTTGGTCCTGAAACAGGGACTATGGTTTAAAAAGAGACCACCAATGACGCAATGCACTAATGGCTGGCAGCAGGTCGTGGACCTGGAATTTTTATTTTTCGCACATGCATCAGTGTGTAGTCGTAACTGCAAACTAAATTAGTGGCTAATGTTAGTTTGATCAGGGCGCGATGGGCACCTGATGATGTGTCGGGCAGGTAGTTGTGGCAACTACAGAATATGTATGATACTGTATGTGGCATACAGGGTAGCCTAGAGATAGTGCAGAGGTCTATTGGTGGAGGAAATAAAATCTTATTTGACAGTTAACTGATAAGGAATAATGATTGATGGCTTTTCGATCTCTTGAGTACTGTACGATGACTATTTAGGATAATGAATAATTAATGGATTTCTGTTACTCGAGAGGACTTCTGAATCTATCTTTTGTACTTTTAACTATTGTAAAATGCTTTATAATGACCGAGGTCAGTTGAAAACAAAAATTAAAATACCACTGTAACTCAATGTTTTAGATACACCCGAGGGCGTGTGATTGTCAGAATGGCCGTGTCGGAGAATAAAGTACAGTGGAGTATCTTCCGACAAAACGATGAGAATATTCTTTAGAATATCTGTATTTTTAGTAGTTTTAAGAAATGTACCATTACTTGTAATGTTTTGTAAAATAAGGTTTAAATTGTTTTATTGCGGTAGGTTTAGGCCTAGGTAGGCACATGGTTGTCAACGTAGTCGGGATCCCAGGACGATAGGGGTATCATAAAATTAACAAGGAAAAGGAAATATGCAGTAGGTATATTATTTGAGAATATGGAGAAAGGAGAGTCTTGCTTTGGAACCCAGATCGAACAGACGTCCTGGTGGTCGCGAATTCGTTATTTCCCTGAGCCTCGGTCTATCGCAAGTTGTTTTAATATTATTTGAATTCTAAATTGAATTAATCTTATATTGTAATTCGTGTGCTACTGAGTTATTGATAAGTGATAATTATCATTTGTAATTATTTCATTGTACGAGTTATCTACTCATTTTTATTAATTGAACTTTATTGTAATCTTATATATTCTCCACTTGTAATGGTGGGAATGAGTGAAGCACAAAACGTTGAATCCCTGACAAATCTCCTCGCCTCTCCGACATATATATATATATATATATATGTAATGACTTTGATGGATTAAAAAAGTAACAATTTACTTATTTAGAAGACCAATATAATAATAACAGAATGATCATAAACTCAATCTAACAATATAAAAAGTATCTGTAACAAAATAACATAACAGTAATAAAATTCCAACAAAAACAAGTAACAACTATAGGCCTATAACAAGATATAATGACTATAAGGTTATATCAGTAATATAATCTTTATGAAGTTATCAATTACAAATTAGCAATATATTTCCACAATTCAAAACAATAAAAGGAAGACATGTGATAATGGATGACTTTAATGCAACAATAATAATAATAATAATATATATTTACCTGAATAAAATAGGTATGTGAAAACTTGTATTGTATAGTTCTTTTCATGACACTTCTAATATGCCGTTATATGATTTTAAACACCTACAGTATAGCCAGATTAAAAATAAACGCTATTAGAAACCTATGAAAACGTGTACCCCGTTGGGCACATGACGCACTTTACTTATGGGCAGAGTGCGCCCCTAAGGGTATATGATGTTGTTTAAAAAAGAGGTTGTGTACCCGTACAGGCAGTCAAGCTCGATCGGATCCTAGATGCAGCCCAACAGGTTTTTGAGGCAGTGTGACGAGCAGAAGTCCACAGTCATTTTTCACATCATGTGATCCTTCTCGTTACATTGGAAATGAAAAACGCTTTGAACTCTGTACGGTGGAGCGATTTATGTTTCAAGCCCTGGAGCATTCATTCCAAGTACCTTGCCTTGACACCTCATTAGAATAGTGGACACATACCTGAAGAACCGCAGTCTCATCTAAAAGACTGCGGCAGGCTAGTGTAGAACCACGATCACAGGACGCAGGGGTCGATCCTTAGCCCCGACCTTTGGAATGCCATCTACGACGGCCTGCTGAGGCAGAAATGCCACAGATGGCCTCGATTGAATACGCTGACTTGTGCTACTTATTATTGCAGACCGTGGCGTGGAGCACGCCCAACTGAGGTTCAGCCAAGTGATGCACAGGGTCAATGCCTGGATAGATGATCATGGGTTGTTTCTAGCCCTCACCAAGATAGATATTGTGATTCTAAAGAAGAAGCTTATTGACGCTCTCCTCTGTTGTGTGTTCTTAGCCATCAGCCAATAAGAGGTGGTTGAGGTTTTTTCATCAGATTTTTTACTAAGTGAATGATTATTCCAGAGCAGATACACATTCCCAGGGACATTAGACTGCAATAGAATCTGCAAAATCATTCATGGACGGCGTTCCAATAGTCATCCAACTTTACTAGTCTTCATGAAAATGAATAGAAAAAAACAAAAAAGTTAGACAATTTACACCTAATTCTTGAAAACTGTTGTTACAAAATTAATTGTTTTTTTTAAAATAAATATTTTATTCTTCCTTTGATTATTGTGTATTATTGTGTATTATTGCATAGCAATCCCTCTCTCATAACTACCCTTCCCCCCATGAAAGAAGTTAAATTCAGAAGGCTGCCCCCCTTCTGTTTGAGCTGTATATGCCCCTGGTAACAAAAGCTTAAAAAATTTACTGAGCTTAAAAACACACTGAAAATGTATTTCATTAGCACATCTAATTATTACTCTGTAGAGCAGTATCTAAAACCAAAGTAAATATAATTATCATTTTTCTGTTAGCTGATTAGCACAATGAAACACAACAAACAACAACAATTTTAATGGCTTTCTTTTAAATGGTGTAAAGAATTTTTGTTACAGAAGATATTTTTAAAGCTAACATCATACCAAGTCAACTGTAGTACATAGATTAAATAAATAATTCATTATATATTAATTAAATCTCCCCATTTTAAGATGGGCAACATTAATAAAAGTTGTGCTTAGGTCCGTACTTAAGTCTACTGATAAATTAGCTAAAAAAATATATCTTCTGCCTGAAAACATTCCGTATAATTTGAAAATAAAATGTTACAAATTTTTTATTGTGTGCGATTACAGTATTGTTGTATTGTGTTTTTATATTATTTTAAATTTGTTCTTAAAGTGGAGAATTGAATAATTATAAATTCTTTATTTGCCTAGAGATGTTTCAATTTACGGTTCGAAGAAAACTCTGCATGAACCGTGTAAATATAAACGACTGTGATATTGTTATGTGCTGTTGCATGTTGAATTGCGTAAATTTATGTATTTATTTATAAATATCAAAATGGTTTTTTATTTTTTAAGAAAATTTATAGTAGATAATTATTATTACTTAAAAAAAAGAAAGAAAATTGCTTGTTTCAGCTTTTTTTAAACGTTCTATTTCAAGAATTACATTCTTTAGAAACGATTAAAATGTGAAACTGCAGTATTTGTTAGTTTTCGTTTCTTCGATGTATCACTATCGTTATGATCGAGTTATCGTAAATTTTAACCTAACTTGCTTCACGGTAATCGAGGTGTGAGCTGTGCTCGTGTAAAGGTTATGTTTTTATGCGTGAGATTAATTTGTTTATGATTTTATTTTGTAAGTATATTTAAATTATAGCGATGTCTGAGGCGTTGATACTGGCCTTTTCTTTAATGAACACCGGATCTGTGCTGTTTTTAATTGTGTATTTTGTATCCTTGTAACTTAATTAAGTTATGTATTTTAACTATTTTCCTGTAGATCATTACTTTTTATTTTTGTTTATATACCAAATATAACATGTAAGTTTTACAATTTTTTCTAATTACTTTAATCTTCATTTTTATCAACAACCTAGCTGGTTTGATGTGCTTCTACATTACTTTTTACTGTGTATTAGTATAATTTGAGCATATTTATTACGTATGAGTCAGTTATTTACTTTCACACTTGCATTTAACGCTTAAATCAGAAAGATATCTCGGATCTCATATATTTTTTTTAGAGATGACCTCTTGAATAGTCCCCACCAAAACAGTTGCTGTTAACTTAATTTGCATTATAGTTTAGTTTTTTTTAATAACATCTTTATTTATACTTATATTAATTATTTTGTTGGTATTTGGTATTTCAGATGTTAAAAAACTGGTCTTGTTATAATGAACAAAATTAAAAATAAGTTGTTTCTTGAAAAACCTAGTGACACTCAAATTTGTTATCCTGGTAATTTTAAGTTTTAGTTATATTGCTTTTTTAATTATTACTACTGCATCTTTTGTATTCTTTCATTTTTTTGTTAATACATGCTGTTTGTTTACTTGAAAATTTCAGTGTAGTTGCAGAAGGAAACTAAAAGTAATTATTATTTGTTATCTGTGATAGTTATTGTTACCGACTTAATGTAAGATAGCACATTGATTGAAAAAACAATAAAAAATTCTGGGTGTTATATGATGAAGTATTTCAATGTATTGAATCAGTGAAAGATTTCTTTTATTACTTCCTTGCAACCCTTTTGTGGAGTATAATTTTTTAAATTAATCCTTGTGTATCACGCCTCGCAACACTTCTAATGAAGGAAATGCATAATATCATTGATAAGATCACCTAGAAGAATATATTCATGTATTTAGATTGGTTCTAACATTTCTTTTAATTGATATATATATATATAATATAAACTTTGCTATTTTTTTATGATGTGTGCTCCACCTTTTTATTAAATTGTTTTTTTCATAATATTATTTAATGAGGTCAGAAGTAACAACTTTTAACCACTAATAAAACTATTAAAAAAAAAAATGAAAAATAAATTAACAAACATGTGCATTCTATATAATTTATTTCTTTTGAAGTGGATATTTTATATGAATAATAGATAATAATTTAAAAGATAAAATTAGCTCCATTAGTTCAGGTATTCAAATGCTGAATCCCACAATATTTATGCTCTAGATTATTATTTTCTTTTTTTATTTATTGTTATCAATTGTGAAAGAATGAAAACTACATGTTTCAACTTAATGTTTACAATTTGAACTATTGAATAATAATTAGAAACAGGAGATAATACATAGATACTTTTTAAAATAACTTTGAGTGGTTGTATCACATGACTCGGAGACATATACAAGCTGCGCAGTGAATAAATAAATATTTTATCAATTTCCGAGTGATCTGTCTCATTATTTCAATCCCTATGTACAGTTATTGGATGGTCTGCAGATCATGGCTTTCACTTAACTTTACTTCTTTACTGCTCCAACTCAAAAAACATTCTCCTCCTTGGTCGTTTTTTTGATGCTCCTAATGCAATCTAACCATCCTTTTCTTTGTACTGTAGATCTTTGTCATATTATGTTTAGATTAAAAATTAATTTTGATACTATAACAATTTGCATTTTCTTTAAGCAGCTAATTTTCTTTAAATCATCTTGCTTTGCCAAATCATTTTGGACATTAAACATTTTTTTTTTAAAAACGACAAGTTACATTGTGTTATAACTGTAAACGATTAAAATATTGTGACACTTCTTTTGTCATAACTGCAGTTATTAGTTTCATGTTTTTAAAAAAAAATAAGGGCCGTTGCTTTTTCTTTGTATTACTACTTTTAAATGGTTTGTTTCATCTGTTAAACAATGTGTAAATGTAAAACAAAAGTTAATTACTGTTAATTTTTATTACATTTTAATTGAATTGTGTACTTATGATTTAGTTGAATGTATTATATTGTTAGTTAGTTATTCAGTTTTGTTAATTTCATATGATTTTATTTTTTGAATATAATAGAATAAAGTTTGTTTTCTCATATTTTATGAGTTTTCTTCTTCTTTCTTGTATCCAGTTAGCTCATACTTTTTTTGGGAGAGGATTTTTACCAGAATCCTTTAATATTATTTTATAATTTTTCCCTATTTTTAATATCTCGCATGTTATTTGTTCTTTTAAATCTAGAGGTTTTTGCAGACCATTTTAGTTCCATTTTTTATTTGTGAAGTGATCAAATATTTTATTTTGTTAATCTATTATTATTCATTCTATAAGGGTGCCCTTAAAATTGAAGATTTTCCTTTAGAGAATTTTTCAGTTTGTTCATATTGTTTTAAATCAGGTTGTATTTTCCAGCCTTCTTCGCTTTTTGTAGGTGGAATGGTTTTATGTAAAATTCTTCTTTAGTAATTGTCTATTTTTTCTACTAAACCTTAAATAAATAGATAAGCATTCAGAGGCGTATAAACTTGGTTTTTATATTGTTTGGTTTAATTTTGCATTTCTAGATAAGGATTTTTTGTTTTATTAAAGTTTTTAATTAATGGATAGACTTTATTAAATCTTTTTATTATTATTGTTACATTGAGAGTAAAAATGAGAGATCTGTAGATCTCTCATTTTTAATCCATTTTGTTCTATTACTTCAATAAGATATTTGAATTGATTGACTTTTATATTTCATTTTTAAAAGTTTTATTGCAATTTTAAATATATTTTGTTTTTTCACTGGAAATTTATAGATCTATTCTGATAGTGATTTTATTGTAGATTTCTGTTTGTTTTTGCATTGATTCTAAATCTTTTGTTAAGAAGGCTAAATCATTTGCAAAAACTTAGCATTCTACTCGTATTTCTAAATTTTGTATCCTAAGAAGATTTTGTTAATTTTTGAGGTTTTTAGTTTTTTTTATTCTCTTATTTTTTTTTTAACTCTGTTAAATAGAATTGATGAGAGAGAGGCTTTCTCATCTCCCTGCCAAACATGTGTACTTATCAGGAAAATAGTTAAAGATTTCTCTTATGAATTCTACTTGTACTGTAAGATTTTATTATTATTATTGTCTCGCCATATTTTAATTTATAAACTGCTGTATTTTGGTTTTAGAGAAACTTATATAAAATGAGTTTCTTCTTATCTGGGTGGTAGATCTTTCTGTGTGCATTTTGGTGGTGATATTTCAGAATCTTACTTGATGAAATCTGCTGTTCCTCAAGATTAATCTTGGACCTCTATTTTTGTGTTATATTTGTTTATATGTTAATTGTGGAATTCAGCAGTATGCTGATGACTTAAAACTTTATGAGGAGATCAAGACAGAGTCAAATCAACAAATTTTACAAAGCAGTAATTATCGAATGAATGCCACTAAATTAAAAAAAAAATAAAATTCATATCCTTTACAAGGAAAACTAATCCTGTGTGTTATGATTATATTATCTCTGGGGAAACAATAAGCAAAGTAGTTGAAACCAAGGATCTTGGTATTTTCCTTGACAGCAGGTTACTACTAGTCAGTCATGTGGAGTCTATAAGTAGCAATTTCTTTTAGAAGAAATTTGGAATTGGACAAAAGTTATTCAAAATCCTAACACCTGCATCTTACTGTATAAGGCACTAGTAAGAAGCCATCTTGAGTATTCCACCTGTACTTGGAACCGTAAGCAACTTTTCTGGTAGGAATTGATCGAAGGTGTCTGGAACAAATTTGTATCATGGCTTTGCTGAAAGTGGATCTTTCTGAGTTAACTGTGACCAAGCTCTAGCATTGATTTGATATTCCTGCTTTGGCCTTGAGAAGAGAAACATTTGATATTATGCTACTTCATAGATTTCTGCATGATGGGCGTCCCCATTGTGTTGACGTCAGCATAAAAGTTCCCAACAGATCAACGTTAGTCCATCAATTATTCCACCCAAAATGGAATTCATAGTTGTCACCTTTTGAAAGGTGTATGGAGGAAAAGTGATATTGAAGTTGATCTCTGGAGCTACTGTGATGATAAAATATTTAAAAATTACTTGCATGCTAGTCTTCACCTGCAGCTGCTGTAGAAGGAAAAAGAGAAGAAAAAGATAATAAAATTTATATTTTTCTCTACTTTCTTATACATTTAAAGCATACACACAATATACAAAGGCTGTTTCGCTATTCTGTTGCGTTTCCTTTTCCCCCCTAAGTTTTGTTTGGAGGTTAGGGGTTCAATAGTAGTGGAGGTGGAGGAGAATGTAAATTATAAAAAAAAGAAGATTTTTATACTACTTTATATACTATATAATACTTTATAATACTAGTAGATAATAATAATATATTACATAAATACTATTTTATTGGTAAAGCAGGCATTTCTTTTGTCACAGAAGGTGATGTCATTAAAGCTACTGCAGCGCTCAGGCCACATACTGCGGCTGGCATTGATCGAATCCCTCCATTTATATTGAAAGGGACTGCAGAAATCATTTCTCTATGCCTTGCTTTCATATATAATCTCACTTTAAAATTTCCTGTTTTCCCAGATTGCTGGAAAACTGTGCTGGTATCACAGTTCGGAAAAGAGATGACTTATGTGATAATGTGATATAAAAAATTATAACCAATCTCTGTGCTGAATTCAATTGCAAAGATTTTTGAGAAAATTTTTTACAAGTAGCTTTATGGGATTCTACACAATGCTATTGATCCATGCCAACATGGTTTTATGGCTCAAAGCTCTATGGCCATAGATTTGAATGAGGTGATGTCATTTGTAGCCTCTGAAGTTGAAAATAGAGGACAGGTTGACATTAAATAAAAAGTAATTGATTTTAAGAAAGTAATTTTCATTGTGCCTCACAACATAACGTTGTCCGCATATGGAGTTACTGATGCTGTGCTAATATGGTTACATTATTACCTAACCAGTAGGTCTTTCCAAGTCAAGATCACAGGAAGAGCTTCTAAATGATATGTTGCAACATCTGGGGTTTTGTAAAGCTTACATCTTGCATCATTGTTATTTAATGTTTTTTAACAATTCTGAGAAAGGCATCAGTCTAACATCTTGCTAGTTACTGACAACCTCAAACTTCTTGCAATGTTGAATAATTATGATGATTTTGTTGTTCTGCAAACAGACATTTTACACAATTGGTCTAATACAAATTGTACACCATTAAATTTAGACAAAATTGACATTTTTAACGTTTTCATGAAAAATCACTGGCCAACTATCAATATAAGATCTCTTATAAAAGCATAAATCACGAGGAAGTAGTATGTAATTTGGGTGTACATATTGATAGGAAGTTACATTTTACTAACCACGTTGACAAAATTGTTACCAAATCAATAAGACACCTTGAGCTGTTGCTTTGGATTGATCGCAATTTCCAAACAGTAAACACTATCTTACACGTATATCTCACCATTTTTGATTATTCTTGAATCCTGCTACATGATTTGGAATTACAAGAAGGATGATACCAGTGAAAATTGAAGAGAAGACTGTTTTCCAAAATGCATTATCGTGGCTTACTGAACATTTTCCATCCTACGAGGATGATTGCAGATGGTAGAGAATCATGACCCGTATGTCAAAAAGAGGCTTTGGGATGTGATGTTTGCTTCTAAGGCTGTACGGATGTATTGAAATTGATATTTCAAGCATTGGTTATAGGGTGTCTCATGTGCTTACAGAAGATTTAATTAATTTCATTATACCCAGTATAGTCAACTTACTCCTTTGGTAAGATATTTAGCATTGCTTAATATAGTCTGCTATGAATTCTTTCTTTTCTAACAGTGTTGGTGTCTACAAGAAGAGAGTAGAATGATTGATGTTCAATTATATGGAAGAGTTCATTTATAAAATTACCTATTATTTTTATTTTTTTAAATTTTACTATTTGTTATAAAGAATTGATGTGACTTTTTTGTGCTAAGACAATATACCGAGGTATTGCTACTGTAATATTATCCCAAAATCAATTAATATATATATATATATTTTTTTTTTTTGTTATTATATGGTCTGAATTATAATGAGAATTATTAACTGTTTTATCATTTAATTATTCTTAGCTAGGAATATAAGTTTTATAGCTCCTTTCTTGTATGAAACATTGAACTATATCTGTTCCATTGTATTGTAGTATAAACTGTGACTATTCTCAGCAGAATTAGAACTTAATGTTTTTCTGCTACAAAATCAACATTTGAGCTTAAACTATCACTAATGCGCATTTTGATCCATTTTCTTAAATACATTAATACCATGTAATAAAAATGTAGCTCTTATTGTTGACGTCTAAGGATGAAAGAGGTCATCCATATCATTCTTTACTGATACATCTTCAGTAAAGTTTCATGTCAGGTTTGGTGTAAAGCATAATAGTGCCACAGTATATTTCTACATGTTTTGGGAATTGAAGCTTGTTGGTTTTGATAATAGTTGAATGTATAAAGGTCATAATAGTTAACTTAAATTTTTTATTGATGTTAAATGTAGTGCCAGCAGAGATGCGTCCTGAAAGGCAGCCATAACAGAAGTGGATGAAGGGCTTCTACTCAACCCCTCCTTTAAAACTTACATTTAAAATTAACTTAAATCAGCAATTGCGACTCCTCCGGAGAAAGGGGCGCATTGCTCCCTCCATATAGTTAGTGCCCCGTTGTGGTGTATTCCTGCTAGCCTATGAAGCGTTAGCACCGAAAGTGGACGGTCTGAAGGGGAATTACGTCGGGAGGACAGGTTTCATAAGCCTAGCCTTCTGCGGTCGGCCCATAAAATGGGTTTGATAACGCTGGTTTAACCACGGATTGGAATGCAATTAAATCCGTCCTTAAAAACACAAAATATTAAATAAGACAAAACTTGAAAAATTAGACCCGTCACTTAAAATAAAACTTTAAAAACACGCCCGATACAATCATCCAGCAGCAAGGGACTCTGTCCAGGTTCTGCGATCCATAGGGAGAAACTATAAACTCCCGCCAATTTTGCATTCCATTCCATTCCATTCCAAATGTAGTGAAAATTATTTTATATAAAAAGTGTGTGGTGGAAATTTCTCAACAAGATTTGTTCTAAACCTTCCAACTTTTTTTAAATAGTCTGCCAATGCAAAGCTATAGAAATGCTGCTGCATTCTTTGTGACTATGGTAACATCAATTACAACATCATTCTATTGTGATTATTCATTGATTTATAGCCTTTTGTTTATTAGTATGTTTTGTGAAATTCAAGATGACTGAGATATGAGAATGAATCAACATTAAGATTGCTTTTGTTGTAGACTTTTAAAGATTCATGGAATGATTGAACAAATGTATTTTAATCAATAAATGAGCTCTACATATTGCTGAGAGCAGTTAAAGTGATATAAAAAGAGCTGTCAGCTAACAGTTGACCTGTTTTTAGGACAACCTTCAATGTCCAGTGTATATTCATTAATAACAATCATACGGATTATCCAAAATTTCATACTAAAGAAGTGCCTCTTGACAGATATATATATATATATATATATATATATTATTGATAAAGTTAGTTCCATTGATCCAAAAATCTGTTATATCTGTATTTGATTACCAAATTGTAACGAGATTTTTTTTTTCTTGAGATTTGTAATCTTTAAGCAAGACTGATTTTTCTCACTTAAAACATTTTTAATTAGTATTTATTTACCCAAGGAATGAAAAAAAGTTAAATAAGCCCAGATTACATTTAAATACTTCATTTCAATAAAGTAAAAATTAACCAATAATTAGAATACAATAAAATAATAATTTCAGTTATTGAACACGTAAAACACTATTAATTGAAATCAAGGTATCGAGTTCAAAAAGTAAAGTGCTTAGCTTTCAGTGTACATCTAACAGCAGTACTCTTTGATTTTAGTATTATCAGTTATTTTTTTAGCCACAATTTGTTGATATTTCATTATAAACATAATTTGAGCAAATATAAGTAAGATGTAACCGTATTACAATATCACTTTATGAAATTGATATGTAACACTAGTTATATTGAACATTTAAAATCTAAAAATTGTTTTCTGAATAAGAAATCACATAAGCTTTAAGAACTTATATTACAGAAATAGCTGAATTTTTTTTTTGTTTTTAAATATTTTTGATCAAATTTATTTTATGAGAAATCATAATATTTTTTTTTACCATTGTTTTTCTTAATTTATATTGAATTATAGATTATTACCCTGTCAGATTTGGAATGTGATTATTTAAATGCTCAACAGTGCTGTTCGAAATTAAACTTTGTAAGTATAATTTTTACCATTAATTTTTTTGTTTATAATAATAATGTTATTTAAAATAATTTTTTTTTGTGATGACCACATTGTTGAAATAGTGTTAATTATGCCTATCTGTAAGAGTTGGGAGAGGTATTTTTTTAATGAATTATTGAACTGCTGTCTACATAAATAACTAAATATTTTATTCTCTTTAATATTATCAACATAATATTATTTCATTACATAATAATGTATTATATGTAGATCATGCCATAAATAAATAGATTTTTATTACTACGTGGTTAAAAAAATAGGACCTTCCTCAGCATTTGCATGGATGGATCAAGGGAAACTATGATAAAACCTTGATTAGAGCAATATCATAAAGTACAAATTATTTATAAAAAAAAAAAATAGAAGTGATTAGAGTATCTATTAATTATTTAAAATACAAATACCTGAAATAATATTAAGGTAAACTCATGAGGATATTAAATACAAAAAATAACTGTGAGCAAGTGTCAATTCAGAAAGCATTAATGAAAATTATTTGAATACATATTTATGTAAATTTTGAAAAGAAAAAGAAAATCTTTTAATTGTGCATGGTTCCCACAGGTAGTAAAAATCAGGAAATATAAAACTTCGGAAAAGTCAGGAATTCTTAGAAAATCAGTAAAAAATTTCAGAGAATTGCATTTTTGTTGACAAATTAAGATTATGTTAGTTATAATTAATAAATTATTTTTTAAGTAATGCCAAAATATATTTGATATACTTTCCCCATATCGGGAAGTGGTCATCCCCATCACCCAGCTCATTGCAACTATGTGTATCAAGCAGCCATTAACATGTCCTGTTCTTACTTACATTCCCTAATTATTATTTTATATTAATGGAGGAATATTCCAAAGTGCAGTTAATTTTTTCACTGGTGAAATTTTAACAAAAAATTACCATTGAAAAATTTAAAGGTTGTTAAATGTTTTCCTGAAATTTCTCTCAAACCTCCATGGATTTGTTTGTATTTTAGGTAATTAATTGGTTTTAAACGGCATCTAAAAAGACTGTGTTTAATGACTGGTGGTTAGATATAAACTCACACCCAGAATTCAGTTGGTTGAAAAGAAATAGTGTATCGTGTTTTTTGTGATGTATGTAAAAAACATTTTGTTCTTTACCTGGATCTTCTGGTCAGAGTAATAGCATTTCAGCAGCAAATGATACATTTGAATCCTCGACTTCATTTACACAAAGTAACAACACAATTACATCTTTTTGTTATAAAGACGATGTTTCTAAGGTGGAGATTATGTAGGTTCTCAATGTACAAAATAAGTTACGCTTAAGTTCATGTGAAGATAGTGGTGCAACTTTTAAAATTATGTTTCCTGATAGTTGTACAAGGTCAAAATTCCAGCTTGGAGCTACTGAATGCTCTTATGTCATTAATCATTGCCTTGCACCATACTTTGTTGATATTCTGCAAATACATTAGAATAATAATGACAAAATATTTTTCAAGTAAATGTTATTAATGTTTGTTTTCTGTACAAAATAAGGTGTTCTGTTCTAGTTTTCCTTTAAGTTATGATCATACAACCAAGTTTTTTTGTGTGCAAACCAAGTTATTAAATATTGTTTTTTGTTTACTTTGCAAAATAATATAGGCTAGTTTTTGTGAAAAACATTTAGCAATTTTACATGCGAGCCAGTTATTTTAAAAAATTGATTTAGTTAGTTTTTATTTCTTAATCTAAGTTATTTTAATTATCTCATAATGTTCATTTTTATGCAAAAAAAGCTTATTAAATATTGTTTTTTTCTGTACTTTGCAGTGTAATTTACTGAAACAGTTTATCACAAAAAATAGCTTAATTTTAAATGTATATTGTAAAACAAAAATCTTTAAAAAATAAACTTTAAAAATGAATGTAATAATAACTAATAAAAAAAGGTGTGAGTTGGGCAGCTATGAGGATGGTGGAGGCTGCAAAAAGATAAAATATCTTTATATTTTGTGGAGTAAGTGACAATAGCTAACATTGTGAAAGTCAGGAAATTTTTACTAAATTGGTTAGTAAAAGTCGGGAAAAATGAATCTTAAAATTCGATGGATACCTGTTCTTTAAAAAAAATCAACAGGAAGATTTTTCAGCAATTGTTAAAAAATTAGTATCTATTCTTTTTAGGGAAAAATAGTATATTCATAAATACAAACACATGGATAAGTTCCACCGGAATAGAATTCAATACAAGTTTAATCATCAGTTACCCATATAATATCATCTGACCTATTCCAAGTGTTGCAAAATGATCAGGTTGTAAGGAAGTGTAATTTTTTATATTATTCAAAATTCTAGTTCAATTTATTAATTGATTTTTTACTGCCTTTTAGAGTTATTGTGGAATAGACTATCTATCTCAGGCTTTCATATGACGGTGTGACACTTGTAAATACTACAAGCACCACTTGTCACAGTACCTTTAACTGTGAGAAATGATTTTTTAATAAAGTTCCTTTGATATTCAGAGGTCATTTTTAGAGCTGAATATTATCTACATTTATTGGGTTGGGCTTGTTGGAGAATGTAAAGGAAAGTCACTTTACTTCTCACTTTTCGTAAAAAGCTGGACATGTAAAAGCTTTGTATTCTTAAGAATAATTGTGCTATTTTTAGGAGTAACATGTGTAACTCATTTTAGATCACTTATAACTATTAATTTCTGGCATTACAATCAGTATTTTATTGTTCTACAGTTCTTTATACTATGTTTTTGATTTATATGTAATATTTATTAGCTAGTAAATTACAACAATTACTGTCCATAAACTGTTTCTGTCATTATTTTGTTGTGTATATTTCTTAGGAAGAAAGGATTTAGTAATTAATGATAATTTTTGCTAAGTGCAACTCATCGTGGACTGTTTATATTGTATAATTACTGTTATTGGCAGTTTTGAGATTCAGATTAACCTTCAGGCTGCTGGTATCTTGTACATATATACATTTACTTAACTTAACACTATTAATATAAAAAGAAAAATTTATAAAAAAAATTCTATATTGTTACAGTGGATTTTACCAAAGTTTATTGCTCATTTGGCCCTATTGGTGCTTTTTATTCTTTATGGTTTCTGGTACTTGGCAATTGGTAATTTACCAATTGTTTTATGGCTTGGATATGAGTAAGTACAATAGTTTTACTAATTTTATTTATTATTAGATAATAGTTTTGACATTTTTGTAAAAATTTATTTTATATTTTAATACTTAAACTATAAAATTTGTAAAGGAATTTGATTCACTGAAATGTATGTGTTAAATTCATTTAAAATTATTTTATCTTTGATAAAATTAGTGAACAAACACAAAAAAAAGATCTTTATTAATTAAAAAAATATTTTTTGTTACGACAGACTGTTGAAGTGGCTGGCCTCTGTGGCGTGAGTTGTAGCGTCTCGCCCTTTCATTGGAGGTCCTGGGTTTGAATCCCGGTCAGACACAGCATTTTCACATGCTACAAATCATCCATCTCATCCTCTGAAGCAATACCTAACAATGGTCCTAGAGGTTAACTATTGGAGTGGGATGGGGAAAAAAATTTTATAGTGTTTTGAAGGCCTGTTGATGAAGAAAATATACATGCAAAAAACTCCCATTAACATATTTTGTGAAACAAGATATAGCTAAAAAAGAAAATTATATAAAGGCGTTTTTTGAGGAAGTGTAGAATATTAAATAAAAATTTTAGTATCTATCTACCAAGTTAGAAGAAAATCGGTCAACGGGGTCCAGAGTTGTAAGACCAAATACAGGCCAATATACATATGTACATACCCATAAATGTCCATTAGATAAAAATAGATTTTTTGGACCTAGAGGAGCATTGGACTAAACATTTATTTTGCAAATTATTTACAATTTATTTATATCTATTTTTTTTTCTAAATGCCTCCCTAATGCACAAAACTTAAAAAAAGACCAGTTTTTTTTACTGATCTACAAGGGTTATCTCTAAATTAAAAACTGTTGGGAAATTTCTTATCTTAAAGTTGGCCATTCATGGCCACACTAGTAATATATACACTGCATTGTTGTCTGTAAGTTGTCGCATTGTAGTATCTTTGATTACATGTGAGTTACGTTATAAAATTAATAGGAAAATCGATTTTGCCGCTGACTGTGAAGTACATGGAATCATATGTTTTTATAACCATTAAAATGTTAAGCCAGCTGAAATTCATAGGCAATTGGTTGCTGTGTATGATGATAATGAATGAAAGAAATGTCTGGAAATGATGTAAAAGGTGTGGAAATAACAGAATTAAAGTGCATGATGAAGAATGTTTGGAAAGGCTTTCAATAATCACCAAGGACTTGTTGAAACGTGTCGATGATGAAATCAGAAAAGATCGTCTCTTAACGATTTCCAACCTGGCCCTTCTTTTTCCTGATGCTTTAAGAGCTGTTATTGGTCGTATTTTTCACGACCATTTAGGTTTCGGAAAAGTTTGTGCATGTTGGCTACCATGTCTTAACGGAACGTCACAAAAAAATCTGAAATTTTTTACACTGAAACTGTCTTTACTTTTGAGATAACCTCTTGTATATACTTTCTGTTATTGCTATAGCAGTATAGTTTGCTCTAGCCGGAAAAGTAAGAATAATAATTTGTAACAATTGTTAAAAAATAAATTTTATAAAGTTCCTTGCTCAACCTCCCTACAATTCTCTTTATACAGACCAAATGCATGTTAGTAAAAGTATCAACTTAAGATGTAGTTGATTGTGAAGGTCATCTTATTTTATGTTTTTTTTTTTATTTTTCTACGCCAATCCAACCATGTATCCCCTTAAAGTTTAATATTCTAACTTGCAATATTGCTGATGTCTGATTACATTATTTTTTTGGGTTTAATAACTATTTATTCTGTTCAATATTTCGATGCCATTTGAGAGTAACATTAAAAAACCTCAACACTGTAAAGTACATAAAAAATATACATAAATTGACTCCTAACGTACAGATTGACTCCTAATAAAAAATGCATAGAAAGCTTACAGAGAAAAAATAACTTACATAAATATGCACAAATAAGTATTCAGAGAAAGTATTACATAAATTCAAAGTATAAACTGCAATATAGCTTTCTAGACAAAAAACTAACACATGAATTAAAATCACCCAATTGATATTATGATATGTATAGGAATGTATACTATTTCTGCAGGTATGGAAACTTTTTCATTGGGCTAGTAGGATGCAACTTCAATCTAGGATGTAATAGGTTTATAAAAGCATTCTGTTGTAACATGAGTAAACGTTCTACAACCATCTGGTACAAATAAATCTCAAATACACAAATCTAATTTATTATGTATGTAATTTACATATGAAGTATTTTAAATGAATAAATTCAGTTCAAAGCGAAATACTTTTTCAATCCATTATAAATTTGTGAAATAACAAAGAAATTATCAGTAATATTTTTGACGGGAAATAGAGCTTACTATGGAAGGTTGCAAGAGTAAAATGAAAGTGCTTTAACACCCAGTTAAAAAATTTGTCATTTAAGATTTTGTTTGGCTAGTCATTCATAGAATTCAAAATTAAGTCTATTTCAGGAGAGCAATACAGAATTGCTCATCAAACAACAGAATTTGTATAAACAATGTCCTTTTTTCTTTTCTTTTTTTTCAGCTTTAATTGTTATGTGAGTAAACAAATTTTATAGCATGACTTGTGTTAATTTGTTTAATTGTCAGTGATTAAATATGATATTTTTCTTGTCTAGAAATTCTTCATAAGTGATACCTGTTAGGTATAATTTTATCTCATTTAGCAGTGCAGTCTGTTCTATAACATTTATTCTATAGGTAGTCTTTTGTAGAATTTTGGTCCTACATATTCAAATTTTCATTGAGCTAGTGCTCAATTATTATTTGGGAAATTCACATTCAGAATATTAAATCTAGTTTTGACAATGCAAGGAGCTGGAATTAATTGATATTTTTTCAGCAAGTATGTCAATGTTCATAAAGTGTAGATCTATCTATTGTAAGTTAAAAATAGCAGTCAAATGATTGTGCGAATGGGATGACTTTTGATACTCCATATATTAATTTTAGAATTAAATTTTTAGCTAATTGCAAATTTTTTAGATGATTGTTCAAAATTCTGCCCCAGCTCTATTAAAATAACTTGATGTAGAGTATTGCTCTATAAACAGTCAAATAATTTAAAGATTTTTTTGAAACCTATGCATATATTAATCTTAATATATTTTTGAGGTGTTCTCTATGCTTCTACCAATTAACATGACAGTCTATTATAATTCTCAGATATTTAGTAGAGGGATTGTTCTCTATGAAGAAAGGAAGATACTGTCTGGAGAAATCAGTGTTTATTGTCGATTTACAGTTAGATGCAGCTGACCCATTTTAGTTTGAGAAATTAGTACAATTTTTGTCTTATGTGGTTTTTTTTTAATTAGTGATTTGCAAGCCAGTTTGATATAATATTGACAATGGAATAAGGTCTGACTGATTACACTTTTCCCTACAAGTGTCTGAAGTAATGATAAAAATATTGTGTGCAAATCCTATTATATTTGTGTTTGGTCAGTTAAGAATCTATAAAAAGTATATATAAAATAAATGACATCACTGTTCCTAGTGGTATTAAACCTAAACCATAACAACTATATTTCTTCTTGTCAATCTATGTACTATTTATTTTAACCGCTTGTATTCTATTATTTAAATAAATTTTGGAAAAATTCAGAACCCCCAGTAACTCTTACATATCTTAAATACTTGTATTCAAATTTTGCATTTATATGAATCAAATGATTTAGAAATATTCCTAGAAGTTTATTTTTTTTTATTCATCAGTTTATTACTTAACTCATTAATTCTACAAAGATGTTGGTCTTACTCTTTCAGAATCAAAACTGATTTGGCGTATAAAATTGTTATTCTCTAAGAATTGGGTTATCTAAATTTAATACATGTTGAGAATATTTTGGTGAATGTTTTTAGTAAGACTTTAGATCTATAACAAGGTACTATTTGATAGTCATCAAATTTAAATATTGGATTATTATGGCTGTTTATGTTCATCTTAAAACATTCCTGTATCCATGCAAAAATAAAGTAGCCAGAGGCTTCAAATATAATCTGTGATTTTTTTCAGTAAAGTCATTGTTCTGCAGTTCTGCAGTTGCTATGTTTCTTTTCAGTTTTTAAATGACTCTGACTGTTTCATGCTCTGTTGATTTAAATAGATTTAATAAGCTTAGGTTATAGATTACATAAAGTAAAAATATTTGTACTCTATCTGATATATTTGTCTTTGAGTTTATATCAGTTACTATTTTTTTGTCAGCATCTATAAAATAATCATTAAATTTATTGGTTATTTCTCTAGATCTTTGATCTGTACTTATTAGACTGCCATTTACAATTTGGTGTTTTGTATGCTTTTGTTTTTATTTATCCGTGAATGTTTGATAGTTTATCATTTTCTAAAATTATTTTGGCAGCTATCTGCTTGATTTGTTCTTAATTTTATTGTGCTAATTTTATTTTTAAAGTATTTCTGTTTTTTAAGTTTGTTAGCCTATTGTTAAAAGGTTCAGTCTTCAATTTCTGTCCCAGTTTGTCCCTTTACTTATGGATTTTATAGTGGCCTCTATGACTCATGGTTTTAATATTTTTAAATTTGGCTTGATTGTTTTTTCTATGATTGCATCATTTACATCATTAGTTGGAGTCTCAACGTATTGATTTTCATCACTGTATATTTGATGTTTTATGTTCCAGCCAGTGTGTTTTCAAACTTTCACATAATTTTTTTTGTAGTTAATGTGTTAGTTGTTATTTACTGTTCCCTCATGTATTCCCCATGTAGAGTCCCACCATTATATCATAATGATCTTGATATGAATTTTATGAATCCAGAAATGTGTGCATGTTATTCAAATCATTAATTTTATAACTATGTTTTATAAATGTAATTTTATAAATGCATGTTTTACTTGTTTTGTATCGTTGTAGGTGTATTACCAAATCATTTATAGCATTTGTTACTGTATACTGTGTAGTTAACTTAATTCTTCATTTAACCCTTTCAGTATGCCAGTGTTTGTGCCTCTTAATATTAAAGTCTATGCCAATGTTTCATTTAGAGTCTAGTTTTCTATATTCTCTATAAATTTTATTTTATCTCTGTTGGAGGCTGTGTAAATTCCAGGGATACAGATATTAATTTAATCTTTCAAAATATCTCTGAAAAATATATTAGAATGATTTATATTAGATTCCACATATGCTGTTTATTTTATTGTGAATATGATTCCCTCACATTTATTTTGGCTATTTTTTTATGATGAATAACAAGCAGTTATAATCTCAAATGTGGCAGAAAATTTACCATCCGATAAGGAGAGACTAAGAGTGATCAAAGCACTAACGTATTTATTATAATTTTGTTGACAGAATTGTTTATTAGAGTCTTACTTTTACAGGTTTTAATAATCATGAACTCTGTACTAACTGTTTGTTGTCAGTTGTATCTATTGTGTTAAATGTTTGTATTAACCAAACAATCATCTATTTGTTTTGTAAATTGACTGGAATTTGTCACTTCAATAACATTTGTGGTCCTACTTTAGGTTTTATTAATTACGTTGAGTGTGTCCTGTTTGTTAAATAGTGATAATTTTAAGATAACAAAGATCCATTTTTCACTGGTACACTAGCTTCATTTCTGTTAGCAATCAGATGGCGATATTTCCACCAGACAAACGTCCATCCTTTATCCATTGCCGATTTCCATTAACAGGAGAATTATTTTTGGAGTTAGTTGGTCAATGATTGTGAATCTTCCTTCTAGAAGTGATTTGTTGAGAGCTCTAAAGTACAATCCAAACCCATTTCCAATATCTCATTAACTTTTTTGTTTTCTTTAATATCTTGGCTTTAAATTTGTTCATCCACTTCTCTTTTGTTATTCTCGTAGTAAATCTAATTGTTATGGCTGGACTAATTTCCTGTTCTTGCTTTAGTTTTTTTTATTCTTGATAAGATGTCTATGGGCTGCATTAATTTCATTACTATAAAATGGAATATAAAATACTTGAACTATTTTTCTAAATATCTCAAAATTGTCCTCTCAGAATGCATGTATAAAATATTTTCCTTCCTTATATAGGCATGAATATATTTATTCTCCCCCTCCAGTTTGTGTAATTGTGTTTAGATAAAAGTTTTCACAATTTTTGAACTCTTCTTTTTCCACTTTATTTAATCTATCTTTATTTATTTTATTTTATTTGTTAAAACAGTGAATTGTACGATTGTTTTTATTTGTGAGTGCCATTTTGTAATAACAATTTATTGCTTGATTGCAATCTTTCAGATTTAAATGGCTGTAACTATTCTGGAATTTTTTTCATGTTCACCATTTGATTAATTCTATTGTTGTTTTATGATACTTATACATTAAATTTCATACTACTTTTCCTTCTGTCAGTGATTCACTTTTGACCTACCTATTCATTTATTTTATTTTCTGATTGTAAGTACTGAAGATTTTCTAAGTTCATATTTCAACTTGTTATTAAAACATGTAGTTCATTCAGGCAGTCGAAGTGCTGAATCATTTTGCTATTTCTAGATAAAACTTGGTAGCAGCTTCTAAAAATTACTAGCACAGTGTGGTCGTAGTTGAAGTACAAAAATGATGAGATCAATAAAAATTATTAAAAATATTTTCATGATTATAATTTGTATCTAAGTGTAAAAATTGTTCATTTACTATCGCTAATTATTTAAAAATATTCTTAGTGCTTATCATGGACGTGTTAATTTAATTAAATTTTATATTTTATAATTAAATACTTATTTAATTACAAAAATGGATTCTTAAATACTTAATTACTTTGAATTATTATAAATCATATTTAATTAATTTAAATAATTTCTGAATAGTTGCCAGTGTTCAACAGACATATCTCTTCTTGGTAGGTGTAAGTGGTAAAGATAAAAGTACTGATATTAATAGAAAAATATTTTCCGAATGACTCAATGAATTCAAATTTGTTGTATTCTTTTGTCTCTTACTTTCATTCTTCACTCCCAATTCCTAATCATACCAAAGTTCAACTTATTTCACTGTTTTAGGTTTTAAAATTTGTTGAATAAATTTAATTGCATTTACATTTAATTATTACCAAACCTCTTAAGTGGTTTTAATGTAGGCCTTGGTGTAGTATAAATTTCTCTTCAGTTTACTAAAAAACATTTATTATAAACCTTGATTTAAAAATTTAACTCAGCAATGACATTTACCTAGACATGGCACAAATTGAAAAACTTTTTCAATTTTGCAGAAAAAAGGATTTCTTCCAGCGCTTATAAAATTAAAATAAAAACAACTGTACTCAAAAAAATTATATGGAATCTGGTAAGAGAGTTCAAGTTAGAAGTGTGAAGTCAATTTAAAATACTTAATCTCTCTACTCATTGTGACTGCTAGCTCTAATACTCACCTATTATATTGTATTGGATAAGATACGATCTACCTCAAGAAAAATAGAAGTAGGCATCATAAACCTTTAACCATTATAATAGATATCTCTGTAATAAATTAATTTTATACCCAGTTCCAGACAGTTCTGAGCACAGCCACTTTCCATAGCTTTTATTTTCTTATAATGAGCCAAATAGTATTACTATCTTTATCTTTTTTTATAAATTGATATGTTAAGAAAATTATTATTTTCAATTGTATTTTTTTTTCATTCATTTGCAATCTATTCTTAAAATCATAAAAATTAAAATTTTGTTTACAGATACTTTAGAGTACCCTCAGGTAACACTGGTGTTTATGATCCTACAGAAATTCATAACCGTGGACAATTGAGAAGACATATGAGAGATTGTATGATATATCTTGGATGGTATCTGCTGTCATTTTTTGTTTATTTATACTGGTCAGTAAGATGTTAATACAGTTTTAGAAAAATTATTTTTTTGCTTTATTATTGCTTAAATAAATTTGCTCTAAAAACTACCCAGATATGTTTATTTTATAAATACTTTTTATATTAAAATGTATTAAATTTTCTTCAAAGTATTTTCTATTGATAGCCACACACTTTTACCAGTAGATGTAAATTTTTGCGGAAATATTTCTGGAGTTCATTCTTAGAACTGAGCTGCTTCATAATATCGGTGATCACATTACTTGTGTGGCTTTTTTCAGTAGATTTTACAGTGAGAAATGAAATAAAAATTAGCTGTTGTCCAGTTTTGAGGGTGTGATGCTCCAGATACATTACATTGTACCATAATTAGTAAGATCAGTCTTCTTACATCTTAAGATACAGTGTCATCTTAAATCATTCAGTGTAAAAAATGCAGTCAAAACTTCCTACTTATATTCTAACTTTTGACACTATTTTCTTAATGAATCTCGATCTTATCACTTTGAATAGCACATCAGAACACCTTCACTTTTTTATTATTTAATACAATAGATGAACACTCGCGATAAATACCATCCTCCACACTAATGTAATCCTCATGAAAACATAGACGTTTGCTATTTTCATTGTTATCTCACTATATTTAAAAAAAACCATTTACATTTCTATAATGGTTTTGAAGCAAAATATAAATTTAATTACCCATTGTCAGGTATTTTGTACTGTTTGATGTCATATCACATTACATAAACATGGTTGTAGCTATTGTTGAAGAAACAAGAATGCCAGAGAAACATTGCTATGAAACAGTATATCTGGTAAGATTACTATTTCAAACAGAAAGTGTCAATTCTAGAAGCCTTTTTTAAAAACTTTCGTGTAAAAACTGAGTAATGTAATTATAAATCTGATTTTTATTTACTAATTTTTTTTTTCATTATTGAAGGGCTGCTTTCTATTATTTCTCACAAATTGTGGCTGTTATGAGCTTAGAAGAACTGAAAATAATTTTTCCTCTTGTTGGGCAGAAGTTGTATTAAACAGAACTAGTATTTGACTTTTTTTAACTAGAAAAATTAATATATTATGATATTTAAAGTTTATGATATTAAAAATTTTAATGAAGTAATTTTGTTTATTCACTGTTTATTTCTCTGGATAAATAAAAATAATATATTCATTGGTATAAGTTATTATTCATTGTTTTTTTTTTTTGTACTTACCCAGCTGATTCTAATAGATCAGATAAAAATAATTGTGACTCAGAACCTTAGGAGAGTTCTACTCTAGGTTATGAAGTAACTTAGAGTAGAACAGAAAATAAAATTGATATATTCAAACATTGGTTGAGAGATCAGATGTTATAAAAATTTTAATTATCCTAATTTATGTTATGGAAAATTTATTTAACTCTTTCTTCTAACCAGCCACATTAGCTGGGCTTGCAAATATTTAAATTTCCTTTTTTTTAAAGCAGGTGTTTTAGTGTATATTTTTCTTGAAGGTAGGTAACAATTTTTTTAAAAACTAAATTAGGTATTTATTTGGTGGTAGTTGTAGTAGAGATATTTTCCATAAAACATAATATTATAATTTTGTAGTAGTATTGCATGTTAATTGTACGCTTTTATTGCCTTCCTAAGCTTATTTAAAGTATTAGTAGATCTTGATAAAACGGAATTAGCTTGTGTATTTTCTACCTTTCATAACATAAGGTAATTGAAAAAGATTGATGGCCCAAATGAGGATGTAATCTTTAAAAAGGTTTGACATTTCATCTATAATATCTCTGTGAAGTGTAAATCATTAAATAGCAATCTGAAAATCATGTAGCATGTGTGTAGTTGTGTTATCTGTATCATCATATTTTACATACTCATTTTAATCATTTAGAGTTGCAATCCTTGTTCTGTTCAGTGTAGCAGTTGCAAGTCTATAAAATGAGGAATATAACTTTGGAATGTTTTACTGAACCTGGATAAATGCTGCAGATAATTTAAGTATGCTGCAGCATGTATCTTGAAATACCATAAATAATTTGACCTGTGCAGAAATACTGATGATCATCGTGTCAAACCCTACTAACAATAATTCTATGATTACTACTTATCATTTTATCTTTTCTTCTGTAAATAAAATGTTTATGATTTCTGACTTGTGGTCCATATTAAAACAGAAAAAATCTATTTCTGAATAGTATCATGTTTTTTGTGAATGGGATTGATAGCATCAGTTAGATGATGATGAAATTTAAAGTACATACTGTATGTTTGTGTGTGTGTAACATGTCGACATATCTTTCATTACACATCAGTGCAACCGTAGCAGTGAATGAATTAAAAATAGATGATGAATTTTAAATCAGTAATGTATAAAATAAGTAAAAGTTAACAAGTCATAAACAGTTTTGTATGTGATCATATTCTATACAGAATGTTTTGCCATTATACAAATTTATTTTTTATATCATTCATTGAAGTTTTAGTTGTGTTCTTTTATTTTTTTAATCCATTACTTCCTCCAGTTCATCTACCCTTAAACCCTACGTTTAACATATTATCAATTTTCTTTTCCAGTATTGTTGCAGGTTCTGATATGTTTGATGCTTCCTCCCAATCTTATGCCCTTTTTTCTGTGTTTACTAAACAACGCTACATGAAGTTTAAAGTACATATTGTATTTTCCATACATGAAATGTATTATTCCATTGTAACGTGATGTTTAGTAATTGTGTAAGTGTGCATGCATTTTTACATACAACTATGTGTATGTTTTGTTTTAGCATGATAATTGCAATATTGAAGGATGAACCGAAGGAATATAAAAATTTAGCAGAATTTTGATCATAGTCTGAGTATCGCATTATTATTCTTTGTTTTACAGTATGATCAATTGCATGTTGAAGGATAATCCATTAGAAAAGGAAGATGGTGAACACGCCAGTGAATTCTAACTCGATAGCTGAAGAACAAAAAAAAACACAAAACACTTAAGCGATCAGTAGATTTGTATATTCATAAGATATAAACTAATTTATTGTAGATAATGATATTTCTATGATAAAATTTCTAGTCTGTTATTTGTAAATACATTCACACATTTTCTTTTATAAATTTACTTTTAAATTTGTTCTACATTTATTTCAGATTAGTTTGTGTGACATTTTTATAATATCAAAAGTATCTTTCTATAATATATTTAATGTTAATTTTTTTCATGTAATAGTTATTGTTTATTTTTCAGTTTCTCTTGCTAAACTCTGTAAAATTCATTCTTGAGAATTATTTTAACATGTGATTGTATTGTTCTATATTTAGGTTAATCATGTATATATATTAAACTTAATAAAATATTTTTTATTCATTTATTTGTATTTAGGAAATAAAGATTTTATATATTTATTGCTGTTAGCAAAAGTATTTTTACTCGTTAAGTTTTACAGTTGTTTAGTCTACTAATGTATCTTTCATTTATTACTAATGAGTAAAATTTTTCAATCTCAGCCTTTTGGCATTAGTTATATAGAATGATAACCTTTCTCGTTACCTCTTTAAGGAAATTTGATCATAGCTTCCTTTGAAGATTTCCTCCTCAGAAGATTTAAAATCTTTATTTTTATTTATTATTATTTAACCTTCGTTTCCTCTTCTGTTTCTTCAGTGATCATGCAGGTAAATGTAAGCATAACATGAAAAACTTAATCATTATTCCAATTACACATATTTTGTTGCTTATTCAGTTAACGTTGATAACATTTTTTCCTAGCATAAGTCCTGTTGTCCTCATTATTCATTAAATCATTGCTGTACAAAAAGAACTCCTTTTCATTTTACCACCTTAATACTTTTGTATCTTTTCATTCTGCATTTGCAATTTAGTTTTATATATATAGGCCCAAAACCCGTTCTCTTAATTTTGCCGATTTTGAGTAAAAAATTTAAGTCCATTTCAGTTTTACAACATATTTCCAAGATAAAGTTATTGGCTCTTCACGCAGTCCCTGACTTGTTGACGAGGGCTTTTGTTTACTTGAACATTTTATTTTCTTGTTATCTTGCTTATCTGATGAGCATTTCCTAATATACTTCCTGAAGAGGCACCTGATATCTAACTCACAAAGGAAAGCTTGGATCTTCTAGAATAAAACTACTTTATATAATCCTTTAACAATACATTTTAAAGATCTTTAATTTGTTTTTGTTCTCGCAGTTTTTTTAAGTTATAATATTAAAATGAAATGCTACTTGGAATCTTTTTAACGAGTAAATCTTTAATAAAGTAAGGTACTGTGTAATTCATTTAAAAATCTTCAGAAAATCTCATAGGCCTTCAGCCCTATAGCAGGAAGAACAATTAATCCATCAAATTGAAATCTTACTGTTTATTACAAACATAATGAATACATATCAAATATATATTTATATTTGATCAGTCATTCTAAAATTGCAAACTTTTGTGGTGTATATTGTATTGTATATTGACTTGTATGAACCTGAGCTACAGATAAGTCCACCTCTAGTTCACTTTAGCCCACTTCATAAAGGAAATGTTTTGAAGCATAAATCAAGATATCTTAAAGAGGAACTTATTTTGCAAAGAGTATGTAACTTATCAGTTAGTTCAAGCATCTTTCAGCAAATTGTAATCAAAAATGATTCCTCAAAATTATGAACTGTTGATCATCAGTTGCAGCCCCAGATTGACATTTTTATTAAATGTTCCATGTGTATTTTTATTAAATTTCCCAGCATCCCAAAAAAAAATCTTGTTTTAATCATATATGTACTGCATGAAATAGTGATTCTAAACCTTTTAGCAGAAAAAGAATAATAACAAGAAATATATTTAAAAGAAATAGGTCATTAGTCTACTCAGTGAGGTGGTGTCTCCTTTCTCAAAGGGACCAAATCAGGATAATCTTGAAATTTAGATATTAGGACTAGCCTGCATATGGCAAACACTTTCTGTGTAAGTTTTAAATTCTTGTTTTGTACAAGCAAACCATTTTACTATTTTCAAAAATTTAATTAAGAGTTTATATTGACTATAAAACAGAATTAAAATATCTTAAGAAAAATTTTATTTTAATGTCATAAAATTTATGCTATTCATTAAAATAAATTATTAGAGAAAAACAATTTTTCTCTTGGTCAAACACTTAATTGCATAATATTTTGAAACTAAATTCAAGAATGCAAAATTTATTTTGATGAAACAAGAACATTATTATAATATATACAGTTGTTTATACAGTTCACAGTTCATTGTGTCTAATGTACTTAAAACACTTTTTTTTTTAATCATCAATATACTATATAGTTCGGCAAACAACTTTTGACTGCCTTGGTGACACAGGCTGTTGCATGTTTGTTTGCTATCTGAGAAGTCACTAATGACTTTGAAATTGGTTTGACTTAAAAACTAATTAAGAATTTTGGATTGCAAAATATGAAAATGAATATTGTGAAATTGATTCAAAGATGTTATGGAGTATATTTGATTCATAGTTAATGCTAATAAAAAAAAATTACTAACAAATATCTTGAAATAAAAAATAACTAAGTAAAAAAACAATCCAAAAAAACCTAACAATCCATTAAAATAAGTATATACGTTTGCAAATTTACTCTATTCATTATATTTAAAACTATATTTCTGATATCTTTTAATTGTATTTTAAATTAAATATTAGTTTTATTTTATTTATTTATTTTAAGATCTTTTCCTTAGTCATTATGATTTAATACAAATGATACAAATTATTAACCTAGGGATTAAAGTTATTAAATGTTATAGTTTTCAGAATAATAATAACACTTTTATATCTTTCTTTTTAAAAAATAGATATTTAACAGTTATAATTAAAAATGCGAATAACTCAATAAAAATTATTTTAAAATGTTAACTCTACAATCTGAATTTGTGAGAAGTATTGCAGACATTCTTAAAATCAAAATATCTAGTGAGGGCACTTTCTTGGCTATTGAATCCCTCTGTGACAACTTATGTGAATTTCATTTTCTAATAGGAAGTAAATCTACTTTTCATAATACCTATTATAAGAAATGTACAACCACCCAAAAAACTAAACCACAACCAGTGCACGTACAGAAAGGACAGATATAGTTTAATGTATTTTTTAATGAAGTTCTAATTATTTCTCTCAATTAAAAATACGTAGAAATAACTTAACTGTACTGTAGTATACAGAAGTTAGCAGTAACTGTGTTGGTGAACATTTTTTGATGTCTGTTAAACACATAAGTTGCATATAAGATTTAATGTGGTTCATTCATATATCACATTAATTTCTATTTATCAGATAATTATTGTTATTAATATTTTTCTTTGAGTAGAATATGCCACAAGTACGTACATCATCTACATTTTTTTTAATCTGCAAATTTTCCAGTCATTAAATAAATTCTTAAATGATTTGCTTCTGTTATATTTGAAATTGTAAAAATTCAGAAATTATTTTCAGAGCTAATTATATAATACGACACCAACCATCAGGGTAGACATTTTTTTAAAAATAATTTGAAAATATGTAATGACCTAGGTTTTTTCATAAGTACATCTATTATTATATAAATTTTGATGTTAGTAATAAACTGTAAACTTATTATGGAGATAGTTTTCCACATTAAAACCCAAAAAATTAATTTTAATTTACAGAACCAAGTAAATCTTTTTTTATCTAAAGATTTAAAAATCTTCACTTGTTCAAATGGAATGGGAATGTGTAATTTTTACAACACTATTGACTGTGGTTGTATTTTTGCTTTAAACATTGTATATATCCATTATATAAACACGGTATATATTTCTTTAATTATCATTGTAATAAAAGCCCACCTTTACTGCTTTTAAATAGTTCTTGAGCACTTGTAGTGATCAGACTTTTATACTTTATTAGTTGAGCATATTCAAAGATGAGCACAAAAACATTTAAAAAAATGAATAACTATAAAATAAAAAAACATCTGCCTCCTGTTATTTAACAAAACTGATTATAGAGTACTAGCATTACTTATGTTTGTAGATATTAAAACTAATGATTTTGTTGTTTGTTTAAATGTAAAGTTTTAAATTAATTATTGATTAAATATGTAATGTTTCTGATCCAGATATCATTGTTTAATTATAATTTCAATAATTAATTTTAACTTTAAATTATGTTATAAATGAACAACCAAATCATTAGTTCTAATGTCATACAATTATAGAAGTATATGATCAGTTTTGTTAAATCACTAAGACAGATGTTTCCACTTTAAAACTATTCAATCTTTTAATAATTTTAACTTAGAATGTTTTCATCTAATAAAGCAGCGATTTCTATGAAATCACTCATCGTACTTTACAAAAATTATTCATGTAACAAAAAAAAAGAAAGAATGAAAATGATAGTAATTCTAAGCTGTAAGACTAACTCACAGTGCATATGCTAAGCTCAAACAAACTTCCATTGATATAATTAATCTATGTGTTGCATTTTATCATGAGCTGTTTAGTATGTTTTTCTATTTAAAACAGAAAAAATACAACATATTATATTATTATTTTCATCTATACATGCTCATGGTTGATTAATAACTCATTTTTTATTAATACAGGACACATATATTTTATTTTAATTTTTGCTTTTTAATTAAAATAAGTGTAATATATATATATATGCACAAGGTGTAAACATACTGTGGTAATCCTTGCATAACTTTTCAGCCTCAAAACCATTTATTTTCTGGTATGATACACCTCCCCTCCAAATCACCAGGAACCCCCATGGAGGGAAACCGAAAAATATTTAATGGAATGATAGGATTTACAAATCATCTTTTAGATAGGATATTGAAAAAATTATTTTGATGTAAAAATTTTAGGTTACAAGACTTTAACCAAAAGAGTAGCCATTTAATGATTTTCACAACTACTTTCAAAAGTGGTCTCTTGAATAATTAATCAATAATGAAACACTAAAAAAACGAATTTAGTAAATGCAATTGCCTCAGAATGATTATTTTTTGATATTGATACATACTGTAGGGCACTTTTTAAACTACCTGTGAAAAATATTAATTGTTGGCTACTTAGGGTAGTTATCATACCTCAGTGTTTTTTTGTCAAAATTTTTGTTTTTCAATGTCTTTAAAATGATCTATCTCAAACCTTTTTGTTTAAAATTCTTGAGTTTTTCCGTAGGGGCTTGTTGATGGTGGTCTCATACCAAGGAATAAATTGTTTCTAAGTATGAGCATTTACCAAATTTCATTTTTCTATGCAGTTAAAACGTTATTTAAGGGTTGCCCCCCCCCCACACATATACATACGCATATAACTTTTTGTATAGGTATGTTTTAGGGAATAAAGTAACAGGATTTTATTTCACATCTTGACGTATAGCAATTTTTTTTTAATGTTGTGTAGTTTTATATAATGCAGTGGTTTATTGAAGTCAAACACCATTTTCCTGCAGTAACTATAATATAATTAAGAAAAAATTAATATATAAACATTTCTTTATTATTAATACATTAAACTATTTAATGCAGTATACAATACACTGAATTAGTGATATAGTATAGACTTCTTACTTCTACTAACAGCCATGTCATTGCAGAATGCCAAATAAAAAAAAAAAAAAACAATAAGTTTCAAGGTAAAATATTTGTTCTTTTTGTTTATCGTGCTTCTTTTAATTATTTTAATTTAATATGATTTTAATCATTGCTTGATAAAAGTATAATAATATCCTCTTCTGCAGTTTTTTATATTTATTTTTAACTAAAAGACAATTTTAATATTAATAAGAATATTATTTTAATGGTTTAGCTATAAACAATAATTATATTACAAACTTAAGTAATTATCTTAATAGTATTACCAAAACAAAGTGCTTGCAGAATATCTATCATAAATTTGATAACCATATATACCATTTTTTACCATACAAGAGAAAAGTAAAATCTTTTACAATTTCAATAACAATACAGGAAATTTTTATTATTTTTTTAATTTTTAGTGCAACATTTTTAGGTTTGATTTATAGTTAATTTTTGTGAAATTCTTTGGTTGATGTTTTTTTTTTGTTTGTGTGTAAAATGAACCAATCCATTAAATAAACTCAAAATTTGGGATGGTAAAATGGTTTGAGATTTTATAGTGTGTGAAAGTTGCCAACCTTGATAAGAATTTGAACCCAGGACCACTTGATAAAAGGCTGAGATACTACTAACTCTCCACCAAAAAAATTAGCAGAATACATTTTATTTTGTTATTATGTATGTTTTGTTCAGTAGAAGATTGTTCATTATTTTAAACCACAAACATATTTAAATCTTAAAATGTTTGTTGATACAAGCAGTTATATAATTAGCTGTCATTATTAAAGCAACTTATTTCTTTTGTATTGAAACGAAATAGTCTCATATTATTTTTCAATATCTTTAGAATTTAAAATTGTATTTTAACTAAAAAATGTTTATTTTTTTAAATTTTTGTTATAGTGATAAATATTACCTAATTTTCTGTATAATATTATAAAACAAATATGATGTGCCTATAAAGTTCTTTTTAATGCAGTTTTTATTTATCAGTTCCTTAAAAATGATATGTATCCAGTTTTTTTCATTTTTCCATAGTGGAATGTTCTTTTATATAATATTCAATTATTTTTCATCATAAAATAGCTTATAATGTAGTTTTTGAAAAGTTTACTTCTAAATTACTAATTGTATGATTATTGTAGTAATTTAAAATTTTAATCAAATATAAAATACTATTTCTTGGATAATGTTAATAAATTAATTGTGCAAATCCACATTTATTTCTGAAGGCATTATAGGGTAATTCTCAAAAGTCCAGTTTATTATTTTTCTTTCTCAAAGTGGTTTAAATGATGTGGGGTTTTCAAGTTTAGAAATTTAATATTGTATTAGCTGATCAGAAAACATTTTCTGTTAAGAAAATAAAAAAAATAACATTACCATTTTTTTATTTATTAATCTTGAAGGCCATTTCCAAATTGAATTTAATGGTCATAATGAAATTTTTTAAAAATCATGATTTTTTTACTAATGAATCACCACAGGAAGCTTGGGCATGGGAGTATTCTAAATGTTTTTAAATTACCAAATTCCCTTATGGTTTCATGATTTATTAATAAATATGTAATAATAGATATATTTAGCAAATTTTTATTGAAGTATAGTTTTTTTTAAAATAAATAAATAAACTATTTTTATGCAGGGATGAAATTGTGTTTTCTTTTATTCTCTTATTTTATACTAGAGCAGTACTGTTAAGCATAATTAATTATTAAGTATTAATAATGATATGTAATTTATTAAGTATTGATGCATTCTGTCAGTGGAGTTTATAAAAAATAAAATATTTGAGGTATGCTTTGAGATTTTTAATATTTAAGTTGATGAACTACTGAAAATTGTTAATCCTACATATAGTATATAATAAATATGTTCTACTTGTTACTTTAGCTTTATTGTTAATATATAAAAAAAGACATACTCTATGATTTTAAAATAATTATAATATTTTATATTGTATCAAAGTAATTGAATATTAAATTTTATTTTACATGTTTTATATATCTATATATATAAATTTATACGTGTGTGTGTACATATGTATAAATTTTAAGTGAATCTCTACCATTTTCTCTCATAAAAATAAAATTTTCCATTTTGTATAAATTAATCTGAATATGAATTTCCTTCAATTTTGAAGGTAATGTTTTCATACCATGACCCATAATTAATCTTCATCGTGTCATTAGTCAAATGTAAAAATTATTAAAAATGCATATTTTGAAAATGTCACTGATGTTCATTATTCTCACAGTTGTTTAAAATCGTTAACTCTCACAGCATCAGTTCTAAAGAAAAGTTAATAACATTTAAAGTAAAATATTAACGTTAAAGTATTTGCTGATATTACTTTCCTAGTTATAACATATATGCTGCTGTAGATCGATCAAAAAAGATCCAAAAAATTGGTCTTTTTAAGTTTTGTGCCTTAAGGCATTAAATTTTGTACAAATATTCCCCATAACATAAATGGTAATAAGTACTAAGAAAGGGATTTTCAGTTACTTAATCTAGAATGATAGAAACTCAAAAAAACTTGTTTAACTTTTATTAAGTTTTGGAGATATTAAATTTGGAGCTTTTTAAAATTGATTCCCTTACCCAAAAAAAACTTAGATTTTTTTTAATCAAACTGTAAATATTGTAAACTTTATCAGATAATTTTTTTAAAAAGATTCTTTTATTATTACTATTATTGTATATGTAAAACCAATAGCTAGCTACATTCCAACAGAGAGAAGTACTGATGCTTCACTTCTCTGTGTCATCATATTGTAGACAGGGCTTTTAATATCTAAACATGAATTGAGCATACTCCTCCTCCCCTATCAGTAACCAGTATTATGTCAATCAGTTATTCAGCAGTTATTCTTGCATTTATGAAATCATGATTAGCACTAGATAACCAAATAATATTTTCACTCGTGGGTCTTTATTCAACAGTTTTTTTAAGAACTATTTATTGATATGATAATTTGTTTTTTTCTGTTCAATTTTTGTTCCTTTATATAACTAATGTACTAATCTTATTATTATGTTTATTTAATCAGCAGTACTTTTCAGTTTTCTTATTCAATTTCTTTTTTAAATTTAACTTCCTTTTTACTAATTTACTGATGTTACTCTTATTTAATTCCATTTTAGATCAAAAAATTTCTCATATGAGTACAATTTTAAAAATTGTCTTTTTACCTCTTATTCTTATTTATTAATAGTTTACTGTGAATTTAGTTCTGTTATTTAATCATTGGTTCATTTTGGATCTAAAACTATCCTATTTATTTATTTATTTTTTTAAAATTGTTTTACAATAATTTTATTGATAAAAGTGGAAGTATAGTTTAATGATGAATGGAGTAAGAAACACCTTATCATATCAGATTTATTTAGTGTCTACAACATATCCTGATTTAAACCATTTTTTAAATGAAAAACCAGTGGCTCAGTTATGTGAATGAACTATTCTTATGCTAACAAATGCAAGACATTTGAGATTAATGAGGTTTTATTTTATTAAAATACATTTTTACTGAGAGCTTGTTGTTCAACCCTTCAACAAAATATTTCATACTATTAAAATTGTTTACTGTCCTGCTAAGTTCCTTATTACTCTCAAACCTCATGGATCATATGCCCACTGGCTTCACTTGAAGATAGAGTTTCCCATCATGCTACTGTAAAACTTGAGCCCACTTAAAATCTTAATGGCATCAAGCTACAAATCTCATAGCTCTCCATAAAAATATAATTAAAATTACAATATTCAATAGTTAGGAGGATCCACATTCATTCTGTAAATACAATTAGACCCAATGAAGGCTCATTTTAAGTTCAAAAGTTACAATCCCCCTATGGATATATTTTTCTGTGACTAAAGACAAGTAACTGAGTTAGTCTTTACAACAGCTAACTTAAGAAAAAACTGTTTTATGTAGCCTTCTCAAATTAATTGAATTGTTTTTTGAAGTTTAAACAAGGAGGATCTTTTCAAAAAAGGGATGTATATTTTATAATTACACATTACTTGTTTTCTACATAGGCACTATATTTAGAGTGATATTATTTAATGAACAAAAATTGAAAAAATTACATTTTAAAGTAGTTATTGCGAGATAATATAAAGTCTATCGTACCATTGTTTAAGTTATTTCGTCAGATAATGCATTATGAAATAATTTATCATCACCATTAAATAAAAATTAGGGTTTTTTTCTATTGGTAGTGTAGACCACTTAAGTGTTTGATAGAGGTATGACCGTATCCTAATAGTACTATGACCCTACTGATTCTGACAATGGTCAGAAATTTAGCAACTAAAGATTCAAAGCTTGCAGTATCCAGCATTATTGTCTTCAGTCTGCAAGAAACAATTCATTGAACATAGCTTTTGCTATCAGCATTCACTTTACTTCACATATTTTATTTCCGGCTTGCACAACATCCGAGACATTTCCAGCTGTTGCAGAATCATCACATTGTAAGTAGAGATGTATTTTACCAATTACCCAGGTCTCATTTATTTTATATATATAAACTTTAAAAAAATAACCAGTTTATAAAAGTAAGAAAAAACACTTTCCAATAATTCTTTAAATTTCAAATTTTAAAGTTGGACCAAACTAAAAACATTTACAATAATTTACTGATTGTTAATTTGTCATCAATTTCAAAAGTCAAAATTTAAAGATTAATTGCAATTTTTTTGAACTTTTTGTATGTTTTTTTTTTTTACTTTTTTATTTTATATCTAAAGAATGAATAATCTCTAAAAAAAAAAATGCTGAAGAGTATCACCCCTTAGTAAAAATAAGAAAAGGATCCAGAGAAATTTAAAGAGACTGCTACCAAAATGAGAAAATAAGTATTAATTCTTAATCTATCTTTTCTTGAATGTTTGCATAAAAACATTAAACATCTGAATGACATACATAAGGGTGTTCACTGATTATATTTGTTTTGGAGATAACAGGGATAAGTTCATTAGTTTCATTAATTGTTTGTTTTTATGATGAGATAAATAATGTAGTATATGAAAAATGTTAAACCTACCAGAATTCAAATCCAGAACCTTCTTAATTAAAAAAAAAGTATATATATATATATATATATATATATAATACTTTTTCAGCCTCCACAAAGTACAGAATTAGAGAACACTCTTACCTTTACTTTTTTATGTTCAAAATATTTTCGGGTGTTAGCCCATCTTCAGTGATATTTTTAATAATTCTTCATCTGTTTACATTTACACATTAAATTTTATCTTTTTACTTTTATTTCATGAAAATTGTCATTAATTTTTTTAAAATTTTATTAATGACAGTTTTTACAAAATAAAAGTAAAAAGATAAAATTTAATCTGTAAATGTAAATAGATGAAGAATTATAAAAAAATATCGCTGAAGATGGGCTTAGGCCCAAAAACGTTTTGAACATAAAAAAGTAAAGTTAAGAGTGTTCTCTAATTATGTACTTTGCAGAGGCTGAAAAAATATTATATTATTTAATGTACAGAAGGAAAAAATGGACTATAAAAAATTTAATCCAAATAAATTAATAAATAAAAATATATGTATATATATATATGTGTATGTTCATTGTTTTTGGTGATAATGTAATTGTTTATTCCAGTAGTAATATGGAAAAACTTTAGAGACACCAGAGGAAATTCCTCTTATAAATAAAAACAGAATCATCAAAATCAATCCATTTGGTGAAGAGTAAGGCTTAAACTTATAGTAAAAAAAAAGAAAAACATACAGATCAAATTAAGAAACTTTGAGAACTGCATTTTTTGAAGTCTCAAAAATTACTGTTTGCTCTACATACACATTGCATATACTTGCTTTAGATTTAATTTTAGTAAAAATAATTTTTTTTTTACTGTTGTTTTCTTTTAAAAGGGTTGATTAACTTACTGCTTCTTAATCACTCACCTTATTACCTTACTACTGTACTTCATTAAGCTTCTTTTAGTTGTTTTACATAGACACTGATTGTCTCAGCTCGGTTAGCTAATATATTTATATGTTATTTATTACACATTACGAAATATGTTTTATTTATTTTAATAACAATTTAATAATGAGGTGGATAAAACTGATATGTTTGTTTAGTGCTAATAACATTTGTCTGAATTAAATCAGACAATGTCTGCCCAAGGAAATAATGTTCTAGATTCTTTTTTGCTGAATGTGTTATTTCCCTAGACAGGTAGTATATCTAGCTAACCCAAGTGATGGAAAACAGCTTTTGTTAATTATTTTATAGGTTATGTTGGTTTTAAAAATATCAATGAATATTACTGTGATTGAAAAATGAAAAAACATGAAAGATTAAATAGTTGTACAAGAAGAATGATATTATAATCATGTATTATAAAGCAAACGGAGATAAACATTCACACCCATTTACAAATGAAAGAAATTATAGCAGAAAGTATGAATTACATGAAATATTTGGTTGCCAAAAAAGAAGAGTGTAAACATAATTTAAATTATGTTGTAGAGTTGAAGATTCTTTTAATATTACTGCATAAAGTCATTAGGTAGATTGATTGCCATGTTAAAATGATTTCTTTAATAAAAAAATTAACAATACCTTATTACTTGTATTGCAGTAGAAAGTTTTGCATTAGTTATAATGGGCAGTAACAAAAGCGATCAAAAAGATGCTGGTTTGCTTGTAAAACAAATGTTAAAGTCAGATTTAACTTATTTTCAATCTTGTACAAGTGGTGGGCCTGAGCCTCTAGTATTAGGAAACCAGATTTCTATACCTTAGGCTCCTTAAATAAAAAAAATCTAAAAAATGACATTTGAATTAGTTAATACTTCAAATACCTAAATTCAGATGCTACATAATAGCAGAAACTATTTATTTCAATAGCCCATAAGAAATTAGAATCTGGATTAGCCTAATTAGCTAATTAATCAAGCTTACTTGGTAAGCTAGGTTAGCTTAATTAGACTGTGCAACACTTCAGTAACACCGCTTGGGTTAGCATGTTACTCTTAATAAAAAACAATTTTCCTCCACTTTCTCATTAATTTTGCTTCTGTTTAATACTTTATAAGTACATGAATTTGTATACTTTAGAATGAAATCTCAGACTGGGGCTTTGCTACTCATACAATGAAAAATAGTCATTTCATTTTCCTTTGTACTTCTGGTACAAATATATTTTTATTTATTTTTCAATATCTTTTGACTTACATATTGTTTTAAATAAGTTTCTAGCTGGATGATTTCTTTCATTTCTTAAAAAATGGTTTTAGATGTTAAATTGTTTAACTTGTGTTTTATCAAAATCATAGATACAAATAATTTTCATTTTTGTTTTGAAATGAAATTGTTTTAAACAGTTTAATTACATGGGTTACCTCTTTACAAAGATGGCCAACTACATTTTTTTAAATTCAGGTTATGCTAAATTACATACAGAATTTGAATATAAAGTCTGTATCAAAAATGGGCAGGATAGAGTTGTATTAGCATTTGAAAATCGATAGTTACAAAAATGAGCAACTCTAAAGTTGTTTTGTGATTGACTGGCCATATTTCCCAAGAAACCAATCATATTGCTTGAGTAAAGTAGGAGTAGAATGCAATGAGAGCAAGAGTTTATTATCTCCCTACTAATTGCAGAGCCTGGAAAATGTCCCTTGCTGCTGTGTTTGTTTATTGGGTATGTCATTTATTTAGTGGTAGTTATGAATTTTTCTATTTTATTTATGGATGGAGTTTGTATTTGCATTCTGGTCCTTTAGAACAATTAGAAATAATTGACTGGAGTAGATCATGGGAGACTAGGCACATATGAGCTTCATGCTCCCGGCATGATTCCCCTTCAGTTCGTCCCTTGAAATCCTTTCGACCTAACAGGAATACGCCTTCCGGGGGCCCTAGTGTTTGGAGGAAGCAATGTGCTCTCCTTTCTGGAGGGAGTCACATGAACTGGCTGGGGCCATAATTGTAAGAATTAGGTAAAGAGGATGGTGGGTGATAAATGAGGTGAAGTTGAAGTTTGTAGTCTTCCTTCACTGGGGGCTGTCTTCACTGCTGTGTCGGGATTCCTCTTCATGTTAGCAGGCCGATTTTCATTCTTCTCTTCTTCTGTAGCCTGCCTTTCCATAAACCAGCAGTAAATAATTTACAAACCGTTAACCTTGAGTAGTCCCATGGCCCAGAAAGGGCAGGCCTCTCTTGTCAGGTGGCTGCTGGGCTTTTGCTGACCGCTGACGATCTTCTTCTTCTTCTTTCTTCTTGGATTAGGAAATGGGATTTTTGGGTGTCTTACAATTTTGTATCGAAAATTTTTGTGTTCACGTGTGTTGGGGAAAATTGATTAAATTGTTTTATTTGATCAAGTGAAGATTTCTTTGAGAAAAATTTAATTTTAAAATCATCCAGATAAATATGTGTCCAGGAAGGGTTTGGGGAATTGGTTAAGTCATGTGACTGCTATAAGTGCTCATGATAACTGCTAGTTTTTGTTACTGTATTTCTGCTGTTAAGATTGTGTTTTGCTAAAAAGCTGTTAAAAAGTAGCTAATTGAATTTAAAAAAAATAATAGCGTTAATAAAAGATAGAGATAAACATTGAAAAGACATCTGAAAGCAGAAAAAGAGCCAAGAGATATCTGAAAGCAGAAAAAGAGCCATCAACTTGGATCAAAGTAGTTTTCAGTAATTTTTTATGTTATATTAATAAATTATAATTTCTTTGGTAAAAAAATGTGTTTTTATTGCTTATACCTGTAAAATAATATTAATGACAATTTTAAACTATAATTTTACCCATTTAATATACATTGTCTGACGGAATATTTTAGTTACAAAAACAGTCAACTCTACATCTTAATTAAAAAGAAAAAAAAGCCAACTCCATATTTCAATCGTAATTTTTCTGCTCAGCTGTAAAAAATAAAATAAAAATATTTTGTAGATTGCTTTCTGAACTTGCCAGGAATATTAATTAAAAAATCAATTCTGTAGGAAGATAAAAATATGTAAAAATGTTTTTGGCCTCTCCTGAAAAATTTTAAGTTTGATATGTTTGTAACTAGGCTAGAAAAAAAATGGAAATTACAACCAGAACTTGTGCTCAAGGTCCTCTCTCTCTTATAAATAAAATCTGAACCTAGATCTTACTTTGTTTTAAAATTCTTATGTGACTGCTGGTTGACATATGTTAATGTTGCATATTTTTTTTGCTAGATTTGTCTTTGTAATACGTTATAAGTATGGGTGTGTAGTAATTAATGTACGCTAGTTATTTATTGTGTTGAATTCATTTTATTTTTCAGTTGATGTGAGTGTAAGAGTGATGTAGTGGGATAAAGCTCCTTGTTTTATTTACAAATACAGTTCAATTACAAGCTTACATTAAATTAGCTTTTTTTTTTTTTTTATAAAAGATGAATGATGTATTGGAAGATTGCATTGTAATTTGGTGTGTCATATATATATATTGAATATTCCTACATTTTGAAAGTATGCTTATTATTTATTTTGGATAAGTTTAGGTGCTGTGTTCTGCAGTAAACTGTAAATTTGAGTGTAATTTAATGCTTATTTAGAAGGGAAGTGTGGTGATGTGAGAATGCATAATATTGATCGTCTTGTGTTAATTTATCTAGCTGTGCCAGTTTATTTTTTTAATCTGTGCAACCATAATACAATAAAAATATGCAAATATACTACTTTTGTTTTTAAAAATACAAATTTATAACAAGGTGATGATAGTCTACCAGTGTTAAATTTAACAATGAATTATTTGGTATTATCCAGTTGCAGCTAACATCCTGGTTATTTGTTATATATATATATATATATATATATATATATATATATATATATATATATATATTTACTGAAATTAACCTTTTTAAGATTTATACTTCTGTACTGTTAAATTATATTTTAGAGTCTGTTAATATAAACCACCTGATACAGAATATTGAGATAAGACATATCTAAGCTTGATTTACCAAGAAAGTATTTTCACAGGATCTCGCATCCTCAGTCATGATTGAAATAATTTCAATCATGACTAATTTTTTCTTCTTTAACCTCCGGGATCACCGTTAGGTATTGCTTCAGAGGATGAGATGAATGACAAGTAGCATATGAAAATGCCATGCCTGACTGGGATTCAAACCTGGGACCTCCAGATGAAAGGTCAAGACGCTATCACTCGTGCCATGGAGGCCAGCAATTGAAATTATTTTAGTTACTAAATAGTTAACAAAGTAACTAAATTATTTCAATCATGACTGAGGATGCAGGATCCTATGAAAATACTTCTTGGTAAAATTAAAGTAAGGTATGTCTTATCTCAATATCATGTACTAGGTGGTTTATATTAATAACATTTAATATCCATATATATATATATATATATATATAATATATATATTTATTTATTCCAATATTTGGTTTCTTCTACAAATGCTTATGCAACCAAACTAAATCTTGTTGTAATACGTGGTCAACAAAGCTAGTTTTTTCTGCTGACAAAGTAGCAGACAATTCTGTATCTAGATTGTTTAAAAATAATGCTTCAGATTTAGAAAATTCTACCTCAAATTTCTTTCCTCTCCTTTTTTTAATATCTTTTCATTTTGTATTTTATCATTGAATCTAACTTTCAGCATCCTTCCATGAAACAATATTTCAAAGGTCCCTTCATATACTAATCCTTTTTGTTTTTACTACTTCTTGTTTTACTGTCATAAGTAATACATCTAGAGAAACATTTCCAAGAATTTCTTTCCAATTCCTTGGTACATTTGATATTAGCCAACATTTTTCTGCAAGAGAGCTCTGCTTATTTATGCCAGTCTGCTTTCCATTTACACCTGATTTTTGCCATTGTTTGTAATTTTAGTACCTGAATAATAACATTCTTATATATCCATCATTATGTTTAATTCCTAAAATTTATCTTTATTTCACTATTAATTTATTTTGAAACTTGATTTCTCTCTTAGCAATAAATCTAAGCCATTCAGAATTTCTTCTACCTCATTTTTTGTCTCTTCCAAAAGAACAATGTCATCAACAAATCTCAAAAATTTTATCCTTTCTTCTTGGTTAGTTACTCCACTCTTAAAGTCTTTCAATTTCTGTTTTGTTCCTATTAAATACAAGATAAAAAGACACTGGGGCAGACTCTATTCATGTCTTTCTTCTTTCTGAACAGGAAGTTCTTCAACATATACTTTTATTATTGCTACCTAATACTTATATATTTTGTAGATAAGTCCTCTTCTTTATCTGCATTTTAGTATAATTTTCCTGAAGCACTTAAGTTGACAATGACTGTTTTTACCATATCTATAAATTACTGTACATGGCTTTTACTTAAGTCTGCCTCTTAAAATTAGTCTGCTGAAGATCAGAATGTCTTCATTTGTATGATGCTCTTTCTGAAATCTAAGCAGTCTTCAACTAGTACACCTTCCACCAAACTTCCACCTGCTAACTGTTTGAGTAAGTATTTTTGTAATAAATTAACAGTGTGTTGTCATCCTTATCTGATTCGTGCTTATCATGCTTAGTACTTTGATATAATAACAATTATACTTTTTCTAAAATCAACGAGCAATTATTCAATCTCATAAACTCTGTATACTTTTCTACTTAGTTCTGCTTCTCCTAAATAAAGTTATAATTTTGATGTTATAAAATTATTCTTACTGTCTTATTTTTGTGTAAGATTTTGAAGTTTATCAAATTCTGATCTCAAAAAAATTAAATATACAACATTTATGATGTTTTAGATAGATATAAGTGAATGATGAAAAGTTTATTTACAAAATTATATTTTATTTAAAATATAGATAGGTTTAAAAAATGGGGACAAAATGAAAAACATTTTCAAAAAAATGCAAAGTCAAGGAAACTGTGTCTAAACAGAAATTAAAAAAGGAGTGCAGAGAAACAATTAACTACTGCAGAGCATGGGCTCTTTGAATTTAAGAATATATTTCTTTGTGGTTTAGTTTTTCTAATTAATTTTCATGAGTTTCAAATGAAATCAGGCTACATATAATCTTTCTCTAAAAATCCAGTACCTAACTACGATAATGATGCTGACAAACAAATATAAAATTCCTCTAATTGTTTAAGTAGACTGTAATGTTTTGTTAAAATAATCTGGAAAACTTACAAAAGGTTTATTAAAAGACTCTTAATAAAATAAAAAAATCTGATGTGGACACTGTATGACTTCCTTGTACGCCTATTAAATTACATATAAACAATTTTTAAAATGAAAAGTATATAACATTTTATTTTATTAATAAGTTTTGATATTTTTTCATATTTTTTTAATATTATTTAACGTAATTTTTTTTACCATCTGAGATTAATAATTATTAATAAAACAAAATATTTAAATTTAAAAAAAGAAGATTGTCTGATTCGAATTGATGGGCCCTTCCCCCTTGTAAAATTCAAATATTTCACTAATTAAAATTTTATTTGGTTATAACTCTGAAACCAATGAAAATAAGTACCACTTGATATATCAGTGAAAAGCTCTCAATGAGTGTTTATTACTGCAGTTAAGAAAAAGTCCAAAATCCAGATTTTTTTTTGGATTTTGGGCTTTTTTGGTTCAGTTGATTGCATTCAAAAGGGGATGTGCACAACTAGATTTTACAACAGTTCTAAATCCAAAATTTCAACATCTTAAGGTTAATAGTTTTTGAGTTATGCGAGATACATACATATGTACAGACGTCACCCCGAAACTAGTCAAAATGGATTCAGGGATGGTAAAAATGGATATTTGTGTTGAAATCTGAAAACCGAATTTTTTCGCGATCACAGTACTTCCTTTATTTTGTACAAGGAAGTAAAGATTATCGAAACTCATTATTTGGCGAAGAGAAAGACTTGAAAGAAATTATATACATGAATTAGGTAAACTACTTTACTAGTAGGTAAAAATTACGTTATTTTGTTTTGGATTAGTTGTAATTCAATTAAATACAAAATATTTGAATATGATTTCCATGTTAGTAAGTTAATATTGGATGAATGGTTTTTATTAAAAATATTACATTATTTGATTTTTTCAATATTTTAATTATGGCAGAATTATAACTGTTTAAAATATTTGTCATCATATTAAAGTAGGGTAGCTGTAATTGGTGTCAGCCTGCAATTGATATAAATAAATAATTTTGTTGTTTTATTAATATGTAAATAATACATGATTAATAACAGTGTACAAGTAGATAAGTCTATGGTCTTCATAAAGAGAATTATTGTTTTATTATAGTAGTATTATGTAGTAAAATTTAAAGACGTACGTCAAAACGCATGAATAGCAATTTTCAGTTGCGTCAAAACGCGTGAGTGCAGTTAGATTGTACTATTCAACAGCGCTAGGGAATAGCATTTCATATTTAAATATTTTCCCGGTTACTTATGCGCATGCGTTGACCAGCCTGGGACCTGTCGGAAATGGTCGGTTTGCTGTTGTCCCAGACATCCGCTTAGAGTTCGGTACGTTCGTTCTAAATGTCAGAAAGTAACTGGTCGATGTTTTGTGTTGTTGTTTCGCCGTTCTTCGGTAAATTTTTGTATTAAAAAATGGGTTTTTCTCAAATAATAACATTATTTAATGTTACTAGAATGTCTTGTTTTCTTAGTAGGCAGTGTAAAGTTTAAATATTCCTCGATAAAAGCTTGATTTCTGTTGAGCAGCGTATATGCTGGGCCCGTGGCTATCGGTGTATGTGTGTATCCTCGATAACCTATGAACTTGTGTAAGAAATGCAAGTTCCTCTATTTAAATCATTTCTTGTGTCGTGATGAAGCTGTGATGTTTTGATCGGAGGTTGTGTCAGAGGATTGTGTTCTTGTAACATGTCCGGTTCTAAGTCCGTTCCTTTAGCAGTCCAGCTGAAGACCGTTGAGGTCCCGAAATGTATGCAGGAAGGAGAAAAATTCATCAAGTGGGATGAGGTTCGTAAACACTGTTGCTTTCTTTTATCAGTATACGTGATATTCGTTAGATTCCTGCCCAAACCGCTGATAAGTAATTATGAAATTATTACTAAATTAACTCTTGTTTGTTGTGCGTGTTTACGCTATATGTTATGCAAGCCCTTTTTTATTTTTACTATTACATATATTTTTGTTTAATACTTTTAATTCATTTTACAATCTCAATTCTTATACATATTTAACCTATAAATATAGTTTTTCAATATCGGTATGGTGTTGATAAGCTCGAAATCCGTAAATTGTGGTTGAAAATATATTTTTTATACTAATGTAAATTACTTATTTAAACAAGGATTTCTTTATTGTTAATTGCTATAATGCTGGGAGTTAAACTAAATTTTATTTAAAATTATCAGGAAATATTTCTATATTTTGTCGAATATTAGATAGTTATAAAAATAATAACTAGCGCTAGATTTCATAACATAATGAATGTGTAATTCTATCGTTGCACATTACATGGACTGTTGTTTTGGTTTATTTTATGAATTATTTGATATAAAACAACTATAATTCCGGTTGGTGGATTTATTTTATTGACCTGCTGTTTCTGACTTCAGAAAATTACTTTTTCCTTATAGAAAAGAATTATAACAAATTTATGTTATCAATTTTTAAATTTGGTTGTTTTATGTATAAAATGGGTATAATTATGAAGTTCATTGTGTGTAGTGAAGATTTTAAATTGTCATGTACAGTACAGTTTATGATAGTAAGTAGTATTTGTAATATTAAATTGGCAAATATTGTAGGCAATATTAAGGCATTAAAAGTGTTTTCCTTGGCAAAAATATTATATAATTAAATCTGATGTTAATTTTTAATAATTATTTCTTTTCTTATTGGTTTTGTGGCTGTAGATGTTTTAGAATTATTCAGTCAGTCATTTCTAAACTTGCTAAACAACCAAAAAAACCTTTTTAAAAGTATAGTTAAACCAGTTTCATTGTAACTGCCTTTTTTGAGCTTTATGTATAGTGATTAGCTGTAATTTACTGCTCTTAAAGAGTTAAAACATTTAATATTTGTTAAAATTTGATATGTTTGGGAAAAGTATTAAAAATATATATATTTTTTTTAAGGTTTTTATTTCACTTTTTTATAGTACTTTTAATTATTGTGCATTTTTTTGCAGTAGTTTTTAAATTTTTTTACCAATATTTAAATTTGGTTTCATGTAGATTAGATAATACAGATTTAATTTTATAGGGTGTACTGTGTTTGTGATTGTTTTATTATGATTTATAGTGGGTTTACTTTAAATGTAGAGTGGTTATTAAGAGTGTTAATTAAAGCTGTCTTTTCATTTTTTGTTGTTTGTTTAAAGTACCCTTTTAAAAGTTGAGTATTTGCTCTTATTGTACCTGTATCTTAAGAATTAACATTGGAGTATACTGTGTCAGTAAAATTTATTTATTTTTTACTGATATTTTGTACATACATTATGAATCATATTTTTTTTATTGCCATCTTTATTTATTTTTTCAAAATGTACTTATAAAAACATAAATTATTGATCAATTATTGTAGTTAATAATTTATATAAAAAAGTAATACACACCATTAATCTTTTAGATGCTTTTCATCAAGATTTTTTTTAATCTGACAACAGTTAAACATTTGCTACACTTAAAAAGAGTTTTCTAGATGTGAACTTTATTGTAGTTTATTCCCTGAAAATGTTTTTATAAATGACATTTTTTAAATTATAATTCATTATTGTGAATAAATATAATTAAACATTTTTTATATATATATATTTTTAAATTGTATTTCTTGACATTAGTGAATTATACTTTTTGGTACCAGAAATATATAGATGTTAATGAAAGTATGATTTTAACTTACAGACCTATCTTTTATTAAAATCTTGCAGCTGTTGAATAGATTATTCCTCCTTATATTTAACATTTTCCAAAAATGAGGTGTTGGCTGTTATCTAAAAAAAACCATTTGAGATGAATCATTTGATATGATGCTAGTAGAGTTTTTAAACTATATTGTGTTAGATATTATATACAAACAATATATATCAGTTTCTAATACTTATAGTTGTTGCAAAAGTTTTTCTTATAATGGTTTATTTCTACATTTTTACTGTTAATAATGTAGTCAGTTTTTCTGTTGCCAGTTATACTGCCCTGTTACATTATTATCTTTTTATCTTTGTGTTATTTTTTTTTGTGTGGACTAGGCAAAAATACTAAATAAAAGCACAGCTAAGCCTGCAGAAACTAATTGCACAGACTAAGTAAAATATTTTTAACTGCTCATTAGTTATATTCTTTAGTCTGGAGATATTTTTGAGCAATTTATTCCACAGATATAATTTCCATTATTCTTTTCGTCAGCTACTCTTCTCAGGTACCTTACTTCCAGTACCTTTAATCATCCTGGTTGAGGATATTTCTGATCAATGGAATGTGTTATTCTAAAGTAACCTTCAACTAATTAATTTTTTGTTTCTAATGAGGTATAATGTTTCAATTTTTTCAATCATATTTTGTCAGTTTTTTCTTCAGCTGTTTCTTGTGTGGTGTTTTTTTATTATTCTTTTATCTATTTCTTGTGCTGAGATATTGTCCTTATTCTCTTACCATAAGACTTTCTGTTACCATAGCCAAAAAGCAGTTGTGTCTATAAGTAAACTAAGATCACCTTCAGTAGATGAGCAATTTTAATTTTTGTTTGCTACTTGAGCTATAACGTCTATGGTTGTGGGCCCTTATAAATATAAAAAAAAATATTTATATAAATAATAAAATCATATCTGTTCTCTGTAGAATATTTTTTCCAGTCATTCATTTTTCTTAATTGTTTACTTGCATTATTCCTGGAAATATCATTTATAGAATCGGGTATCAAGTATAAAATGCCAGTGGGTTTAAATTAAAAAAGCCCATTAAATTAAAAAAAAAAAAAATTGTGCACATTTTCAGTTCATGTCATATGGTGGAATTTATTTGTGGCTAATGGCCTTATTGTTATATGCCTTATGGATGCGCATATGTATGAATGCCGTAGCAGTTTTATCGGCAACATGATACTAACCGATAACAAAATCAGCATACTATTTCCAAAAAAAAGTGAATCTCATATGAGGCTTACCCTGGAAAGGTTTACTCTGAAATTATTATTTTTTTATTGCCTCCTTCTTATATTGAGGATATTGTTGTGCCATGTCCATCAAAATGCAGGTAGTATTCAGTACTGCTTGTGACACTTTCACTTTGCTCACCTATAGCTATGTTATGAACATTATCAGAGAAAGCATCTCTGATTTGTGCTATTTTTAATTCAATGCTTTACACATATGGTAGCCTTGGTGGGAAAGGTAGTGATGTAAAGCAACCGATTAATGCACTTTGTTCTCCGGAAAACAATCCACTTATTAGAGGGAATTTAATATAACAGCAGTTATGGTGAAATTATAAAATATTTCTGTTATGGCAATTCATAATGGTGATTTGCTCTTCTCAGGTACCTTACTTACAGTACCTTTAATCATTCCAGTTGAGGATATTTCTGATCAATGGAATGTGTTATTCTAAAGTGAACCTTGAACTAATTAATTTTTTGATTCTAATGAGGTATAATGTTATTAATTTTTTCTGTCGTATTTCATTTTTGGTCTTATTATTATTAACATTAATTTTTTTTTTAATGTAAGTGGTTTTTGTTCATGAAAATTTGTGTAGGGTCAGAGCATTTCACTTTCAATTCTTACTTAAGGTTAAATATGTAGTACTAAAATAAACAGTTTGTTCTATCTGTTTATTTGTATAATTTGAATTCATAATTTCTATTTTATTAAATATTTAATACTTCCAGTTCTGTAAGAAATTCATGTATTAATTCTCTTATAAACTAATTGTATAAATCTGATAGCCGGTCTAGCTTGCAGTGGTATAACCGATGAGAAAGTGGAAGGTTATGCTTATCGTATTGCTTGTGCCTGTCATTAGCTTAGAAATGACGAGGTAATCTGTTCCTCATCCCCTGTGAGTTCAAGGTTAGCTCTGTGTGGTAAATTTATTTGAATACATTTGTTGGTCCTCTGATTTCTTTTTTCCTTCATTTTCTATCATTAGTAGGGTTGTTGTATGTGCATCAATAATGTAGTAGGCAATTTTCATTAGGTGAGAGACTGTTGTAGCACTTTGCATATTAAAAGGAGATCAGAGGAAAAAGATAGCAAGTTGTAACTGTGCAGTAGTTTCACTGAATAGACTCATTAGTGAAATGAGATGCTGTGTATATTTTTATTATTATTTTTTTTTTATAAATAGGAATTCAATTTATTGTGATTGTTGTCAGTTTATTTATTATATATTGTCAGTTCCTCAGATAATTTAAACTGCTGTATTTTTCATTCAGTTATGAATATTATTACATGTCGTATATAAATTACAAGTTTATATAATTACATTATATAAATTACAAGTCTTATATAAATTATAACTGATTTTATTTGATTTGGTTTAAAAATATGTTCCTGTTAACCATTAGAAGCATGTATTTTACCTAGACTGCAATGGGTTAATGGGAAGTTGTGCGTGCATTTTACCTAGACAACAATTCCCTTTTTGTACAAAAAAATTGTTTTTAATTTTGTAGATTTTCATGTTTGGAGTCACTTTATATCTGTTCCAGTAAATCAACTATAAATATTTTTTTTCTAGTATTCAAGGAAAAAGGCATGAATTTTATTTTAAATAGATTTTGTGAAATAAGTTGATCTCTCAATGTTATGAAAGTTGGGAAACTTAATTAAAAATCTGAAAGCTTTTTTTGTGTATTTAGCTATTAAATTATTTTTATTTTTGTTACAGCAAATAATTATTACTTCAGACCAAAAAAAGTTTTTGTTTTTTGTGCAGTTCTGCCAGTTTAAAAATACTAACATTAGATTATTGAATTTTTTGTGCTTGCTTAGCTTTGCATCTAAGGAGTAGTTTAACCTACAGCTATGAAATTTGGTGTTTTGCCCTATATTATTTGTAATGTGTTCATTCTGTTACATTTTATAAAAAATTGTGGGATATGTTGCAGATTCTATAACTTAAAAGGGGATTGGATTTCATAAAAATGTTAATTTTCAACTGTTTTAATCTGTTGACAGTACTTATATTTTCAGAGTGAGACTTTATATTGAAAGATTATCCGGTTTAAAAATTAGAAAAAGAAGTCCGGGGAGAAAAATGTTCTATTATCAGAAATGCGGTGATTGATTATACACACAACTAAAAGTTGAAATTTTCTTAATATTTTACTTTTTTATCCTTTGTTTTGGGTGTAACTATAATGGTGATTGACATGATTCAGCGCCGCTTTCGAAAATGCCATTCCAATCCTAAGAATAACAATAACCCCACGTCAGGATTACCGAGAGGTGTAAGGGAAGGAAGCGGTTTCCTGTCGCCGTGTTCACGAAACCGAATATACTTTTGCGTATCAGTATAGCAAGTCCGATGTGATACCCGTAATTATGTTTACCACATAATAGCTATTTAATGATCACGGTTACTTTCAGAGAAACATCCGTATTATTACCGCTTGTATATTAGATGCATCTTTACAACGTACCTCAGTTATGAGAAAGGCGGGTACAAGTAGTGCAAAGCCATAAATCGTTGTACCCTCTTCTGTGGGAAACGATGCATAATACACTTCTCCACACTCGGTCGGGGAGGTTTTTTCCCGTCTGATCAAAATGTTTTTTTTTTCTAAATAAATTTTCAGGGTGGATACGGTTTTAAAACCAATTAAAGGATCAATAATAACAAATCGCGACTTTAAAAAAAAATAGGAGTTCTCTAGTATTTTAACCTTCCATTGCTTTAACGTTCGACTTGAAATTTTTAATATTTTCTAAAGAGGCGTTCTTTAACAGCGTGGAATTAGTTTTTATCCTTATCGCATTGATAGAGAATGATCTTTAACACTTTTAAAAGTAATTTTTTGTGCAAAAAAGCTTGAAATAAATATAGTTATTTGAGGTGTCATTTTATTTTCATTTTTTTTAATTTGCATAATTTCTTCATTCTTCGACCAATTTTCGTATATCGGATTTTTGTATCCTCTGTAGGGAAGAAAGAAAATTAAAAAAAAAAACATTCATCAAAATCGGTGGAACAGTTTTTTGCGTGATTAAGTAACAAACAAACAAAATTCCAGAATTATATATTAGTACGAGTACGATATGATAAGTTAATAGTTTGTAGAAATTTTATTTATATAATTATATTTTTGTAAAATTGATTTTTAGTCTCAGATATGCTTTTACATTAAATGTAATAGGGAAGATTAATTAAATCAGATGGGTGAAATGGTAAGTGATAAATAACAATGAAATTTACTAGATTTTTAAAAATATTTCTCTGTAATAAATGAAGATATCAACTTGATTCTTGGTGTGTGTAATCTTCACGTGAATATCTAAAAACCGATTTCTAGATTTTTCGAAATTCGACCTCGAAAGGGATGAAGAAAGGTAAAAACAAATTTAGTAATGATTGAAGATTTTCCGCATTTCCGACTATACTTAATGACATATTCACTAGATTTGCACTTGCAAATACTCTTCAAATAAATACCTAAAATCCATTTTCGGTTTTTTCACGAATTTCGATTTTTAAGAGGTGCGACGGCGTTCGGCGATGCGGCTTAACCGACACTGCCACTGTTACTGAATGTTCGACGCGACTGGCTGCTCTTGCCTCCAGTTGCATAAAATAAACATAAACATAAACAATTGCGTTTCGGATTACTTGCGCAATGGGAAACGCAAGTAATCGTATAGCGCGGTTGAAACCGCGACGGCTATGCTAATTTACTATATATAATTTAAAAATTTTGTAGTATATTATAAGAAAACCGATTCCCACTTACTCTTGATACTGAAATGCAATTTTTAACGTTTAAACACTCAGACCTAGCACAAAATTCTTAGTAATTATTATGTTTCTTGTACTGAGGTTATTAATTGCAATTTTTCTCTTCTCTAAACAATGATCCTGAAAAAGGAAAAAGACTTTCGTTATCGATGAAGAAATTTGACGATTAAGCATTTTTTAATTATTTTATAGTACCGTTGATTACAACTGGTTTTTTTTTTAAAAACTTTAGTCGTTTCTCTTTTAAATCTATGAGCAAAAATCAGTAATTAACTTTTTCCAACTATCGGTGTTAAAGGCTTTCAACATTTTCCGATTGTAATCACGATTTATAAGTACAATAAAACTGATACCTGAATTGGAGATCAAGAGTGGAATATAATTTTAATTCTTGTTGGAAATGAAGGCCAACGTGGCATATCAGCAACTTGTTGGTCTTGTTTTAACTTACTTGAAAAATTCAAGAGTCGCCGTTCATGGTACGACTGGTATCAGTAAATTATCATCAACAATGTAACAGATACTCCTCTACCAGTCACGGCTCCCCTTTTGTTTTGACGTAGTTAAGTAGCTATTGTGCAATGGCAGTCTCTTCAGAAAAGATGGGATAGAAAATAAAAAGGGTGGGTGGTAATCAACCCTTAACTAGAGCAGCTCAAGCCTCTGGAGAAAGTTTATTGTTTTGCCTTAGATCAGAATCGGTGGTTAATGCAGTAAATCTTAATACTGTTGATTTTTTTTTCTTTTCTTTTTCATTTGATATTGTTTTTTTACTTTTCTTTCTATTATATCATTGAAGTTGTCCTAATCGAGGCTAGTTGACCAGAGAGAGATTACCGCAAAATTTATTTTGAATCGATTGAATAAATACTGCTATTGAAATGGTTTTTATAAAGTCTTGTTTTTATAAAAAAATAACCGCCGTTCGGTTACTAAAGCCAATGAATTTTCAAGTTACAAAAATGAGATGTCAGATTTTTATTTGACGATCATAAATGTGAAACTTGTAGACTGATATTTGATAAAACCTTTGTGTTTATGAATGTCCAGTTTTGTTAAAAAGAATAGGAATTTAATCTTGTAGAATAACTAACCATACGCTTCTGTCAGATCAGATAACAGAGCTGTTTTCATATAATCCGATGCAATACTTCGGCTTACGGGAAAGGACGTTACGGTTCTGTTGTCATTTTTAATAAATTTCCGAATCGTTTAATCTGTTTATTTATAATAGAAAAATGTGCAAAAAGACCCACACCGTATTCGAAATCACGATATTTGTTCGATATGTCTACCGTCGAATTCCAGACAAATCTATAGGCGGATTTCAGGTTGTTAACACACTGCGGCCGTGATATCTACAGCATAGCATTCGTTCTTCAATCCTGATGCGAATACCGCATCGCGAATCTTCACACTGCCGTGCCTTCAGATACACCCGAAATGAAAAGTCTACTGAATTCATATCCAGTGACCGTGGAGCCCATTCAACAGGCCCTCTTCGACCGATCCAGCGTTGAGGAAAGGTTTCATCCGGCCAGAGTATCACAACGTTCGTTTACTGTGGTGGGCTTCGTATTGAATGAACCGTTAATGACGCTTTCCAGTGGTATCCAACGGGAGCGTCTACCAATCTCTAAGCGTTTGCAGTTTTTTCACCGTCCTTATTTCCTTCAAAAAAATACGGGGCAAAGATACGATCGTTTCAATCGCTACTACTGTAGCGGGTTACTACCCGCTACACGATCAGACCCCTGCTGTCTGGAGGAATCGTACGGATGGGATTATCTTGTTACAGTAGCGCAGATTTTGTTTGATGACTCCACCTTTCGCGTAAAAATTAGCCTCGTCAGAAAATAATGCAGAGGATTGTAAGTACGCATTATCCTCCATTCTGTCAAAAAACCATCCTCACATATTCATCCTATGACGAGGAGCATCTTCCGATAAATGTTGCAGGAGCTTGAAATTTAACAGGTGAAAATTTTCTTTCTTCAGGATGTCGTGGACGGTGGAACGTTCGAATTCCAGTTCAGAACGACTACTTTTGACCGCCGTAGACCTTTGTAATTAACCCACCGGATTGGTGTAGTGATGCGCTCGTCATCGCAAATCAGACGATTTCAAAGTCGAGAGTTCTAAGGTTCAAATCCTAGTAAAGGCTTACTTTTATACTGATTTGTATACTAGATCGCGGATATCGGTTTTCTTTTGCGGTTGGATTTCAATTAACCACACATGTCAGGAACGGTCGACCTGATACAGTACTAGACTACACTTCATTTATCCTCATTCATCCTCTGAAGTAATATCTTACGGTGGTCCTGAAGGCTAAACAGAAAAAAAGACCTTGGTAATTACTGCTTCTTGTATTACATTTTCAGTCCGTGATCTTCCCGATCGGGGCAAATCGGCAAAGCCCCGTTCCCTTAAATTTTCAAATAATCTTTCAGCGCGATACTGCTTGGTTATCAGGATGACGTCCGATTAAACTCATTACTAACATCACGGTGCGAATAAACTTCACGGCCACATAACAGCATAATTTCCACACGTTCTTGCGACAGCATTATTATTTGCAACCGAACAAAACGAAAGATAGATATTAGAATTTCGCATACGGTGGGGAACGTTTTGGACACTTGTAGAAAGACTTTCATTTACAGAAAGCGATATTATTCTGTCGACGAGTTTTTAAGTAATAATTTAAAAAACAAATCTGAATCTTCTGCATTTTCATTTAATCTGTACGTAAATGAGCGCTCAAATAGTTCTCGTGCTGAATTATTTGCAGCTATTTTATTTATTTAGTTCCTCTACGTATTTAATTTCTTATTTTTCATTTATATTTAAATTAGTATTGTGTTGACTAACCTGTTCTATTAGGTAGAGTTTATAAGAAAGCTACCTGTTTTAATGGGTACCATGATTCGATTTTCGGAAAATTTTGACATATCTTCGCGTTTCACATCTTCCAGTCACCAAAACCATCGTCAGCTCGAAAGTTTATATACATACATTTCTTGTGGACATGATGACTGCCGTAATTTTTCACCAGTCACTTTAAAATTTTTCGTTAAAAATAACTCGTCCCAAAATCTCGGTCGAGTTTGTTAACGGCCAAAATCGGACCAAAGGGGTGGAAATGTTGGGGGGGGGGATTCTTCGGAAAAACAAAACATCGCCATAACTTTCTTATTAAGTAAAATATCGAATTCGTTTAAAGTTCTTACTATTCTTTGGATAAGGCACTAAAACTACTTATGTAAAGTTTTTTTGATATCACCAATCATTGGCCCAGGGGGAAGAAAAAATTAATTTTTGAAGACAAAAAAAAAATCATACCTTTCATAATAGACACAGTATCGAATCGGTTTAAAGTGTCGTTAATCTTCTAAACTTTACCTCAAATTTTTGTCTGAAACAATTTTTGATATGACCAACACTTGCTGTAAGGGATGACCAAAATGTTGTTGAAATTGTAAGAAGATGGGGCTTGTATGTTGAATATGTAAACTTTTTTTCATTTGCAACCGTTGTCGTATTGTGTAAATTTGACGTTTTTGTTAACTTTAAGGTGGAAATTTTTTTAATCCTCATCTTAGCACCGGTGAAATGTTGACGTGATCCGTATAATATATAATTGTGTACAGATCTGAATAAAATATTTATTTATTCTCATGCAGTTATTTATAATCCTTTTTTCTCTGTTTAAAAATTATCTTTAGTTACGTTATGTAAAAAAATCCACTAAATTTAAAAAAGCGATTAAGCTATCTGCTATCAAACAGTTTATTTATTTTTGTGTTTATTTTTAGCAGATACCATTATGTGAACCGTTTTAATAATGTGTAATTATCATAAAATATTAGAAATAATTATATCATTTTATACTTGTTTGATACTGCATTCAACTGTCTAGCATCTTACAGTTGTTTAAAAAATTTGATGCGCGCTGTTTTTTTTTTTTTCAATTGCGATTCTCATTTTTAATGAGTTAGAAAATGTACAGAACTAGCATGTGTTGTAAATTACGCTCCCTCTTCTGTATGCATAGGTTAAACAACAGGAAGATGTCCTTGTTAGCTTTCATTAAATATGCTCTCTCACTCACAAACACTCTCATGATGTTGTAGTTGTTTTAGGTTGTCTGTGTATGTGGGTGTGTAAATTTTTATAACTTTTTTCAGATTTAAAAAAAAGAAAAACATAATGTAAAATTCTTTAAATATGGCTTCATTATCTGCATTGTTTTAGTTCTTAGTTTTATGAAAATAAATGAGACATATATTTTTAAATATGCAAAGCTAACGTTTATTATTCATAATTATAATTAAAATTATGTAAATATTTTTTAGCTGTAATATTTTTCGTAATCGGATATTAATGTGTTTTTATTTAAAGTTGCACGATATATCTGTTCTGGATTACGTTAAAATAGTTATAAGCTTTTGTTAATTAGTTGTATAATGTATTATCTACAGTTGTTTTTGAAATAAAATTTTCAATAGAAAAAATACTATTACTTTTACTTTTTAACTAAATCTCGCTTAATTTTTAACTCCTGCTGTAACAATTTGTCCGTCAAAACATTCAATACGATAGGTCTGTCAATTTTTTTTTATGAAACATTCTATGTTTTTATTTTAAATTAATCTAAAATGTTTTTTGTAGTTCGTATATAAACGGTATTATCCTCTGATAAAATTTCGTAAAAATCCTAAACGTGACTTTAACTAATCTTAAATGTGGTGGAATCGGTTTCCTCAGTTTTATGAAATAGTTATCGACTTATTTAGTCGCTCTAGTGATACGGAAAGGCAGCGATTCCAAAATTGTACGTCGTCGCCACTTAAGTTAATCTTTTTTTTTATTAGATATTCATTGACAGGATCTATTTTAGCTTTTATTTATACACCGCCTAAATGTTTTGTAATAATTTGTATTATTTCTTAGTTTACGTTTTGATTAAATTTACGAGGTCTGTAAATAAACTAATGAGACTGGTTCAGAAAAACTTTTTATTTACAATCCGATTAAACATGGACTCAATAACCTTCGGAATAGTTCCCTTGGGAAGCCATGCAACGCTTAAAACGGTTTTCCCACTCTTCATAGCAGTGTTGGATCTCAGAAACCGGAATATCCTTCACATGGTCGGTTACATTTTTCTAATGTTTTCTACTGTTCCAAAATGGTTTCGTTTGAGGTGTTTTTTTAAAGTCGGGAACAGGAAAAAGTTGCAGGGACTCCAAGTCAGGTGAATAAGGTGGTTGAGGAACTACAGGAATGTTTTTCTTTGCCAAAAACTCATTAATTAACACAACGTGTGTTGTTTACAGTGTGACAAGGTGCATTGTCCTGATGCAGCATTCAGTTGTCATTGATGGCTGGTCTCATGCGGGCGACTCTTTTCCGCAGTCTTTCAAGAATTTATCGTAAATATATTGATTTACAGTCTGTCCTATAGGCAAAAATTCTTTATCGATAATGCCATTACTATCGAAGAACCAAATTAGGATGGTTCTGATTTTTGATATGCTCAATTTGGCTTTTTTGGACGTGGTGAGTTTGAAGTGGGCCGCTCCTTGCTCTGGCGTTTTGTTTCTGGGTCGTACTCAAGTATCCAAGATTCATCACCAATAATAACATCTTTTAGAAAATCAGGATCAGTTTTAATTCGTCCTAGAAGATCGCGGCACACTTTCACCCTGTTGTTTTCTGTTCAGCAATTGGGTACTGATTTTGCACAAACTTTTTTTATGACTGTGGTACGGTTCAAATTCAATTATTCTGCAATCATTCTGACAGTTAATCGCCGGTCGTACCGTATCAAGTCTCTGATTCGCTCAACATTGTCGTCACTTTTTGACGTTAACGGTCTTCCAAAGCGTGGAGCGTCTGAAACTCATTCCCAGACACCTGAAAATGCTTTAAACCGCCAAAAAACTTGGGCTCGTGACAGAGCGTCATCTCCATACGCCCTTTTCAATTTTTAAAAAGTTTCAATAGCATTCTCACAGAGTTTAAAAAAAAATTGATTGCACAACGTTGCTTATAATTAGTATCGCTCATTTTTGTAACGCACAACAAAAACTCTTTTCACGAAAAATTTGTTTACTTCTCACGTGGCAGCAGTAGACTAAATTTATTAATACCTAATATAAATCAGCTGTTCATATAACCATATGTTTACTAGTAACTTTACAGTGTTGCCGCTTTTTCTGACAAAAATCTAGTCTCATTCCTTTATTACCAGACCTAGTATGTATCAGTTATGAAGTAAGTTGTAGTAAGACACAGCGGACGAGGTAGATTCCATATTACGGCTTCCATTTACTTTTCTTTCTTTTTCCTGTTTAGCCTCCGGTAATTACCTTTCAGATAATACTTCAGAGGATGAATGAGGATGATTTGCATGAGTGTAAATGAAGTGTAGTCTTGTACAGTCTCAGTTCGACCATTTCTGAGATGTGTGGTTAATTGAAACCCAACCACCAAAGAAAACAGGCATTCATGATATAGTGTTCAAATCCGTGTAAAAATAACTGACTTTACTAGGACTTAAACCCTGGAACTCTTGAGCTGATTTGGGAAGACGCGTTCACCATTAGACCAACACGGTGGGTATGGCTTCCATTTTCTAGGTTACGCTTTACGCACGGCGTATTTTATCTATTTCCAAGAATACGTTGTTTAGATAATAGCACTCGCCTAAGATCACACGCGACGTTCAAAGTTTTCTTCGAACTTTCGGGTATTGGACCCAAAAGTCCTAGCTTGTGTTCAGTTCGATCGTAACATAGATACGATTTGCGTGGCTACTTAACGTATATATCTTTTGCATAAAATGAAAACGCTTGGACACCTTCCGCATACAACAGCGTTTTTTTGGAACCGAAGAATATTTTCTATATGCTTTTTACTATGCATTTTCTCTCTGTATACGTATATTCTCATGGCTGCACCTGGACGTGGATCAGCGACTTTGTAAAACTAACCTTTTCACCCGTGTAGTAAATTGCTATCACACGGGCTGAATTGTAATTGCTAATAATTTTACATCAAAAAGCAATAAAATGTGGTTTATTCTATTTGAACTAATACAACTGAAGTAATCGAATATCATCTATTGTTATAAAAAAAAAAAAAAAAAATGTTTAAAAATATTCGATTGTAGGATCGCGTCGATATTATTAACAATACTGATCAATTCAAATTATTATTTCTGATTCCACCGGTACTTGGGGGTCTGAGTTTTTTTTAATGTACTTTATTAATACTTTTTCATCGCTCTTTGTACTTTGTTGCGGATCAAAAGAAAGACTTACAAAACATGTAGATACTTGATTGATTCTCTTTAAAAATAAAATGGTCCTATTTAACTCTCCTCTTTTTTGCTGTATTTTATTTGTTGATAAAACTTCTATTAGATAAAATGTTCTATCGACTAAGCGAGCAATACACCAAGATATATGTCGCATTGAGGTGATTTGGTAGTTTTTTTGCGAAAATTGACCGGGTATATTAGAAGTTCTAAGAATATCGGCAATGAGAGTTATTTCTAGAAATATTAAACGGTATTGTACAACCTAAGTATTGTTAAAATTATTCAAAAGAGAAGGTCCTAATTCCATTTGTGTTCGGTTTCATTAAAACACACACACACACACACACACACACACACACACACACACACACTCAAATTGCACACCAAAACAAAATATTTCATTTACTGGTACATCGCTATTAAATAAGATTAACTGTATTATTGTTCTTAACTGAAGAGTATATGGACAGTATTAGTATTTGTGGAGAATATTGGTATTAGAATTTGCGGAGGCTGAACAGGAAAAAATGAATAAGACGACCGCAGTCGGTATCGAAAGATCAAGAAGCGTCACGATTCTTAGAAGTTTAGAAAAAATGTTGATAAATTTAATGTGATAGCTGATATTGCAGCGTACTGCAAGGCCTATTTCATTTATCTTTTCTTATATAGGTGACTGATAAATACTGCTTCAAAGAAAAAAATTCTAAAGGCCAAGTAATATCTCACTTTTATTTTTTTGTGCAATTAAAAAAATTGATGTGGACTTCCTTGTATGCCTCTTCAATTTCATATACATATTTTTTTAAAATGAAAAGTACTTAAAATTTTATTTCATTAATAACTTATATTTTTTTATTGTTATTATTGAATTATTATTAATCGTAAAACCTTTTTTACAATCAGTGGTTAATAATTATTAATAAATCAATATATTTAAATTTAAAAAAAAAGAAAGTTAAAATAAAAAAAAAGATGAAGTCTGATTCGAACCGATGTGTCCTTCCCCTTGTAAGATCCAAATATTTCAATAATTAAAATTTTGTGTGGCTATAACTCTGAAACCAATGATAATAAGTACCACTTATATCGTTGAAGAGTTCTCAATGAGGGCTTATTACTGCGGTTAAGAAAAAGTCCAAAATCCAAATCTTTTGGATTTTGGACACTTTTGTTCAGTCGATTGCGATCAAAAGGGGAGGTGCACAACTAGATGTTACAGCAAACCTAAATTTCAACATCCTACGGTTAATCGTTTTTTGAATTATGCGAGATACGTACGTACAGACGTCACCCCGAAACTAGTCAAAATGGATTCGGGGATGGCCAGAATGGATATTTCAGTTGAAATCTGAAAACCGAAATATTTTGCGATCATATTACTTCCTTCAATTCGTACAAGGAAGTAAAAGCGTGTAAATTTTACGTTAAGACAAGCAAAACGACTAAAACAGTTTCTCGTCATCGGAAACGAAACATCAGTCAACGTTTCCAAAAAAAAAAAATATATATATATATATATACGTTTAGTCCATTACCCAGTAATTTTATGAACCTTAGTTTTGTATTAATATTTACAGTGTTCTCGAAGATGACAGCAGACAATTATTTTTTGAGCTGCAAGTAATCTATTAGAATGTAAAATGTGAAACTAATCTAATCGATTGTAAAATATAAAACTTTTTTGCTTACGTCAAAACGTTTTCATCTATGCGTCTATGGCTTTCATCGGTGATCGATTAAGATTGCTGTATCTTTATTGTCGATTGTCTGATGTCGGGAAACGCCGATTTACATACTTAGTTGAAAATGTTTTGACGTAAATAGAGAATCTCCGTTTTGTTTAATATCTGGTTCAGACGTCATGAAATAATCGTTCCACTTAACTTTTTTTTTATTTATTTTTTTTTTAACTTTCTGTTAAAATTCATTTAAGAGATAGTGAATTATCATATATGAGGATAAGAGAATTTATTTTGTTTTTAATCTTGTAAAAATATTTGTGCGATACGTTCTTTAGAAAGCGAAAATAGTCCCAATTTTTTATTATTTTTTTTAATTTAAAAGTGAAATTCGAACTAAATATAAGTGGCTCATTTTTAATTAAAATAAAAGATAAATATTTGTCGGGTTTTAGGGAAAATAAATCATATTTTGAAAAAAAGGAAGACACTTCTGGTCTGTTATCCGGTTTCCCCGTATTTGTGCTGTGTACTGTGCGGTTACTTTGACTTTGACGGACTGAGTAAAAATGTTTTAAATTAACCGCGGAGAGAGAATTTTTTTAAGTTTATTCTCTTTAGAAAAACTAGAAGCTAGCATCCAATTATAGTTATTTTTTAAATGACGCGGATGAGTGGTACGTGTACATACCGTGTGAAAAAATATCGAGCCTGATCGGATTTGAACGCAGAATCCTTCGGTTTAACACCAGTGAGACAACCGCGTACATATATTTCATATTTAAACGTATTTCTTGAGAAGCTAGTAAATTCTTGTCGAAATTGGCTCATGTATTTACTAGGTATTAATAACATTATGCTATTTAGAAAATTCAAGAGCGAATTTACCGTTCAGGAAGTATCGTATGAACAGAAGGATATAGTGATTTTACATCACGCTTTTTCAGTGCACAAACTGAATAAGTCAGGAAAATCGGTTATTTAATGCGTGCGCTTACAATATAATATTAAATGTGTAATAGGTAAGGTCGTTCAGGTGGATATAGGATACCCGATTACGCGTTGTCCACTAAAAAACTGTAATTGTGTAGAGTTTTTTTCGAAACTCCTCTTTTTCATATCCCTCATCCGACTTTTCAGTTCTCACGACTCTTTTACTTGGGGTAGTATCATGTGACGTTGATTAAAATTTTATTAAGTTTATTCTTCACTTGGTGGTATAAAAGACAGAATAATATTTTTTTTTGCGAGTTGAAAGTGATAAGTAGTCTGGATTATATAGAATAATTGATGCTATTAACCCAGATTGCTCATTAACAGGGAAAACATATTCTTACCGAATACGAAAGATTGTTTGAGGTCAATGCCCCGACAGATTTTTTAATTCGGATTTTGCAAATACCAAAATTTTCAACACCTCACGTTGATTTCGCACAGGGATTTTAATTCTGCGGATAAGGATTTTGGGTGGCTGCAGCAGAATGTATCATGTGAATCGCTTTTTTGTTTGTTTGTATGCAGGTATATCGGCTTTATTTCATTTTATATGTCAGGAACGGTTTAACATACAGTCATAAAATCTCTTGTGGTATTTTATGTAATGGCCGATTATCTTCATTTAAATCGGATGAGTTACGATAAATGCAGTGCGTTCGGAAAGTCTCTGTTCAGTTTGCGTTAGAATTATTTGATGCATTTTGACCTTTTGGCGTTAGGTTGGTTACCCTGCGAGTTCGTTGGGCGTTACTCGGTAATAAATCAAGACGTCAGTTGTTGAGTTGTGATCGAACGTGATTCAATTCGTTCGTTTTTTTCGTTTATCGGAATCAATAGTTGCGAGAAACGTAACTTTCTTTCGGTAGAGGAACTTATTTTTCTCGTTGACCACATCTTTCGTGAAGTTGACTAGTGTATTGATTAGTGAAGCACAAGTTTTCTGAAAAGTTTTCAAATACTCCTGTTCCTCACCGCAATGCAGTTCGAAATCTTATCGAAACATTTTGAGCGACAGGCTCTGTTGAAGATGCCGATCGAAACGGAATATCACCTAAACTAAACCAGCTGCTTGGTGTTTATGATGCTGTGGCCGAAAGTTTGTCAAAGTCGATGAGCACAGTGGCAAAATATCGGACTTATTGCACATAAAGCTAATAAAATAATAAATAAGTAAGAAAAGACCCCCTACATAGTAATGTATGTTGAAGAACTGAAAATTACAGATTATGCGAAGACTAAATTATTGTCAATGGCTTAAACGTTTATCGACCAAAATTCCGTAGGTGTTCTCGACATTACGTTTTTTACAGATGAAGCGTAGCTTCATGTGAGAGGGTATATTAATTCACAAAATACCCGACTGTGGTCGACTCCCATGAATTACATGAACAATATCTTCACGTCGCGAAAATTGGAGTCTGGGTCGGTTTGAGTAAACGTAGAGTACGGATAAAATCGTTTTTGAAAATACAGTTAATTGTGACCGTTATTGTGCTGTTTTAATAAACTTCATTAGTCAGTGGAAACAGAAGTGGAATCTAATCACGGTTGATTCCAACGAGATGACGCCACAGTGCACACAGCTAAAAGATCAGTGACCTTTTTACGAAATGTTTTAGGTAAACATATCATTTCGAGGGCTTTCTGGTCTGCACAATCGCCCGATCTGATTCCCAAAGCTTAGTTTCTATGGGAACAGCGAAACAAGCAGTGTATCGCACAACAGACCACGCACGATTGCGAACTAAAAACCGCAATAATAGCCTACGTACGAGACATTCCAGTACCTCAGCTGGTTAAAGTGTTTGAAAACAAATTGAAACGTGTGCAGTGTTGTATTAATGTTGGAGAGAGGTCATTTTCAACATTGTATAAACTATTCCAGTTATTGCAATATCCATTTCTATAAAATAATTAAATAAAAATACAAAGTAATAATTAAGAAACTTTCGTCATTACACTTCCGTAATTCCAGTGCACAGCAACTTTCCGAACGTTCTGTATAATATATTTACGTTTTTTTCTTATACGAATGAAGTTTTATGAAAATTCTTCGTGTGCTTTCTTAACTTATCTATCGATTATACCGTTAGATTTTCCTCCACTCCTAATGTGAAACGTTTTATAAATTTGTCTTATTTATTATTTTAACCCATCTATTTGCAAACTCTTTTTGTTGTTTTACTTAATCAGGATGAGAATATTGAGCTATCAGAACGAGAATAATTTTCAGTTGTTATCGCCAGAATACGGGATACATACAAATGTAATTTACTTATTCAAATAATAGAAACTATGCAGTATGAATGTTAATCGTTCACTGGAAAAGAATGCTGTCGTGTAATCGGTCGATAAGTCTAGAATACAATCTTATATTCTAAAAATTAAAGTTCTACCTTGCATTTATCGGTACAGGTGTTTTGTTGAATTTCATGTCAGGCGACTGAATTCTTTACTAACAGACGGTCGAATCCCCATCCTTTTTAACGGAGACTCCTCCTTCCTTCACAGCCCTTTTACCATCATGTTCTTAATTTAAATTATTAAACTTTGTAGGTAAATAATAGGTTATTAATTAAAATTCGCATTGAATGGAAAAAAAATAATAAACTGAAATAGCTTTTTTTATAATTAGCGGCCAAATTAAACATAGACAGTAGGAGAATGCTTTTAATATTTAAACGATAGGTACAGACTACATCTTAAAACGCGTAACACTAAAATACATACAAACGGACACACAAAAACACACAACGATTGCTAAATAAATTGACACTTTCGAACACTTCGAATGCGCTCTTTATATGTATCTCCGTAACTAAATACAAAATCCCTTTCGGTACGCCGGAAGGCGGAGGTAGACTTCACTGGTGCTAAGTAGGGGATAAAAAAGATATACACCTTAAAGTTAAGAAAAACTTCATATTTACTCGATACGATAATGGTTGCATGTGAAAAAAATTTCACATGTTTAGCATACGACAAGACCTATCTTTTTACAATTCCAGCAACATTTTGGTCATCCCTTTTCGTAAGGGTTGGTCATATCAAAAATTGTTTCAGACAAAGGTTTAGAGGACCGATAAGTATCTAATCGGTTTAAACCGATTAGATACTGTGCCTATTAAGGGAGGTATGATTATTTTTGTCTTCAAAACCCCATTTTTTCCACCCCTTTGACCAATAGTTAGTGATGTCAAAAAACTTTAGTTAGATAAGTTTTAGGCCCTTATCCAAAGAATAATAAATAGGAACTTTAAACGAATTCGATATTTTACTTAATAATAAGTTTTGGCGATATTTTGTTTTTTTTTTAAAAGTCCCCCCATTTCCTCTCCCATGCTCCGATTTTGCCCAACGAACGTTACCGAGATTTTGGGTCGTTATATTTTACGTATCAATTTGAAAGTGATTGGCGCAAAATTACGACAGTTATCGTGTCCACAAGAAAGTGAATATATAAAACCTTTGAACTGACGGTAGTTTTGGGTTCTGGGGGATGTGAAACGCTAAGATATGTCGAAATTTTCCGTAAGTCGAATCATGGTACCCATTACAATAGGTAACTCTCTTATGAAATGTCCCTAAAATTCGTCGGTAGTAACATCAGCTAAAATTACTGGGAAATCAGTGGGTCGGTCTCAAAAAAAAGTTAGCAAAAACGATTAAAAAAGTTCTGAAGTAATTCTTTAAAAACGTTTATTATTAGTTTTTGCTGGTTTGTAATCGCTAAAATTTAAAGTCTATATCATCACTCGCTCGTCAAGGATAAAAATATTTGCAGATGTATTTTACTATACAGCATATTTTCCCTCCTTTTCTGTTCGATAAGAATAACTCATGACAGTTTGAATCCCACAAGCCGATAGGAAAGTATGGTTATATAGTAAAAACGTGATGTATTTCGAGTTATTTCATTTCATTTAAAGTTTGATAACTGAAAAAGGGTATTCCGACAACGTTGCAAAATTTATTTTTAATCGATCAGAAAATATGGTGCTCCTTAAATTCCATTTTATTTTTATTTTGTTTATAATTTAGTTATATTTTATGAAATGTTATCACCATTAACTTATCTTACAGTTAACACCGTTAGTTAATAATTTATACTTTGTAAATCTTGTGTTATTTGCAGTCTTGTTAATGAAAGTTTGCTTAGGTTATCAGCGTTAAGAGAATTTATTCGATAAATGAACGGCTACGTCTCTGGTTTATATCTTAGCTTTTTAAAAATTGTAAAAAAAAGTCTTTTATTTTCTTCTCTAGCTGTAAATAAGTCGTGCACCCGATCCGTCTTCGTTTCATAATCAAAAACGCTTCGTAGGCGATTACACGTGTCCCTCTTCTCTCTGTTCATTTTAAAGATTAACGTGAAAGCCGGCCGACATCATGACATTAGCGAAGTGTTCTAATAGTGAAAACAGATAGCACGACACGGTACCGGCATGACCCCGACACAGTCGCAACATCGCCCTAATAAGTGAAAACTAAGCTTAACGGTGTTAAGAGTTTTTGATATCGAACTGTTGTGTTTAATACAGGCTTACTTCGTGTTCTACTTTCATTAACCGTTGCAAATGCCCGTGATTCCTTCCGTTTTTACTAACGAATTAAACATACGTTTAAGTTTAAACTAATGTTTTAACCGCTAATGTTATACATTTTAACAAATTTTAATATTATTTAATATAACTTGCTACGTTAGAATAATATTTTTCATTAATTGTATCTTTTTTTATTGAGTTTTTTTGTACCTTCTTAACAAAATAAAACTATTTAGCGGTACTATGTCTTTTCCGATGAGTTTGAAGTATATTCTCAATAACGTAATAATGATTTGTAAAAATATCGTGGTGCTCGTATTTTGTTATTTAGTATTAGTTCACAATAGCAATAACGTCTTATATGCTGCTTGTAGAAATTTTATGGCTGTCAAATCTGTTGGTTTTTGGTTCTAGCTCGTCTATAACATTTTACTGTGTCATCTATAACATCTTCTAATGTAAGATTATATCTGTTCAAACGGGTTTTTATCTTCTTCGGCCGCTAAGGGTTGTATAATATAAATGAATTTTAGAAAAATTAATAAATATGAACCGGTCATCAACATATTCATATGTAAAATAATGATTCGATGTAATGTTATCGTTTTCACTTTAAAAAAGCCGGCAACGAATTTCATAATTTTACCGGATTCGCCCTTGACAGAGCTTTATTCCAAATACATAATCAGGTTTTTGAAAATCGATCGAATAAATTACGAAATACACATAGGAAACGGTTTTGGAAATCGAATTTAGATAACAGATTTAATAAACGATTTTAGATTTCGGTTTCTACAGAGTGTTTCTGAGGTTGTGGCAATATGTCACTAGCTGGATTGAATGTACGTACCACTTTTACATCATGTAAAAGCTACAGATAATAGCTTAATATTTGTGCTAAATTTCAACTTTTTAAGTCGATGGGTTTTCTAAATATAAGGTAAAAACTGTTTAAACGTTTGTAATTTTAAATAACTTATTAAGTACTTTCATCGTACTAAACTCAATTTCTACAACTACTAGATAAAAAGTAAAAAATTCGAAATTGTGATAACTATCCCTCCCTCTATTAATTTTTCCACATTTAATGTCATCGATGCCCCATGTATAGAACGTTTTTGAACCGTTCTCGAAGAATTTATGTCGAGCCACTCAGTACATATTATATAATACAGGCCAACATACGTGTGTACGTACATACATACATCTTTCGGAAATTTCTGTGGTTGCGAAATAATCTGACCAAGTTTGGTCAAAATCGGTCCCAGTAGTTCTGGAGATATAAGAAGTGCAAGACCGAACACACACATGTACATACGAACATCCGGAAAATTTCCATCCGATTTTTTGGGTTTCTTAGGTATCAAAACGTCAAGATCCAGTGAAAACAGCATATGCCTAAATTGGACCGATTACAATACTTTCCCTTATAAAGCTGTAGCTCTGTTATAGCGCTAGACGGGAAAATATAAATTGTACTTTAATTTTTTAATATATCGTAAGTCCCAAAATGTACTTGAAAAATAATTTATATGTTTTTGCCTCTTGTTATCGATGGTGTTCTGGAGAGATTTTATATCAGAGAAAGATAGTTTTGATGTACATTTTGTGGTTTATTTTTAACTTGCCGATGATAGTACCGTACATATATACAGTGAACAATGAACGTGTTTTCATTGTTGAGTCGTACTTCAGTACGAAATCAGTGGTTGCAGTGCAAGATTTGTTTCGCCATAAGTACCCGGATAAACCAGCTCCTAACAAAGCATCAGTATTAAGGTTAGTTGCAAAATTTAGAGAGACTGGTTCTGTTAATAAGAAGGAACACAAAAGATCTGCGTCAGTGTTGAATACAGATACAGTCACTGAAATCAAAGACCGATTACTCGCCTCGCCAAATTAATGGATCAGACGTTTGTCTACTGAAATTAATTTGTCTAAATCGACTGTTCATCGGGCGACCAAACAATTACGACCTTATCGCATTCAAACGGTTCATCGACTTCTTGAGCCCGACAAAAAAAAACGGCTGCAATATTGTCAACGGTTCCGTCGATTTCTGCGCGAGGGAATTAATGTTATGAAATCTTTATTTTTCACAGATGAAGCACGGTTTCATTTGGATGGCTACGTAAACAGCCAAAACAGTAGAATTTGGAGTGCTAAAAATCCCCACGTTTATCACGAAAAACAATTACACCCGCAGAAGTCGGGCGTGTGGTGCGCGATATCGCGGAAGAAAATAATCGGTCCTATTTTTTTCGAGTACACCATTAATGCAGAACGATATCAGGATATTTTATTTCAGTTCATCGCACTCTTGGAAGAGGAAGACAGACACTGCGGGCTACAACATGACGGTGCGACATCGCACTACGCAGGTTTAACTTCTGATTTCGTCGAGGAATTCTTTGGTAATCGTGTTATCGGTCGAGGCTTGTTGCCACCTAGATATCCAGATTTGACTGCGGCGGATTTTTTTCTATGTGGTTACCTCAAAGAAAAAGCCTACAGCAACAAACCACGAACACTTGAACAATTTAAAGTCAATATTGAACAAGCTGTATTAAATATTCAGCCACAATTTTTGAAAAAAGTTGCAAGAAACGCTGTAAAAAGAATTGAAGCTTGTATTCAAGAAGATGTATTTATGAATTTTATTGCTTTTAAATAATACTCTTATAAGCTGTTAATTTAATTAAATAAAAATTTATGTAAATATTGAAAGAGATAGAGTTTTTTAGAATTAATCGTTTATGATTTTTTTTTGAGCCGTCTTCAGGGAGGTGGAATTCTTCGGTTCTCATATTGTTTTTTTTTTAGCAGGATGTCTCACAAAGAACGGAGAAACTTTCAGGACATGTTCTACTGATGAAAATAATGACAAAGGTTCATGTAAACATAAATCTAGAAAGCTTTTGTTTTCGTTACGGGTAGCGAAAAATTTCGTCCGAATTTCAGCAGCTCTTCTAATAAAAAGAAACCCTACTGTGTAGATTTTGGGACCCAAATTAAGGAGTAAAGTTTCTTATGTAACTTGAGCTGGGAAATAGGAAAAAACAGTTTCCAGAACTGTAACTCTAGTAGTTTTTGAGATATCCGACGTGAAACACAAAATTTAGAAATTTTTTTTTAGGTTTATAGTACAATAATAGCTTTGTATAGTATACAAACTGCTTTGTATAATATGTTAGCTTTGTTATATGACTAATAAATGGGGAATATTTAGTTACAAAACTTTTTTTAGCCTTATTTGTTTTTGAAAGTTGCTTTTTTACACGAGATTTTTAGTTGTAAGCGTTTCCATCTTTTGAATAAAGATATATTGAAACGGAGAAAACAAAAATACTCATTTATTAACTTAAAAAAATTACAAATAAAAGGATATTACTCTTAATAATTTAATTTAATTTAGCGCTTGCATTAAAAAAATGCAGATTTAAGGGAGAATTGATCTTTTTTACATTTTTAAAAAATATGAAAATCATCTCGCGTATAGTTGAACGGAAATTTTCAAAGTGTGTGTTATCTATCGCATACTTCGTTGGTTTCCTGTTTTTTTTTTTTTGTTTTCAATCCGGTGAATGTCTGTTTTATCAGTTTCTTTATAATTAAGATAATAAAACAGCTAGGCGTACTTTAAAAATAATAATTTTTCTTTATTTGTTTGTTGAAATTTTTAACGTTGAACGGAGTGAATGCATCGATATTATTAATAATAATAATTAATTGATTTCCATTCTTCTGTGTTAAATAAAATACTATACTTCAGTTTATAATAATTAATTCATTGAAAATATTTCTGCTCAGTACATTTTAAATAATTTTTAATCGTAGAAGAACTAATCTAAGTTAACAAAGTGATCAGAATCTTTTATACTAATCCCAGAAAAGAAAAAAAATGAACGAAAAGAAACTGTAGTTTCCATCAAGGCATTGTCTGATTGATTAAACCATCTCTGAGTTTTAAAGTCCTTTGTTTTCTTACTATTCATCAATAGTTAAGTTTACAATAATCCAAGATTAAAAAAATTACCATTTTTTTTCTTCATTTTGCCTAGAGAACTTTTCTCTTTTTTATTTCTTAAGCGCTTTCTGTCATCTTTCATCAGTCTTATCTATGATTTGGTTACCCTAATTAGGCGTATAAATTAAAATACAAAATGCTTCTAATTTAATTTTAATATTATTTTGTTTTTAGGTTATATTATTCAACCTGCACCACGCTTCGATGTGGATACATATAGTCCTGAGTATTATATGAGTAAAAATTAAAAAAAAAAAAAATTTCATACGGAGATTATTTCAAGTTTTATTTGTTTTTAACTGAAAAATACGTTACGTAAATTCGTCCTCTGCACGTAAATTTCAAAAAACTGTTTCTATAAGTGGCGGAAAAGAAATCACCGGTTTTTAATGAGTTTTTTGCGAAAATGAAACGTTCATTTTCATGAATATTCGTTCTCTTGAAATGTTTATTAATTTTTATTTTCACTGTTTGAATTTTTTTTTTGAAATGCTTCCCGAGGTCGCGTATAAGAAAAATTGTAATTTACCTGAACGGAAGCGAGTTTTAACTTGTTTTCTATTACTTTATTTTTAAAAAGTATTTTAAAATAGATAAATAAATATTCATTTTGAACGGTACATCAAAATTCATTACATTGATCACAACAGCAATATACGGTAAATTATAAATATAAAAACAGATTATAAGATAAAAAATTAGATGTGTTTAAAGTCCATATTAATTATTTAAATACAAACATATGAAATAATGTTAAAGTAAATACATTGCGTATTAAAAATTACTATAAATAATTCAAAATTCAGAAGTAGCTATTGAAAATAATTTTGAGCGCATATTTACGTACACATTGAACGGGATGCAGATAAGTCGTGATTTTTTTTAAAAATTAGTATTATTTAAATATTCATTGGTAGAATAATATTTTTCTTATAAAAGATGATCGTTTAATTCTATTTTATATAAATTGGTGAGAAGATTTTTCAAATGATTCCGGTAATTCAATAAAAATGGCAACGAAAACGTTACAGGTCCTTTCTGTTAAGCCGAAGTATTGTATTGAGTTATAGGAAAACAATTCTGTTTACTTTAATTGAGTTGAACATTGTTATTGCTTTCTTTTTTTTTAAGAGTAAGTGATTATTCTTTTTAGCAGAGATTGCACTTTTTTAAGGATAAATAAGGATAATTTAAAATATTTTATTTTCTAAATATAGGTCTATACGATCCATATTTATAGGCGCCAGATAATTATATATCAGTCCGTTTTTTTATCTTAAAGATTCGTTCTGATTTGTGAGAGATCCCCAGGAAATGGCATTATATTTTATACGAGAATATGTACCTAAGCGTAATAAATATTTAATAATGAAGACAAGCTTAAAATTGTTTTATTAAGGCGCTTAATAACAAAACAGTACGGCTTGATTTTCTTACAAACGAAATCAATTTGAACATTCCACAAGAACACTTCAGAAATTATGTAACGCCCAGAAATTTCGGTGTACGGGGAACAGAAATACTATAGTTATCATTAATGGGAATTCTATCTACCCGATCGGCAATGTTATTACTTCTATCTGAATAGCGCAATCCAACGGTTTTATCATTCTCGGCGAGTAATGTGTCAAAAATTTATCTTACGTCGAGGGTTTGATTCTCCGGTAGATATTTAAAGCGAAGAAACATCGGGGAGATTTGAATCACATAAATCTGAACTTTTGATAAAAATTAGTTGATTTTGCAAGTTTCGTTAAAATAGATTTTAACGTTTGTAACATGTAATTACAGTAAAACTTACACAAATCGAGATATTTAGGTACAAGTTAGAAATAAATTAATCCACCGAAGCGAATTCACTTTTGCTTAGTTATGTATAGAACTCAAAGATAACGTGAAAACCAAAACTCAGCAATTATTTACAGACACATACCCTTTATGAATCTATAAAAGACAAAGAACGCTCGCCATCAAAGTTTACTTCTATCGACTACCTTCGAAAATTGTGGTGCTATAAAATTTTCTACTAAATAGTTGATATCTCGAAAATAATTTAATCGATTTTGATAAATGAAAAACCAAACTGTATTTTTTGTTTCTAACTTTAACCCGGTGACGCATAACTATCTGTTATAGAAGTATTATTTGGTTAAATAACTACCGTATAAAAATATTTATTCATTAAAAAGAATCTAAAATATCCGTACATAATTTATACATACACAATCTGATTTATATATAAACACGAAGGTCATGTTGAAGAACATAACCGACGTTGTTGTCGAGATTCTGATTGTGTACGGGTTGGTAACTGCTTATATAATTACATTATATAACGATGTTTATCGTTTATAAAAATTACAGAAATCTTACTGAAATATTAATTTTTGTATCCTGTTGTAAATATAGTATTTAATTACGTGGTTTTCCCCGTTTATGAAATTAACGGGAAATAAATATTTAAAAAGAAATTAACTGTAGTTGTTCTCAGCATAAATTAAAAAAAAAAAAAATCGCAACGAATTGCTAAACATTGCCGATTTTGTAAGTGAATTTGTCCACCTACGGAAAAATTATTTTTAAATGAAAAATTTATACATGTAAAAGTCAAGTTATCAGATTTTATTTTTCTATCATAAGTTCGAGTATATCAACTGATATCCATTGTCCTCTCTTTTATTTTGGATATATTAATCAAATTAGGACTTGCATGATCATTAACTTACGGTATTCTGCCTGGTGATAGGTCCTCATAAAGCATTGCTGTCTTCTACTTCTGCTGTCACTGCTTGCCATTTTGAAAATTCTATCTAGTGGTAGCTTATTCCCTAAGCGAAAGATTTACTCCAGTTTCCAACTTCTCGCTTCTCAGTTTTCTTTTCAGGCTGAAAGAGGTTATTAATCAAAATAGATTTGTCATATTTGGATAAAAGTATCCAAATGACACATTTTTTCTTACTTTTTTAATACTGATAATATTTGCAAAAGGGAGTTTTTTCCAGAAAAAAGTCCTTTTCCCACAAATATTTCAAATATACAAATTTCAATCGACATTTATTTTTAATAATCCTGTGATTTTATAATTATCTATGTGAGAAATTTGTTTTACGGATAAGTCTCATTTTGACGAATTTTATTAAAAAGCAATTCATTAGTAATGAATTCAGTTACATTTCACTTCTATGAACCGTGGTTTAACAAAAGCGATTGAAATTTAATCGGATGACTTCTATATGTGGATCATTAATGTCATTCAAAACTTTATAAAATCCGACGAAAGGACGAGGAAATACGGAAGTAGAAAGTGAGATCTCGACAGTAATATCCGACTTACAAAAGCGAAGCAAAGTCTAGCAATTCGTTGCAACGTTTTTTTAAATTTATGCTGAGTAGAAGTAAAGTTAATTTAAAATACGATTTACGAGTGCTTAAGTCTTAAGAATAATTAAAGAGAATGAAGGAGAGGAATAGTTCGACTTCAGAAAAGGGACAGGAATCGGATACATTACTGGGCTACTAAGAAAGATTGGAGAGAGAGACTTTTAGAAAGAGGAAGAGGAATGAATCTGTGTTTCACAGATTTAGCGAAAACATTTGATAGAGGCAGATGGGGAAAAATAATGGTGATTCTGAAGGAGAAAAGAGTAGTACGGAAAGACAGAATATTAATTAAAGAATTACTCATAAGGAGACTTAACAGCAGCTAGGGAAGTAAATAAGAATATGACTGACCGGGTTGGTCTGGGTCGAGGTGTTAAGCAAGAATACTGGTTGTTACCCGATACTGTTCAAAATCTACGTTAAGATATGATAAGGAATATGTAACAAGAAAGAGAAACTGGGATAAGTATTGGAGGACGAAAAATACGGTACGTAAGGTTTGCTGACTACGATGATTTTTGCTGATGGCGCTTCACGCTTGATTCTGTTGGCTGTTCCTTTTGGTCATTCACAGAAACGTGCATATGATTCTTCAGTGCTGTATATTTACTGTCGAACTATTTATCACAGTGCTCGAAACTCATAATCACGTTGCAGATGGATTCCGCCACATTGGCGGTGTCATTCAGAAAATGACTTTTTGAATACTTACTTTTGAATATTACTTTTTGAATATTCACTACACAACCAATAATTGGCAGAAATTCACGAACTTGTTTCTGTTCTCAGCGGCCACGATAAAGTTCAAAAGCGGCCACGTGTAGTTCTTCTGCTTTTATCCTAACCAAATTGTAAAACCAGGTAATTAAGGCGTGATTTGGCCGTTAAGAAAGCTTTTTGTGAGTCATGTTATACATTCTTATTATATGTGTATTCCGAAAAATCGGCTATAAGATCTAACCAAATTATTGGTGGGTTACATTACACGTAATGTAACCCGTCATAATAGGACAAATAAGGGCCGCTATTATAAAAGTGTTCGACTCTGTAAGTAATGTTACAGACGACGCCGCATTAAATGCCGAAGATCCGTCACATTTTTTGTGGGAAATGCTGTACAAAGCGCGTTACATTATATTTTGTGTTTGAATGTGTACATTATGACGTATACATTGCCAACGAAAAGTACTGATCGAAGAGCTAACTTCTTGCTCCCCATATTTTTTGCATGGTATTTTCTAATACATCCAGCGCATTCTCAACGACATTAATTCAGAATATCAATCGATACTGTAGTTAGTAAAAGGAAAGTTCATTTCCTGATGAAATAAATAGTTTTAAATAATCTTCTAAGGTTCAGTAAAGCCTGGGCCTCTTCCAAAGTGATGAGTAAGTTGCCAAGTCGGGATTTGGCGCGTACGAACTTCCTTGTGTATGTCGATACTAAAGTCGGCTGTTTGTTTATGAATATATATAGTTTTGTATCTGATATAGTTTTTCCGGTTGTCTTCCGTTATCCTCCTGCTAGTTTTTACCCGTGAATATGTGTGATATTTATTTTATTAGTAAAAAAAAAATAATAGTTAAATATATTAATAATTTATAAATAAACTTAAACTTCCTTGTGTATGTCGATATTAAAATCAGCTGTGTATAATAAACATATTGTCTGTGTTAATGAATGTATTATTATGTGATATAGTTTACTCAGTAGTTTTCATTATCCTCCTGGCAGTTTTTATCACTTTTTTTGTGATATTTGTTGTATTAGTAATAATTTACTGTAATAATAATTGTAATTAAATAAATTTATTTAAAAATGTAATATTTTTTTAATTATACGGTATTTTATTTTTACATCCTGTACAGAGTGTCCGGGCTAAAGGTATCCAAAATAACGACCTGTATTTAGAAAACCAGTCGTAATCTCTTAAACGTAGGCTCAGTTGACAGGAAGTATCTCTAAGAGTTGTTCTGTTTACTCCTAAGGCCAGCTGAATACCCATGCGCAGGCAAGCCGGCTCTCAATGCGATTGTAATCATCGAGATGTGGGCCCCACATCAGAAAGTTCAGTATATGCTTTGATTACTGGAGTTTCAATCGGTTAAGCGTGTTCAACTGCGTTTACGAACCGAGTGGAAAATATCGATTCTCCTAAATCCAAGTCTCTTCGTCAGCGGGACTCGACTTTCAAGAGAGACGGGAAGCTTGGTTTTATATACTGGAAATCGTCCAAAAGTTTCAGTTAGTGACGAGATGGTAGCTCCTGTATGCGTTGCATTCACTGCCGTTCCTGAAAAATCAATTAGGAGGGCTAGTTACGAACTGAAAATTCCTCGTTTCAGTGTTCACGACATTGTTAACAAGCGTCTCCGTTTGCGAACACGTACAAGTTGCAACTCCTTCATTATATTAAACCAAACGATCGTCCTCTACGATATTGGTTTTGCTGCAGAGGTTATATCCTGTGTCGAAAACTATCCTGATTATCTTGATACATCGTTATTTAGTGATGAGACAACCTTTCATACGTGCGAAAAAGTGTCGATAGCGAGAAACAAACACAGTTGTCGAATTTGGGGTCCTGAAAGTCTCTATACAGTAATCGAAAACGAAAGAGACAATTCAACTGCATTGTGACCGGCTTCCCTGCGCATGCGTGTTCCGCTGACCTTGAGAGTTTCCAACAAATCTTTGAGATATTTCCTGTCGAGTGAGCTTAAGTAAGTTTAAGAGATTACGACGACAGTTTTTCTAAATATAGGCCATTACTTTTGGATACTTTTATCCCGGACACATGTACATTATAAATGACATATAAAACATATATTATACTCGTAGTATGAAAGTGATATTTCTTGTACTCACAAAAATCAATTAGTGAATTATTGTTTAGGCCGAAAGGCGAATGTCTTTCATAATGGACTGGAACGGATTCCGACCCTATACTTCACTTAATGGCGCCAGAGAAATTCGCAAAATAGTTATCTAATAAATTTCTCCTTGTACAACTTTTTTGACAAAGCTTATTTTTTGCTATTTTCCACAGCCTTTCAGCAGTCTGGATATGCGTCCCAGTAATTGGAACTATAAAATTTTTAGAGCGTTTAACAGCGTCGAGTACATAATTACGGTCCAAATTTCGTACCCCGATGTAGGTCGGCCACCTATCTGAAATAATTAAGGAAGCGGTGCAGTAAAATCTAATATTATTGGCGGTAATAAATCTGCACTTCCGTCAGCAACAACAAAAATAAAACGCTCGTTTGTTTCGTGGCACATCCCGCAGAAAACTCTGTCGACGTAGTATTTTATTGTAAAGAACGTGGATTCATCAATTTCTCCAGTCATTCTCTGATCACGGGTAACACGGTTATTATTTCATAGTTAATTCGCACATACCTCCCGCAGGCAATCTCTATAATAAACAAATGTATTGCGGTTAAATTGTGGTGCTCGTTCACAAAATTCAGCCGTTAACATTTCAAAACTCCAAAAATAAATAATATCAATATTTTTTCCAGAATTAGGAACCGTGCAACTGTGTATTCGGACGAAGCTGAACGTCAACTCGGCATTCTCTTTTGTTATGATGCCGTCGTTCTCGGTTTTTCCGAAATCTTCAGTACCATTTCATGTCCGCGATTACACGGTTCATTTGCCGACAAAATACCGTAATTTTGGAAGATACGAACTCATATATTCTTTCATGGGTTATTTCGTACAAAAAATAATATATATATATTATCGGGAACATCCATTACGGGGAGAAAAAAAACCCGCGAATACGGTTACAATTGAAATCCTACTTATACGCTATCACTGTAAAACCTGATAAATAAAAATAAAGGAAAAGGAACAATCATTAAGCAGCAACACGTTCGTGAAGTGAACAAGTAGAGACATGTCAGTTGGCGTATCATCAGATACATCGCTCTTAGTATATCATATTTTCTCTTTCTGTAATACGGGTATCTTATTCGCTATAGAAATATAGTATTGCTAAAGTACTGAAAGTCATTACTGAAACTTATTAATTTATTGATAACGGCTGGCGAGTGGGATAACGAAGAGATTCGATTTCGTATGTACAGTACTACAGCTCGGTTTAGCTCGTATTATAATTTGTGGAAGTATTAAAATGTCTGAAGTAGTAGTATAATGTCTTAAAGTAGTAGTAGTAGTAGTAGTATATCTGAAGTAAATGTCTAAGTAAGTAGTATTTAAAAATAATTCATTAAGTATGCACCTTTTTAATATTATAAATTTAATAAAATAAATTATATATAAAGCAAAACCGTGGTCAGATGACATCTCGTTTAACGACCGCTCTGTACAACGGTCAGTTTTACCATCCCCAGTACGTCGACATCATGAGTCTTCATAAAATATCCAAAAGCGGAATCTAAACAACGAAAGAGAGGCCTCCGGCGAAAATAATTTGTGTAATTTTTCACGTGTTATTATAGTATAAGTGATTTAATTTTTTGTTCTTGTGTTATATTTTTATTTATGTATAAAAAAACGTTACTTTTGCATTAGTTATCGTTTGTTTATCACTGTTGATGTTTATTCAGTCACGTACGCATCTATTACCATAGATTTCATGTATAGTCCAGGCGGTATCTGTTTTGGATTGGACTTTTTCTGTATGATCGCTAATTTTTGCTTTAATGCCTTTAGAGAATGTCATCAGAAATGATTAATACGTTATACGCCCGTTGAAAAAGTGTACTTAAATTTTTATTAAAAAAAATATAAGAAAAATCGCAAAAATATCCAATTTTTCTCCTACTTCCCTAAATAACTCGATAACTGTTCATTTTAGAGAAAAGATTATGTTATTAAATTTTACACACAATTTTATGGGTTGCAAATCGAAAAATACGTTATTATTGATACAAACATTTATGAAAAATCTTGCAATTTTCATGCTTTTAAACAAACTGAATATCTTCACGAATTTTTATTTGAATTAATTTTAACAAGCACAGCTTAAAAATACACGGAAAGACGCTTCTTTAAAAAAAAAAGTTTCAGTTCGTTAATTATCTCCGGAGATATAACCGATAAAAGTTGACCGCCATTGTGCAACGTTTGCAATAAATTAATGTCGATAAATTAATAGACCGATATTTAGTAATAATTCGCGTTTGCCAGATTGATATTTGAACTTATTAGCTTACAAGACATCGATTGAAAAAAAAAACAAACAATAATTTTGTTTGTTAAGACTTTTTTTCTTTTTCCTGTTTAGCCTCCGGTAACTACCGTTCATATAATACTTCAGAGGATTAATGAGGATGATATGTATGAGTGTAAATGAAGTGCAGTCTTGTACATTCTCAGTTCAACCATTCTTGAGATGTGTGGATAATTGAAACCCAACCACCAAAGAACACCGGTATCCACGATCTAGTATTCAAATCCGTGTAAAAATAACTGACTTTACTAGGACTTGAACGCTGGAACTCTCGACTTCAAACTCAGATGATTTGGGAAGACGCGTTCACCATTAGACCAACCCGGTGGGTTTGTTTGTTAAAACTGGTAGTGTGTTAAAATTAGAAGATGTTCGAAAAATTTGTGCTAGGCTTTACTAATTAACCGATTTAAATTTTTCAAAATGCATTGAAAGTTTGATTGCTCTTTTATATGTAATTAAATTTTCAAGTAACTAGAGACTTTATTTCAGACTGTACACGATTTGGAAAAATCGTCTTTTTTAAAATCTAGATTGCAAAATTATTGTGCAAAAACTGTTAGATCGATTTTGTTGAAATTTGCGTGTTGCTGCTTTATCGTATCAAAAAAGTTCTTTGAGGCAAAATCTGAAGGTCGTATGTATAATATAAGTACTCAAAAATATTCCCAAAAAATCTTCTTTTTTTAGTTATTGCCATTTTTGCATCAATAAGAACGTATTTTTTGATTTGCAGCCGATGGTATTGTGAGTAAAATTTATTAATAAAATTTTTCTCCCTCTTGACCTTTTCTCTAATATGAACAGTATCGAGTTGTCTGACGAAGTAGGAGAAAAACATGGATATTTTTGCGATTTTTCTTACATTTTCTTTAATAAAAATTTAAATACTATTTTTTCAACGGGTGCATAACGAAATAATCATTTCTGATGATATTCCGGAGGCATACAGCAAAAATTAGTGATCATATAGAAAAAGTCCAAGTATGCCCATTTTAAAACAGGCTGCCTGGACTGGAAAAGCACGTTTCAAAAACATTTTATACTCAATTTAAATTAAAATGTTTTTTTATCGAGCGTGATTTCTGATGTAAAAGATCGTTTAATAACATTGACGTTTATGAACATAATATATACTTTGAGTAATTAAATACATCGTAGACGTTAATCTGAATTCATAAATATGTGTTCGAAAGTAGAAATGATTTTGCATTTTACATCCGGCACATAAATTGATGAAAATTATGATTAAGAGTCGGCAGATGTGGGACTTCATGCGAGATTATACTGAATGATTAAACGATCCTACATGTAACTATAAAGGAATTGATGGAATGGAAAAAATACAGACCCTATTTCGAAGTAAAGTAATATTTAATTTTTTATTTAGAAAAATAAGCTTGCTTGCTGATGAATATGCAAAATAAAATTTTCTTTAATTCTTTGGAAATTATTTATAGTTCTATATAAACTTAAAAAATGTTTTTCATATTCCATATTCGATTTTCTGAACGTGTCGAATGAATGAAATGAAATTTTTAATTTGTTTTTATGAAAGTGCGAGGCAGTTATCCACTGTAATAAATAATATCCTACATGTTATTTTATATAATATTGTGATTTAAATAAGTAACACGCCTGGAACCGTGTTTATCTTGAAGCTTTATCTTGAAGCCGATGTAGATCAAAATTTGTTGTATTAAAAAAATATATGTAATTCCCTCTTCTGGGTCTGTAATAATTTTTTTTTTCAAACCCTCCTCTAATCTACATATTCTCTAATAATGTTAACTGTTCGGAGGTTTCACTGGACGGTAGTGAATTCAGAACTTTTTAAGTCTAAAAAATAAGGGATAAATAATTAAATTCGGATGGCTTTAAATGATTTTTTCAACCGACTTCGAAACGGAAGGCTCTCTCGGTCGATTCCGTACGGTTTTTTTTATACACGTTCAATAGATAACTCTACTAATATATTATTTTCGACGATTCTGTTTTGGTTGTAAAGTTGTTCTAGTGGAACCGTTGTAAGTTTTTTTTTTACATAACGTAGGTGAAACTTGTTTTTAATAAAAAGGTTACATGGTTATTGTTGACTCTTTAAAGTTATTTTGCATTTTTTTATCATTTTTATTTTGTGTTTAGCAATGATGTAAACGTATGACGACATCAAAAGCAGACCGGGTAGAGAAAAAAGAGCTTTGTAGAGAAGAAAGGTTTTCTTAAAGATATTTGAATGGAGCAAAGTACTTAACGGTAGCAAAATATCGATAACAATAATAGAGAAACCAGGCTTTTACGGTTTCGTTTTACTGGAGGGTGTTAAAAATTAGGAAGATTAATAATAAATAAGGATATCTTAAGAGGTATAGGAGAGAAGAGAGAGATGTTTGTGGGAGAATTTTGTTAGAAAAGAATCGGTCGGTGGGTCGCGCTCACTTGTAAAGGATTTGTTATCGGAGAGGTCTGTAAAGGGTAAAAGAAAAAGAAATAAAAACAAAGGTTAGAAATTAAAACAAGAATTGAGGATAGTTATATTGCGGTCGAAAAGATTAATACTGAATAGTAAAGAATTTAGATTAGCATCAAACCAGTCTGACTGCAGACGATTCAGAAAAGCATATCGTTATAATATTCGAAGTACTTTATTACGCGAAAATTCCTAAAAAATTACTTGAAGAGCTGAGATAAATAATATAAATCCCCGCATTCTTAGCTTATGCTTTGTGTTGTTTTCCCTTTTTGTCTCATTTTTATCAAGCTGTTAGTTTCTCGCGAGTGATTTTTTTCACAGGCAGTATGTTTTAAAAATTTATTTTTCATCGTTTTTAATTTAAAGAAGAATAAAACAAAATCAATGTTAAAAACCCACTTAAAATTAAAAAATACATATTTTCAATTATTCTTAAATCGGTGGCGAATTAAAAACCACCACCGAGTTATTATCCTTAATTTTTGCGCCTAGTTTAATTTTTCAGTTTAAAGAATAATCTGAAAAAACCGGTAAGTGATTTCATAACTTTTTATGTTATCTAGGTTTTCTAGATTTTTTTTTTTATCAAAATGCGACATGGTTTTTAAACAATGACTTAATTATGCAATATTTAAAGCAATAAAATTGGGAAAGAGATCAAAATGTTCAGTAAAAACATTTCAGTCCAATTTGATCCCATACATCAGACACGATGTTTACTTTAAAAATGTGCAGTATTAAAAGAATAATTGAGAAAAAAAATCAAAATCTCTAGTAAAAGGTTTGGGTCCCATTTGAACCTCTTGTTTGTTTTTTACTTCATATAATTTTTTTTTTTAAAGTTCCAATGACAACTACATTAATACTAGATAGCCTACAGCTCGATTTTAAATCTTGAAAATGAAAATTAAAAAAAAAAAAATGATATTTAAATAAGGGTCCCACATAGCCCCTGTTTTTCTACTTTAAAAGTTTATATATTTGAATAAGTGTTAACTTCCATACGTTGGCTTTATGTGGTGGAATATTATTAAATAAGGCTTAAAAAAAGAAAATGTTTACCGTTATAAACCCTTTTCCAATGAGGTCAAAATTCAGGTGCTGAAGCTGGGATATATATATATATATTTGGTTAGCTGGCATCTCTCCCGCCTCCCACCCCATTCGGTCGCCCTAGAGCATAGACCAAATGTCCGTGCCAAAAAACGGCTACTGTGCCTCAGAAACAAATTTGCGACCTCGTATCCTAAATGCTCCCAATGAGCTCCTAACTAGCGTGTGCGGTTAAGCAGGGTGCCGTACAGCACCCGCTTAAGTGTCCCTACCACTCACTTGTCCACTTTAAAACTAAATCGGGGAGGCGCACCCCTTGTTACAATTAAAACTATATAGTCATACAATAAGACGGTAATTTAAACCGCCACGCCTCGGTCGCTGTCAGCCAGCTAGTGCCTGTCCACCATTTAAAGCGCTTGGAGCTTTTACTGGCTGGTGGCGAGCCATTATTTCGGATAAGGACTTCCCACAGCTCCGCTATAGGAATCAATAAATCCCATTTAAATTTAAAATCTAACGATGGCGGTTGAACATCGCAACCTCATCGGGGAACCCCCACACGGTCCGACAATGCGGCTCTCGCCACATCGATTCGCCGTTTATGAGCGGCCAGTTTTCCCCCTGACCTCTAAGTTCCGGGTGGCCCGGTCTCTGGCCCCCCCAAGAGCAGGGCAGTCAAACATCAAATGTTCGTTCGACTGGACCTCCCCGCAGACACACAACTCATCAGCCGCTAGGCGAAACCTGAACAGATGTTGCATCAAATTCACATGGTTGGTGAGCACTTGAGCACTCGACGCCCTTAAAAATGAATTCGAGGCATACCATCCCCCCAGATCCTGTATAAATCTATACAGGGATCTTCCCTTATTCGTGGAGTGCCATTCATGCTGCCATGCATCCATTGCGAGGCCATAGCCTCTTCCGCAGGCGGGAAATGGGCAACTGAACGAAATTTGGACCCGGTGCATTGTGATAGTCGTTCCGCTCCGGTTCTAGCCCGGCTCGAAACCGCATCCCAAATACCTCGGTTTCCCGACCTCTTCGCAACTTCCACATGGCTGCTCGAACTTTCACCACTAAATCGATTGGGAGAGCCTTTCCCAATACGGTGGTAGCCTCGTAGGAGGTTGTTTTAAAAACACCAGTGCATACTATTAAGGCTCTGCGCTAGGCACTCCTTAAATTTTGAAGCAGTGCTCTATTTCTATCCAACCTGTGCGCCAAAGACTGGCGCCGCGTATGCGATCATACTATCGGAGACACCTCGGTACACCATGTACATTTGGCGACCCGACAGCCCGTAGTCTTTCCGAGCAATCCTTCTACGTTTGTGCATCACACAGACAGCGTCCGCCGCAACTTGCTTAATGTGGTTGCTAAAAAGCAACTTATCATCAAATAAAACACCTAGGTACTTATGAATCCTTACTCGGCTGATTACACAGCCTTTATATTTAATGTGGGGGTTTCGACTGCATGATAATTTGTCTGAACCCTTCAGAAGCATAAACTTCGTCTTGGGCACAGAAATCTTTAAATTTTGCATGTCCATCCAGCCCTCGGCGGTTGACAAAGCCGCCTGCGCTCTACTTTCCAGCTGCGGTCGTGAATTACCACGAACTAAAAGGAGACAGTCATCGGCGAAAGCCTGGACCGTGACCCCTTCTGGGAATGTCAACCCCAGAAATCCATCAAACACCAGGTTCCACAGCAGAGGACCGAGAACGGAGCCCTGCGGGCTTCCCCTGGTGACGGATTTTTCCACAACTAGGTGCGCATCTTTAAACAGTGCCGTACGGTTAGACAAATAGTCTCTTACCACGGCCTGCAGGGCTCTGGAAACATTGCGGCGTTCCAAAGCGTAGAGGACAGAACTCCAACACAAGGAGGGAAATGCTGCCTCTATATCAATAAAAATAGCCAAAACATATTTGCAGTCGGCGCTTTCCACCTCGGTACGAGCATTTAAGATGCAATCCTCGGTGCCAACCCCTTTCATGAAGCCATATTGGCCTCGATTTAGAATACAGCTCATATCAATGTTTTCCTCGAGCCGTTCCACAACCAGCCTTTCAAGCAACTTGCCGAGATCCAGCAAGAGGCTGATGGGTCGATAACTGCCGACCTCACCAGGATCCTTTCCAGGTTTCAGGAGTACCCTTACCAAGGCCACCTTCCAGCAAGCCGGAAAGCAGCCCCAGCTTAGGCATCCCGTGAACAGTCTGCCAAGCGGTTCTCTTATGACAGGCAGTAGATGGTAAAAAATATCCGGGTCAAGTTGGTCAATCCCCGGTGCATTCTTCAGTGGCATTCGAGAAACCACTCGGTCTATATCATCGGGTTCCACGGTCCGAACGCCAGGGAATGGTGTTTCACCCGCCCTAACGCCGATTTCCGCTTCACCCTCCGGAGCATCTGGAAACAGAGTATCCAGGAACGCTCGGTAAGTCGCCACAGATGTTAAAGTGTGGTCACGACCACCTAACCCGCACCGGACGCTGCACAACACGTGCAATGACCCTTGGCTTGTAACAAGTCTTTGCGAGCTGCCAGGGATCGCGTTGCAACTCGCGCATGGAGTCTTTCTAAAACTTGAGTTTGGCTTCCTTGATGGCGTGAACAAATGTGTTACGGGCACGCCGGTAGATCCGAAGACGCTCAGCGCGCACGTGGTTAACGATATTCCCCGTTAGAGGGCAGCGCTGGTACCTTATCCGCGCGGACCTCACTCTTGCGCGCAGCACGCTAAGGTCAGAGGACCACCATTTCTTGCCGGGCCTCCGTCTGCCTTCCACAGACGACCCCCCGGAAAATGGGGTCATGACGGCTCCAGGCACGCTCAGATCAGCGGACTGGCTGCTTATGACGGGTTCGTCCATTGGCCTAGGCCGCCGTAGGACCTCGTCACAGCCAGTCTTGATGGCCCGGCCGATTAGCTCCGCCATCAAATCTAATATATATATATATATATATATATTTTTTTTTTAATTCTATTTCTATAATATTACATAAAGAGGAAGGAGGTTTTTGTTTGTTCGGGATAAAAAAAACTACTCGATCAGTCGCAACCAAAGTTTTATCCATGTTTGGGATAACTGAGAAGGTTTTTGGATATATTTCATCTCAAAATAACGCAAGTGATAAAATTAAAAATTCTAAATAACCCACGAAGCCGTTTTGAAGAAACATATCTACTGCTGCACCCCCTGGCAACTTATAACCGTAAAACTAATCTAAGAATCTGCTTTGAGGTGATACCTATGCAATGCAAAAAAAAACGCATCAAATCGGCCCAACGGTTTTATAGTAACATATGGAGCGCCCCGTGGTGGCCTATAACCATAAAACTAATCTAAGAACCTGCTTTGAGGTAGAGAGTTTTATAGTGTACTTAGAAAAAGAAAGGATCGCTGAGGGGATCTAGAGCCCTGCTTGGATTTTTCTTGTATTGTATTTTTGTTGATTTTTTTTTTTTTATAAATTATGTTTTTGTTGTTATTTTTGTCCATTGCTTTGGTTTGTTTCAATGTTACTGTGTTGTTATTGTTCCATGTAATATTTCTATGTTTTCTAATGCGTGTTGAACACACTTTTACCTTTTACGGGTAGGCAGTGATAAAATTAAAAATTCTAAATAACCCACGAAGCCGTTTTGAAGAAACATATCTACTGCAGCACCCCCTGGCAACTTATAACCGTAAAACTAATCTAAGAATCTGCTTTGAGGTGATACCTATGCAATGCAAAAAAAAAACGCATCAAATCGGCCCAACGGTTTTATAGTAACATATGGAGCGCCCCGTGGTGGCCTATAACCATAAAACTAATCTAAGAACCTGCTTTGAGGTAGAGAGTTTTATAGTGTACTTAGAAAAAGAAAGGATCGCTGAGGGGATCTAGAGCCCTGCTTGGATTTTTCTTGTATTGTATTTTTGTTGATTTTTTTTTTTTATAAATTATGTTTTTGTTGTTATTTTTGTCCATTGCTTTGGTTTGTTTCAATGTTACTGTGTTGTTATTGTTCCATGTAATATTTCTATGTTTTCTAATGCGTGTTGAACACACTTTTACCTTTTACGGGTAGGCAGTTCATTTACTTTGTTTAGTTAAGTCCTTTCAGTTTCATTTAAGACTGTGTGAGATGTGTTAATGTTTTGAGTTCATTAAATACTAGTCACCGATGAGAATGTCACTCGTGGCATTCGCACCGGTGGCATCCTGGCGAAGCGGACTGAAATATGTCAAAAGCCGAGGTTTCGAAGATGACTCCGGTAAAGCACATAAGGGCTAGGAACGGAGGAGGTGGTGGAGGGTGACTTCCCCTACGGGATATGTAATGCAAAAACCTCATCAAAATCGGCCCAGCCGTTTTAGAGAAACACATGTACTGCAGCGCTCCCTGGCGGCCTGTAACCGTAGAACACGTCTTAGAACCTGCTCTGAAGTGATACATATGTAATGCAAAAAACCTCATCGAAATCGATCCAGCAGTTTTTTAGGAAAGTGATAACAGACGTACACACAACTTCTTACCCCAAACGCATATACTTTCTTCTTTCTGTTTAGCCTCCGGTAACTACCGTTTAGATAATTCTTCAGAGGATGAATGAGGATGATATGTGTGATTGTAAATGAAGTGTAGTCTTGTACATACTCAGTTCGACCGTTCCTGAGATGTGTGGTTAATTGAAACCCAACCACCAAAGAACACCGGTACCCACGATCTAGTATTCAAATCCGTGTAAAAATAACTGGCTTTACTAGGACTTGAACGCTGTAACTCTCGACTTCCAAATCAGCTGATTTGGGAAGACGCGTTAACCACTAGACCAACCCGGTGGGTTTTCAAATGCATATACTGTCCGAGGTATATTTTACCCACAACGTACGTCGTGGGTAAATAGGTAAATATACCAAAAACAAACTTTAATGAATTGAATTAATGTACTGTGAACTGTGAGTCTCAATCACTGTGTGAGCTGGGTTTGAACTGAATGATTCGAATCAATCGAATGAATAATATTACAAAAATAATAGAATTAAATTTACGTTAAATAAAATAATATTAGATTAAAAAAAATTCTGTTTAACAATAATGGGGGGGGGGGGGGCTTCCCGTGGGGACTGCGTGTGAGGCTAGAGTGGTGAGGTATGTGAGCACCTCGTGGGAGGCTAGACCAATCATCACCATTAGCTGGTAACAAACGAGCTGCCCCTGGGGCGCTGTTTTGGGAGGTGCAATAGGATGCTCTTATAATATCTCTGCAAACAATCGTCCGATTTTCAAAATTCAAACGGGGTATTTGTTAGTAGGTTGAAGGGTAACTTTTGCATGCATCAGCTAACAGATCACGGTTATTCAGAAGTGTTGTTATATCTTTGCAACCAATCTTCCGATTTTCAAAATTCAAACGGGATATTTTCTAGATATTTTTTATTTGATATATATACAAACTTATATAAATATATGAAGTTTATATATGTATATAAAGGTCTATTTGTTCCAATCGACCGAGATTGCTTTCAAATTTGCAGGATACATTTGTGTTATTCCAGGGAAGGTTTTAATCATAGACCGAGGGTCTATCTCCCTTGAAGGTTAAGATTTCAAAAAAAATTTTTATTATTTCTTCACCCCCAAGGAGGTGAAGTGAACTAAAGATATTCATTAAGGAAAAAAAGATTAATCCTTTGACTTCATTATTATAGTTCTGCCTCCACGGAAAAGACATCAATTATACATTTTTCGTCGTAGAAGGTGTGTGCGCGCGCGCTTGTACTTTATTTACCATAGTTACTATTATTTTTTCTTTTGTAATTTAGTTTATTTTTTAGGTTTCTATAAAACCTGAATACTTTAATTGTTATTTATTAGTATTATTCTCACAACCTTGAGGGTATCTGAGGAGGTCCAGGGGCGGAGCCCTCTGGGTAAGCTGAAATGGCAACCGAAGCGAGCTCTGCGGATGTCCAGGATGCGGGTCTTGGACAACACGGCAACACAGAATGGCGAGCGAAGCGAGCTCTGTTGCCCTGGGGTAAGCCCCGTGGTTCCGGGAGGCCTCGTGTAGCCCCTGAGTTGGCTCTGGTGTTCACCTGGGCGCCAAGGATCCGGGTTCTGGCTAGACTGGCCGGTTATTGTATAGCTAACTGTAGTTAGATAGACAATATAGTATTGTAGTTAGATAGCCAAATATTTTTTTCAAATTTCAACTTTTTGATCAACGGGTTTCATCATACTAAAACTCCATTATCTACTACCGCTATACGTGAAGTAAAACAATTAAAAATTGCAAAAACTACCCCTCCCTATTTTAATTTTGTCCAAAGTTTAATGCCATCATTGCCCTATAAGTAGAAATCTTTTGAGTTATTTTGAAATTGTATGTTTTGCCAGTCCAGAAATATTAATCTAACTACAGAATCTACGCACGCACATACGTGTATATAAATATGTACCTATTCCCGAAATTTCTATACTTTTTTTTTGTGTTAATGAGTCTAATGTCTGTACGATATTTGGATATACGATATCCAGAATTTTGGCTGATACTTTGCCTTTAGAGCTATACTGCTACGGCAGCAATATAGCTGTAATTGGGAAAATAATATAAAATTCTAATTTGTAATAATTTTTTTTTGATCGTTACTTTTTTAGACGTTAATTTTTTTTACTGTTAGTTTTATTTTGTCTCAATTTTAGGTATGAGTTTATGTTTTTATTAGTTTTATTTTTTTATTAAACGTTACAATTCTTTGAAATTGGAGTATGGCTGAATATGGTTGAATCACATATCATATATCTTTTTAAAAAAAATATATTATATATTAAAATATATTTATATTTTTTATATATAATATATATATTTATTTATATATAATATATATATTTATATTTTATTTTTTACAGAATTCTAATCTTCGATTATAACTTATGAAATATTGTGATCTAAATTTCTGATTGGTGTAATTTTTTTTAGTTAGAATGCATGACTTTAAAATAATGCCGGCTTTATTTCGTTGAAGTAGCTGAAATATAACATAAATAATATGAGTATACCATTTTATATGACACAAGTCAAGAAAATACGGATGACCGACATTAGGATATACGAATAAGTTGATGGATTATTTAAAAATTGCACGTCACGTATAAATAATTTTTAACTTCTCTTTAGCGATATATATTTTTGTATTAACATTACGTATTTTCGTGACTGAACCTGATATACAACGATCTCAGTTTTATTATTCTGGTTGAGTGTGTGGTGCGGGCGCGCATACACACACACACACGCACGCACTTTTCCCGTTCTGAATTTAAATTACGTGGTATTAATAATATTCACCAGAGTTAAATTTATAATGTGGTTTTTCCAAAAAAAAAAAAAAATATATATATATATATATATATATTTCCATGTTGGAACTAAGTGAATTCATTACTGACTATTATTATTGCTATTATTTTTTTTTTTAAGTAATAAATTGAATTTATTAATTAATGCTATGACTTTAACGTTTGGAGGCGTCCTGAATTGAATAACTAATCTCTTCCGTAAACGGCATAGCCATTCATTCGGTAAAGTAAATAGTGTACCGTTCCGGCTTTCTGAGGAAAGTAGGAGCGAATTGATTTCCCACTTTCCTTCTTCACGGAACCCCTCTTAATATACTGTTGTATATTAGCACGCTAAGCCCGCTGATACGAAGATAATATTCTGGCCTAAAGTGACACCTTCATTCGATTGTTATCCGTGGGGATTGGCTGTGCATTGACATCGTTACTTTCAGAAAAAGTAGCTGTGATAAGTGATTGTTGTATCTGAGGTGTTTGAATGCTTCGTAGCTATAACGAATACTGGAACAGATAATTTAATGGTACAACCTCTTTCTCTCGTAACCTGATCCTTATTTGCTGTGCGTCTGATTCGGTAGGTAAGAAAAAAAATCTACAAAACTTTAACCGATCGTAACTTTATATAAAGCTATATTATTAGTAATAATTTTGTGCGAGTCCGTATGATGATTTTTTTATGTCGCATGGATGTCAGGTATAGCTTTATGTACCAAACCACCGGCTTGGTCTAGTGGTTAAACTCGTCATCGCAAATCTGCTGATTTCGAAGGCGAGAGTTCTAAGGTTCAAATGCCAGTAAAGGCAATTACTTTTATTCGGATTTGATATTGGATAACTGTGTTCTTTGGTGGTTGGTTTCAATTAACCACACACCTCAGGTATGGTCGACCTGAGACTGTACAAGACTACACTTCATTTACACTCATACATATTATCCTCACTCATTCTCTGAAGTTATATCTTACGATGGTTCCGGAGGCTAACAGAAAAAAAGAGAGCTTTATGTAATCAATACCTGGGGTAGCTGTGTCGGTCGTTCGACTTATTCGCAGTGAAAAAAATATATTACATTCTAGGTTACCCGGTTTTTTCTAATTACGTATTAATTATAAACGATGGCTAGAAATCCGAATCAAGGAGTTGACAGCGTTAAAATTTAAATATTACGGTCATCCTTAATTTGTAGATTTTTTTTTAACATCGCATATAGCGTTAATCCGCTATAACAGTAATCACTTTAGTTTATTTTCGCAAATACTTTATGAAAGTATAATCACACCTGAACCCAGAACAAAGTGGTGTAATCACAAAGTTACGAGGAAGCTCTTTATCATAAAAGTTTTTCTTTAGTTATTTCAATATCACAGTATTTGTAGAATCCATTTTTAATTTTATCATAAATTATCGGTACTCAGCAGTCTATTTCAAATGATTTTAACGTTTTATTTCGAATAAATGGATGAAAATTCTATAAGAAGACTTTTGACGCACCTTGTTTCAATCCGCTATGTAATACCCATTCCCTTATTTAATTTAGGAAGTGTATATAATAAATTGATTCTCGATAAAAAGGGATAAATTAATTTGTTGCTGAGCATCAAATCTAGTGATAGAACCACGTACTGGTGCAACTTTGTACCGGTCAAAGTTGTTTTTTGAGAGTTGTGATGTTTATTTTATTTATATGAGTCGTGAATCTCTGCAATTCTATCTATATTACCTTCTAATATAGTTGAAAAAAAAGATAAGCTTACATTAAATATTAAATTCAAAATTCATGAATATTTTGAAAAAGTAAATTATAAATAAAACAAATATAATTGGCTGTAATAATGCTCAATATTCAGCAGCTAAGTTCTGTGGTGAAACAAATTGAAAATATCATTTGTGCTGAATGTCACCTGAATTACGGTGTGCTTTTTATACTGACAGGCAACATTATCCTCCCTGTAACATTAATTATTAACATAGATCTTAAAATTATAATTTTAATTACCGAGTGTTCAAAAACTGACGCAACCTTATGGGAAAACGAGTAAATTACAATAGTTGTTGAAAGCTTCCTCCATTACCCGATTTACATATTTGAATACGATATTGCGTGCTCTTAAACACATGCTTGCTTGGCATTTCTCCTGCTACCACCCCATTCGGTCGCCCTAAAGCATAAGACCGAATGTCCGTGCCACAAACGGCTATTGAACCTCGAAACAGTTTAGCGACCAGTGTCGCTAACTAGCTTTAGGAGCTAGTTAGGACACTTGAGTTTTGTAAGCGGCAAAGATACAGTGTTGTCGGCTGTAAGACTGTTGTTTCAGCAGAGCAGTGCTGCAGCATTGTCCTACTGAAACCGCGTGTACTCACTCTAGCCGGTCGGCAGATTTAGTGTTTACAAATTGTTGCACCATCTGTATCTAGCGCTCCCTGTTCGCTGTATCGTGAAAGAGTGTCATGAAGATTCGCCAACGTGAAACTTCACACCAAAGACCCGCTTTTTGTCCGTACAGAAGAAGCTCTTGCAGCTGATGTGGATTTTCCATACATCAAATTCTGTGCGTTCGCGTATCCATCAAGGTGGAGCCGTGCCTCGTGAGAACGAAACCGATCATCGACTTCGTCCCGTGTGGCGTTACAGATACGTAAATCGCTGACAGAAAGCTACACGATTTCCGTATTTGCAGGTAACAAGTTGTAACTCACCGGGTTGTGAACGCGGTGGTGAACGCGTCTTCGCAAATCAGCTGATTTCGAAGTCGAGAGTTCCAACGTTCAAATCCTAGTAAAGGCAGTTAGATCGTGGATACCTGTGTTCTTTGGAGATTGGGTTTCAATTAACCGCACATCTCAGAAATGGTCAACCTGAGACTGTACAAGACTACACTTCATTTACGCTCATACATATCCTCATTCATTCTCTGAAGTAATACCGGACTGTGATTCCCGAAGGCTAAACAGGAAAAAAGGTAACAACTCTTGAACGCCATGATTTCAGTACGGATCATCTTTAAACATTTGCGCGATGCCGTGTGGGCGCTACCGCCCGCCGGAGAGACCAGACTAGCTAGATAGATGTCGCACAGACTTGTGATTAACAGAATATGCAGCTTTCACGCCGATCAAATTTTCTGGTGTTAGCACCCTCGGTCGACCACTTCTGGCTTAATCTGCCGCATTTCCTTTCTTTTGGAACTTGTCGTTCAACCGCTTGGTGGAGGACTTGTTTGGTGCATTCATACCGTACTTTTTATTAGGCATTCTAGGCCTGAAGATAATCGGCACATCTAATATATTGGGAGACAGTGAATAACCTGTGCTGCATTGTGTAACCTCTCTTTTTTTTTCCTATTTAGCCTCCGGTAACTACCGTTTAGATAATTCTTCAGAGGATGAATGAGGATGATATGTGTGAGTGTAAATGAAGTGTAGTCTTGTACATTCTCAGTTCGACCGTTCCTGAGATGTGTGGTTAATTGAAACCCAACCGCCCAAGAACACCGGTATCCACGGTCTAGTATTCAAATCCGTGTAAAAATAACTGGCTTTACTAGGACTTGAACGCTGTAACTCTCGACTTTCCAAATCAGCTGATTAGGGAAGACGCGTTAACCACTAGACCAACCCGATGGGTTGCATTGTGTAACCTAATGTTTCCTCAATTAAACCAGCAACAAAAGAAGGAAACATTTTTCCGTAAGATTGCGTCACTTTTGAACAATTTGTATGAACTAGTTTCTTTTTTAGGTATAAATCAGTTATGCATACCCAGAATACTTAATGTAACCTTATTTATTCGCGTTCAACGCGCACCCGTAAAATAATGGTATAGTTTTTGGGAAAAACGTTAACATAAAAATTTTAAATGATTTCTAATTATTTTTCGTACAATAAAAGTACAATACATATAAGTAAAACATGTACTTATAAATTATATTGTTATTCAAAACTATATTATACGGACTGTTCTCCCGGGGTTACCGTAAAAAGTTCTAGTCGTGAAATTAATGGAAAAAGTTCATATAAACATATATCTCCTAAAATGCTTCGATTGCGAGTTACTGCTAATGAAAGTTTTCGATCGAATTTCAGCTACCCCGATGAATTGAGGTTCTCATTCGGAGAAGAAATGAGGTTCTCTGCCAAGAAATTGGCAAAATTCTTATGGTTTTTGAACTGAAAAATCTAATAATATAGGGCCGAGAAATATATCTGCAGTAGCTTTTGAGAAATCTTTAGGAAAACCAATAAATTGTGGCAGAAAAGCACTGTTTTTTATGTTTGATACAGTAACTTTGTTAAATGAGTAATAAACACATAAAACTTTTAAACAAAACAAAACTTTTAAAATTGAATATTGAACAAAATGGTATAAGATAAGTTGAATGAAACAAAATTTAGAAAAATTGGAATTTTATTTAGAAACAGTACATTACTACATTTGTCAGAAAAGTACTTATTGTAAACAAAACCAAATTATTTTTTGGTTATATAAAAAATTTGTAAAAACCAAATTTACTGTTAAAAATAAAAACTGGTATTAAAAAAAATTAAAAAAAAAACTAGAAATTACACAACGATTGTAAAATAAAAATGAATAAATAAAAATTACTTTGATTATAATTATTAACACAGAAATACAATAAATTATTTGAATAATTATTATTTCAAAGTTGGCAATAAGATAACAATAGCTGATCAGCAATGCGCAATACTGTATTACTGTTTAAATCATTTTGTAATGTACATTAAGTATGTTGGGTACTGTGAATTGTACTTTCGTTAGCGAAGGTGTTCTGTGAATTTTAGTTTGAGCGTGATCGGTTTGGCATTGAGGTCATGCAGTACGTATTTACAACAAAGCAATACGCTAATGTGGTGTTCATTTTGAGTGTGTGTAATGGTAATACTACAGCTGTTGCAGTAGAATATGAAATACGTTTTCCGAATCGCAGGATTCCCGATCCCAAAACAGTTAGCGCGACTTTTCGCAACTTAGGGAAACAGGTTCACTATCTACTATTCGTACCAGCTACGAACGATCTTGTCCAACAAGATCTTGTTATTGATAAAATTATTGTCGATGCAGTCCAGGCGTCAGTACATGACGTTTTTCTAAGCGGATGGGAGTTTCGCATTCGATGATTTGGAAGACACTTAAACAAAACAAGTTTTATCCGTATCGTAAACAGCCATTCAACATCTACATCCAGAAGACGGTCCGCTTTGCTTGGAGTTCTGCAACTAATGGAATACATATTGAAAACTGTAGAAATATGTTTTGTTTACCGACGAGACAAATTTCAGTCGAGATGATGTCAGCAATTTACCCAATGAGCATACATGGGCAGAAGTAAATCCTCATGAAACGGTGGAAGGCGATTTTCAAACACCGATTTAGTCTGTGTGTGGTGCGTCCTTTTTCACATTCAGCTATTTGAACCGTTCATATTACCTGGCCGCTTAATTGCAGCAATTGTGAGGTGTACTTACAGTCTCTTCAAGAAGAATTGCCGCAATTGCTTGAAGATGTTCCTTTAGCGCTAAGACGCTAAGTATACTTCTTGAACGCCGTTTCTCTTGTGCCATTTCCACTCACTTAAATCATCATTTCCCTGAGAAATGGCTTGGTCGAGGAGGTCCACATTCCTGGCCACCAAGGTCGCCTGATCTAACTCCTTTAGATTTTTGCGTCTGGACGTGGATGAACAATATTGTACACAAAACAAAAATACATTCTTGTAATTGGTTGTCCTCATTATAGATGCTGCTGAGCACCTTATGGACAGCTCTGAAAAACTAAAAAGAGCAACAAAATCAGTACAGAAGCGTGCCAAGAAATGTGTTGAAAATGGTGGGCTCATTTTTAAACATTTATTATAAACTGGTACGTAGAATGTACTTTGGTCTAGTGTACTGTTTCTAAATAAAATTCAAATTTTTTTAGCTTTCTTCGTTTTATTCAACTTATCTTATGCCACTTTGTTCAAAATTATATCCTTTACAGGTTTTGTTTAAAGATTTTTTGTGTTTATTACCCATTAACAAAGTTATTGTGCTCAAACATAGGGTTTTTACTCCAATTTATTAGTTTTCACCTTAGTGTTTTCCAATAACTACTACAAATACGGTTCTGGGACCTAATATTTTATTCAATTTTTTGTAAGTCAAAAAAGATAAGAATGGCTAATTCTGCGACTTGATTAATGTCCGAAAAATTTCAGTACAGCCCCATTTCATCGAGCTGAAATCTGAGCGAAATCTTTCACTGGCCGTAACTCGCAAACGAAGAATTTTTGTTAGGAAATTCATATTTATGTAAACTCTTTCTATTATTTTTACGAATATAAGATGTGAAAGATCCGGGAGAACTTCGTGATGCACTCTGTATACAAAAATTACGTTAGCAGGAACGAAAAAACAAAAAATTATTAACAACATCGTACAATCTTTTAAAAGAAAATTAAGTTAAAACATTTACATGGAAAAAATCTGAAGAAGGATTCTTTTTGATCTTCATCTCTTTTTGAATCTCAGGTACAGAAGCGGTAGGATCGTCTTCGTCGTCCTATACTACAGTCTTCACTTCTATCGAGGCTATTAGAAATGCAGCCTCTTCACGATTAAATCATTTGAAGTAAGATCCAATGCAGCCAAGAAATCATGCGCATATTACTGTCAAACTCTGCTCCTTCGGTCTTCCTGTCGGAGTCGTTTCATGGGCTGCAATCGCCATCCAATCTGAATAAAAATGTTTCAAATGGACTTTAAAAGACCAATTATATAAACAACGAGTGGCTGGAGTAATGACGTCATTCCAGTAGGAATATAAATTTTCTCTTTTACTTTCTGGAAGCCTTTTTTTCACATTATCCGTTACATGTCTACGGAAACTGTCCATCACTAACACTTTTCTGTTTTAAAGGAGAACCAGGTCGCACACATTATCCCCACTCTAAAACTAGCGCGTTATCCATCCATCCTTTTTCTTGACACTTAACACTGACGCTAGCAGGTAATTTTTCACCTTTCGGAAGGATTTTTCTTTTAAATTCAACGAATGAACATTTTTTACCGTCTGCGAGTAGCGTCAACATGACTACATCGCTGCTTTTCATAAGCACAAGTACCCACACCAACAGTCTTATTACCGACAGCATTAATTTTTGAATCGCCGGTATGTCGAAGTTAAACTGACGTTTGATCGGCATTTTCTGTCTGTTCCATTAAAAAGTTATTTTCTTGTAACTGAATTGGACGTCTGGAAAGCCAAGAATGTTTCCTCAAAGACATCCGACAAACATTGACTAATAGACGTATCATTTCTTATTGATAGTTGATACTATTCATATAACTATTTAACCGTGCTCGGCTTGTCTTAAAATTGGTTATTAGAAGTTCCCTAGCGATTTCTACGGCTTTTAATTTGCCATCAATGTTGAAACAGAAACTTTTTGCTCGCGTCTATCCTGAATCTAAGAAAACAACTGCTCTTCTACTTGAGTAAACTTCCGTTTTCCGCCGCGAAATGCTCTACCCAAAAGTTCGGGGAATTTGAATTTTGCGCGCGAACTATTGCTGGTACGACCTGCTGCCGCTAGATGTGGCTGTTAGTACTCTTTGTGAATCAGTGTTTCAACAGCTGTGACGGTGAGAGGCTGCATTGCTAACTTTCGTGCGGTGTGTTTTACTGCTTCGGCGAAGTTCTAAATGGCAGATTTTAAACAGCAAAGAACCTGCATCAAATTTTGCTTCATGCTTAAAAAACTGGTGTAGAAACCCATTGTGGAAGCATTTGGTGACAATGTTATGAGTAAAAGTAAAACTTTTTTGTGGTACAAACGATTCAAAGATGGACGAACGACAGTCGATGACGATGAGCGTTCAGGAAGACCATCAACAAGCGCAACACCGGAAAACATCGCGAGAGTGCGAGAGGCTATTGTTGCAGACCGTAGACAAACAATCCATGATGTTTGTGCAATCGTACAAATGTCATATGGGTCCGTGCAACGTATCTTGTCGGACAATTTGAACATGAGACGCATTGCTGCAAAATTCGTACCGAGATCGTTGAACAGCGACCAGAAATAAAATCGCGTAGCTGTCTAGTGAATTGAAAAATTCAGCAAGCAACGTGAAGTCCACGATGATTGTTTTTTTCGACATCAAAGGCATTATCCATAAGCAATTTGTTCCTTTTGGTCATACTGTCAATGGGATGTTCTATTGTGAAGTTTTGAAACGGTTACGTGAAGGTATTAGGCGCAAACGTTCAGATCTGTGGGGTAACAACAGCTGGGTTCTGCACCATGACAACGCGCCCGCGCACACATCGCTAGCCGTTCGGAATTTCTTGGCTTCCAAAAAGACGGTAGTGATCCCCATCCCCCCTACCCCATCCACCCTATTCGCCTGACCTTGCCACGTGCGATTTTTTTCTCTTTCCGGAAATGAAATTTCAATTGAAAGGCCATCCTTTTAACACAATTGAGGAGATTCAGGAAGAAACGCAGGACGTGCTTCGAACACTTACACCTGCAGACTTCCAGGATGTATGGAATCGTGGGAAAGACGCTGAGATCAGTATATCAATGCCCAAGGGGATTACTTTGAAGGAGACAGTGGAAATTATAAGTTATGGTAAGCTATCTTATTTTTATGGTTAAATTCCCCGATTGCGCGTGGATTATTACGCGCATTTATACATTTCATTTTATTTTTATTTTTTTTTAAAGAAAAAATGTGCGCATCGTACGCGAGTTAATAGATTGAAGTAGGTTTTTTGCTGTATGCAATATTTTTTTTGATTTGACTCCTTTTTGTTAGTACTTATTCATTTAGATTTTGGTCACTATCGCATGAATAATCTTAAAGTAAACTTTTTTTTTTGTCTTCAGTCATTTGACTGGTTTGATGCAGCTCTCCAAAATTTTCTATCTAGTGCCAGTCGTTTCATTTCGGTGTACTCCCTACATCCTACATCCCTAACAATTTGTTTTACATATTCCAAACGTTGCCTGCCTGCCCAATTTTTCCCTTCGACCTGTCCCTCCAGTATTAAAGCTACTATTCTAGGATGCCTTAATATGTGGCCTGTAAGTCTGTTTTTTTTTTAACTATATTTTTCCAAATCTTCTTTCTTCATCAATTTGCCCCAATACCTCTTCATTTGTCACTTTATTCACCCATTTGATTTTTAACATTCTCCTATAGCACGATATTTCAAAAGCTTCTAATCTTTCCTTCTCGGGTACTCCGATCGTCCAAGTTTCACCTCCATATAAAACTACGCTTCAAACATATTCTTTTAAATTTAGGCGATCGAATGGTCGTAGGTAGTTATAAAAAGAACCGTATCGTTGCGCTTCACCAAGTAGAAAAATTGTTTTTACAAACAAGAATGAATGGATTACGTAAAATTGCTTTTAGAAGTTTTAAACCGTAAAGAATTTGCAAAAATTAAATAGAATTAATCGTATAAGACATTTAGAAAAAAAAGAAAGCATATAAATCGATTGAGATTGAAAAACGGAATAGAATCAAAATAGGTCAGTGTTTAAATTAAATTTAGGCTATATAGTATAGTTAACGGTGATTTCTAATTCCTAATATAACTGAATTATTTCTAATTCTTATTCAAATGGGTTTATTTGAATTTAATTTCAAGCCGTAGTTCTTGGCAACGTCGTTATACAAAGCGACTATCGTTTATGCATATTTAACTTGTCAGCTTTTTTTATTTGCGTCCGGTTGAATTATGTCTCCTCTCATACTTCAATGGATAATTTATTTATCGCCCCCGCATAGTATTCGATATTAATTATTGTTGTTATGCATACAAAAGGATGTGTTCTACTTTTTTTCTTTTTCATTTTAATACATCGAGTCCAACGTAAAGAGCAATTCTCTTGTAAACAAACTGCTACAGTATAGAGCGTTTTTGAATGTTGTACGTCATTATCTGATATTGATGAGCGTTTAATAAAGAATCTTTTAAAGTTTACTTTGTGTGTATAAAACACGGGGATATAATGGACGGCGTAAAAGTCGCTTTTTATTGAGTAAAACCAACATGCGATATATCTCGACTAATATTTATGCTGAAACTATCTTTCCGCTTTATTAACGCATAGCTGTAGGCGCTATGGAACAGGGCTGAAGCGAACAGTTTTATCTAGTCTATGATCTGTGTTTATTTCTTTGAAAGCAAGTGTAATTGCTTCTTTTAGTTTCTCAAGTACTTAGTGGGTTTCATGGCGTACGCTTTATTTCTCTTAACATAAGAGAGAAAACTCCATAACCGTGAGGGGTCTGGTGATCGTTATGGTGTTTTTATGGAGGTCTCGTTGTCCAGTCACTTAGTAGTCAAAGACTTCATTAATTTAATCACTTGATGCGATTGCGTAGCACCATCTTGCTGGAAGCACAATTTTCAAAATTATCGAAATTCGTTTGTAACAATAATTTCCATGAAGGTTCTTCTTGTCAATCTGCACCTTGAAAAAATCACGGTCCTGATATTCAGTTGTAGGATATTCCTCTCCAGATTATTAGATCAGGTCAGTTCAACTGCGTTTCACGGTGGGTTTTGTTACTAGTAATTACTATTTCGCTCAGATCACTAGATTGTATTTCGCTGAGTTTATTACTTCCGCTAATAGATCTGGTGAAGCTAGTGCCTGTCGCTTACTCTACCTTTTGGCGTTTCGTATATTTGTGACCCGGTTACGGCCAAGTGCGTTTTCAGTTTTTTTTTTTTATGAAGTTTTGCTTTTAGAAAGGTTCTTTGCTAAGAAGCGGAATGACGTACCTTTAATTGTTTTTCGTAAAATTTTATTTTTCAAAATGGCGGCCGGTATAGTTGTTTAGAAGTCCATCGAATATTAATCTTATTCACTCAGGCACTTCCTTGAGGGTGTTCTTTATTGATAAAAATTCGTGTAAATATTAATTTTGTTGCATATAATTTAGGTTTTTTTTAAATTTAAAAAAAAGGAGGATATTATGGAAGTATCAGCTTGACAGTTATCAGTCAGCGATTTCGGTGTTCTTGAAAACGGTGCTTATGATGTTGCCAGTGCACCAAGATTATTTTTAAGTTGGAAATTCTTAGTTTGCTTCTTCCAGTGGTTTGGGTTGTGCTATTTCTGCTTTCATGAGACCGTCATCTTGCTTCTTCGTTTTTCTTTTTAGCCGACTCTGTCTTTGTCGGTTGCAATTATTTACATCCGGTTGTCTCACTCGCTGGGCCTCGGGAGTATGTATACCCATGGGCCTAGACCTTGTCATGACCTAGCAGCAGCCGATCCATCCTTTTGTTCATTTAGCCGTCAAGGTTTCGAAACATGTATTGTCCGAACCTTTTACAATGTTAAAGTTTTCATTGTTCCTCTTGTTAGTGTTTGTTGATTTTTCTCTTTAAAATTTTTTTTCGATTTATATTCTTCATTTTCTTTCTTATTCTTACACTTTCCATTTCTGGAAGTTTCTCTACGCGTCACAGTAGTTTAAAAAATGATACAGTAAATGTGTTTATTCGTTTAAGTGATTTTATTTTTACGAAAAAAAAAATTAAATCATCATACGGAAATTAAATTAATTAAATTGTTTTTATATGTACTAATTCACATTGTACTAGCTGAAGTATCCGTTCTTCACACGGAAAAATTAGTGAATTTTTAAGAATAGGCCTCTCCTTTGTTACTCTTTCAAGGTTGTAAATCAAATTAATTTATTTTCTTGAAGACATGTTCAGAAATAATTGTACAATAAAACCTCTCCAAAACGGAATCTGACGGAGCCGAGTAAGAAATCAGTTTTGAAGAGGTTCCATCTAGCACGCTTTCATTAAAGATCGAGGTAATTTATAATGAATTCGTGTGGAATGAATTATACGAATATGAGATGAAGCTAGACAACGATGTACGTTCGGAATAATCCGGCAACTTATGTACTATATACAGACCAGGTTGTTCTCTAGTCTTTAAAAATTGTAAACCTGAAGTTGGTTATTTTTAGATAATACGTATTATAATTTTTGCTGTATAAATTTTGACTAATCAGAGCGGTAATGAGAACTGTTTTCATTCACATATTACACAAATGTGCAGGATGTTTAACTTAAAAGAGACCCCATCACTAAATAATAGTTTATTGCCTAACACTTATGTAGTAGTTTATAGGTGTTGAAAATTATATTCATCCACTTCTACGCACTTGTCAATTCATCTGACCATGTTTTTCCCCCAATATATCCATATTCATATCCTCCGTGGAGAATCAACCTTATAAATTTTGTTTGACCTCACGATATTCGATAAAGAATTAAAAATTTTCTTTCAGCAAATGTTTCACCATATTCTTTCCGAGACAATTTTATTTTTTATTATTTTATTTTTATACTGTAAAGAACTTCATTTAAAATTTTTATTTTTCCTCTTATCCGTGCTTAATGTTTTAGTTTAAGTTTTTTATTTTGTTTTTGTGTTTCATATTTTAATTTATTTTAATTTTGTTTTTAAATTTCTAGAGTACGTTTTTTATTTTATTTTGTTCCGGGCGATGATAACGAGCAAACGTTTTTCGCCAAAAAAAAAACAAAAAAAAAACAGGTCTGACCGTGTATCTGGCTGATCTTGTTATCTGAACCCTGTCTATTTCCTGGATGGCATTGGTAATGTTGATCGATTCCTGCAGTGGTGTGGAGGAGTGCTCTTACGATGACGAGTTAACCACTATACCAGCTCGGTGGGTTTTGTGAAATAAAAACTGATACAAATTAAACTTGCACAAAAAAAAAAATATTTACTCTAATAACATACTATATCACGATCCTATCACGCCTATTAAACGTCATATATCAGAGGGAATACCAACGGTTTGTCCCACCAAACCAACTTTGGTATTCCCTCTGATGTATGACGTTTAATAGGTGTGACAGGATCGTGAGTGATATAGTATGTTATTAGAGTAAATATTTTTTTTTGTGCAAGTTTAATTTATGTCAGTTTTTACAAGCTCACTGGGCTGGTCTAGTGGTTGACTGGTCATCGCAAAGCAGCTGATTTTGAAGTCGAGGTTCAAATCCTAGTAAAGGTTACTTTTATACGGACTTGAATACTAGATCGTGGATAACGGTGTTCTTTGGTGGTTGAGTTTCAATTAACCACACATCTCAGAAATATTCGACCTGAGACTGTACAAGACTACACTTTATTTATATTCATACATATTATCTTAATTCTTCCTCTGAAGTAGTACCTTACGTTGGTTATAGATGCTAAACAAAGAAAAGAAAAGAGAGCTCTTATTTCATAAAAAATCATTCGACGTGAATGTATTTCTAATAGTCTTTTCAGTATTTATTTACGTGTTTAAAATTATCTTAACGTTCCACGAATTCTATAATTCATCTGTATTTTACATATTTTTCTGGCTTGGTAGTTGTTGGACCGTTAATAATTTATTTTCTATTTACAATTATACATTTATTTCTAGTTGAATATATGTTTTGTATGTAAGAATTGTACTTTTTTAGACTGTTACTTAATCGTCGATTCTGAATAATGATTACCCATATATGAATAATTTAAGTACCATATCGTTCAAGGCCTATCATTATGTGAGTACGGGAACTGGAAACTCCGAGAAACAAGCCGACTACAGTCTTATAATAATAAAGGTGTACAAGCAGCGTAAAAATAAACACAATATATATTCAGTCATAATGTTATCATACATGGGCTCTAACTTAAACGTTAAAAATCATTCATTAAAATCATTGTACGTAAACGTTAAAAAGATCGTAAGAAGTTTTATTATTTTATTTTGATAATAATGTGAATAATCGTTCCAGATCAAGGGCAATTAGGAGTCATAGGATTTCTGTCGCCAAGGTTTGGTCGATTCCTCTCATACGGATGGTTTAGAGATGAAATTCTTATCTCGATAAGGAGAGGGACTAAGGCAACTCTAATCCCATTAAAGGTAGAATAAGAGAGACAAAAAAGGAAATTTATATCCTGCTTGTACGAGTAACTTTTTTTTTTTAGAAAGAATTGGAAGAAGTGTTGGTTTATTTCAAAAATGAATAAGACCAAAATACTGAAAAGCAACTTCTAGTTGAAGATTAGCATTTTATTTGAAAAAAAACCTTAAGTTTTACATGGCGTAATGATAACGAGTATTTTAATTGTTTTAATTGAATTGTACATTACACATAGCTCTTACTTCTGACTTAATAGAACTTAATTAATTATGTCAGATGCTTTAATTATTTCCGTTAGCTCAGTTATTTAAATAAGATTGAACGCATTAATGCTTTTATAATTAAGTTTTAAATTAATTCATCAGTTGTAAATTTTATCCTAATTTAAATTCGTTTAATATCTATTAAATTTTATTATTGTCGGTTATATTTTAATTTAATAACTACGAAATTTTTTGTTTAGGTGTAAAGAACAAAAAGGAAAATGAATATTTTTTTTATCTATTCAATTACATTAATAACAATTATTGTACATTTTTTAAAATACATTACACATATCTCTAATTAATAACCGCAGTTAAAATACATATAAATATTTACGTAATTGTATTAGTATAATTGCGTTATTAAGAAGAAAAAGAAAACTACTGGTATTTCCTCATGATTGAGCAGTTTTATTTATAGTAATTTTTATACTTATATTTTTATTTTCGCTTACACCATACTTATTTTTAATTGAATTCAAGGAAAAAGGGGTTTTAATTTATCCCGTATGATTTTTCTCATATTTAGGTTTTCATTTTTTCCAAAAGTACCGATTTTTTTATTGATTCTTATTTATTTGAGTAAGCGCCTGCCGTAATCTCTTTGTAATTTTTTTGCCCGTATAACATATAAAGTAGACGGGCCTATTCTTAATTAATGGTACTTTCCTATTAACCGGAACTACTCTATTACAGTTGCCTTTTAGTCACTGCTAAATTTATATTATAAAACTAATACTGGGTTTGTACGTAACTTGATCGTTATTGTTCGAGAGGCTAGAAGAAACTAATCCGACGTAGAATTTCGTTAAACTTGGCGGTGTTTATTGTGTATTTATTGCCGGAACGTGAACTCTGCTAGATAACTCTTTTAAGTGGTGTCGTACCGTTTCGCGGTGTTTTTTGTTTCATTACTTGACCGAACCCCACATTCTCCTGACACATGAGGCGGTAAATGGTCAACGAAGTTATAATTATGATCATTAGAGACCGGATTATATGCAACATAAAAAGCTTGAAATATGCATGAAAAGTGTCAAAATATGCAACTTTAAATAATAAAAAAATAGTAATTTTTTTTTTTTTTTTTTATTTCAAAATCAGCATACAATTAGTAAGTAGTTGAATAACATCGATAGATTCGATAATTAACAATTGTTTAACATTTTGTTACTTTTGTAATAATAATCAATCAGAGGTACTGTTCCGCGGCTGCTAAGTGCGCTCTAAGAGCTGTGCAGCTAATAGGTTTGGCCGGCTACAACGTAAGATTTCATTTATTAACAAGGTACCCTACCGAAAACTATCGTAAATGTAGCGAAAATATGCTTCACTAGATTTTAAGGAAAATATGAAATAACCGGTGAGAATGGGCGTAATATGCAAATTCATATAATCCGGTCTCTAATGATCATATGCGTATATCCGGCAGCTTCAAGGTCTTGCGTGCGGTTCGCTCGCCACAATCGCTTACAATTATGGTAAGGTAGAATTTTGTCTCGAATGATATTTAATAAATATCATTCATATTGTAATAATATTTAATAAATATTTTGTTGCAACTAGAAACATTTTGTTGCGTTATTTACAAAGACCCCGAAAAAGTCCATCGTCGGGAAAGAACTCTTCCAGCGATGTTCTTCCGGTGTGTAAACATTCTCTCATCGACCTCCACGACAACACCGGTTCCTCAGATTTTACACGACGATTTTTAACCGATCGCCAACTTGCATACTTCCCTCAGGAACATGTTTCGATTAAATGCGGTGTTTTTTTTTACGTATTTAATTTTCGGACTCTGAAATCAGTATTCGTTAATTCTTCGTGCCAGTAATAAATAAATCAATCTCCCCAGGTTGCAGTCGAAAAGCGACTACTTTCAAGCCGTTGTTGACTCATAACCTCATAATTTCTCGGCAAGATCTAATGTTACACTTTTATTTAATAAAGTTGAAAAAATATAATTTCATATAAATCACCTGACCGCTGACAATTTGGTGTTGCTGGAATAATGCCACCGTTCCTTCTTCTGCGCTCGGTAATTGCCACACGTTTATTGCCATTGTATTACTTAAATGAAATTGATGTCAGTCGAATGATATATAAAAACAGAAGAACATTATGAGAGATAGAAACAGGAAAATACAATTTCCAGCATCGAGAGAGGTCAGTAACGATCGATATCATGAGTATAAAATGAAAAGCGAATGGGTGCCCATTAACGGGAACCTAATTTTTTTTTGTCATCATAATTGAATTATTATAGCACAATAAATCTGTTATTCAAAGTATTTTCACATTAAAATTCATGAAATATATATATACATACATACATATACAAACACTCGATTTTTTGCGTTGCAGGTCTTACTTAGCTTATATTCGTTAGCTTCTCATTATCCCTTTTCTTATTTATCCAGAAACAGGTTTTTAGTATGCGTCTCTTTTTCTAACAGCTGCATTGTTTATTTACTATTAGTTAATAATATAAAATAACTATTACCATATAAAAATTAAAACAATGTACAATATAATACCGTAAAGATGTGTTAAACAAGTAAAACTTATAAAAATTATCTCCACATCAATTCTGTGCTAAAGTGCAATGTCTTTAGAACGAGTAAATGTACTTCAGATATAAACAAACACCTCTCAAATAACAAAATACTAGATTATTTGAAAAAAGAAGAAATTAATTAAAAATTCACCTCTCTGTGTAAGATTGAACATTATTTTCAAACATAAAACTAACTCATCATAAATAGAAAATAAAGGAGTTTCAAGTCTGTAAAAGAAAAAAAGGAAAAAGCTGGAGTATTTTGCACTTGTGGTGAAACATCCAGAGAAATTATGATTTCCATGAGTCATACTTCAAGGGAAAATCATTGAAAACCGAGGTCCAGGTCGATGGAGAATTCATGTATGAAAACTCTATTCCGGGTACACCGACGCTTATTTACGTTAATTATAGGCGAAGTTGTAATTGCTGAGATGATTGTGGACGTTCAGTTATGGACATCGTACATAAAGAAAAAGGAAATCGGAAAGGTAAAACGCGATACGAAAACAATACAGGAATCTTATCTTTAAAGAGTGTGAGCTTATTACTTCCTAACCGTCTGGTAAGGTTTGAAGACTGCTCCAGCTTTGCTAGTTTTTAAGAAAATTGATACTAAAGATTGAAGATCACTTATTAAAACGGTTAACCTTTGAAAAAAAAATTAAAAATCATATTTTTTTGTAGTGAAAGTTTACTTACAGCTTCTCTGATGATATAATTTGGTAACGGGTACGTTTAACAATTGTAACAAACCCTGTTTGAAATTTAGCACTCAACGTTAACTCCAGTGGCTTCAACAAATTTTATTCAAAAATTAGATGGAATAAATCCTTCTACTATTCAAGCTAGCACCCCAAATCTTTTGATTGTCGGTAAACCTGAATAAAAATTGCAGAGTAGACCTATAAGCAAATATACTTCAGTAAAGAATTAAACAGTCGTTTATATATATATATATATCTGGGTACCTTACAACATAAAATTAAAAAATAAAACTGTCTAACAAAATTGCAGTACAAAAATTAAAAGTAAAACTTTCCATTATTTTATATTTTAAGTGTTAGAAATCGATACAAAATTTAAAAACCAAATCAATAATTTATAGTAACGTAATTTGGTGATGATTTCAGAAAGTCTAAATTTAAGGAATTGAATAAAAACTATTTAGTTTTTTAAACTTTATACGGTTTTTTAAAGTCTGTTTTAGTTTAAAAAAAGTAAATTTTATTTAATGTTTTTTTAGTTTTATTTGTAGTATTAGTGGGCTTAAAAAAATTTGGGGTGAAAAAAAGCCGTTCGTAAGAAAAACAAAGAGCAGAATTCTGTCTTGATGAAAGAAAGAAACAAAGGTATGCTGAGAATATCGGAAATATATTGCTACAAAGCGTGAATGAACTCTCACTGAAATGCGGGAATACGGTTATACCGTGATATGATGGAGTACTTCTATACACTGGATGTACAAAAATAATTTCGGAAATTTAATCTGTTAAAATATAAAGTACGGATATAAAGTACGTTTCCGGGTTTTATACCCTATAAAGGTGTTGCATTATCATCCTTTCGATACCTTTTTACTTTTAATAATTCTGAACGATTCGTTTCTAAGTAAATTAAACTAGTATTACTACTCTATAGCCGTCGTAATGGGGATAGAAACCTTAGTATGTTTAAAGCTTTAATAGTTTAGTAAAAGCTTTAAACCGATACTATTTATTTCGTCGTATCCATCTTTACGCTCAGTACCTTAACTAACTCCCCAGCTATTACGGTGCAGTATTGGGTTGACACCTGTTGCCTATGGCTTCTCGTGATTTGTTAATGAAAGGAATTTACAAGCAGGTTTGTAGTTCTGATTAAAGGTTAGCCCTTGTAACCGTATACATCAAACCGTTACCATTTGTTTTAATATCCAGAAGAAGAAACGATTGCTTCTTCTGATCTTGCTAGTAAAGCTTAATCGTCGGCAAAATCTATACATTTAATTGTTATCCTCCCTTTTTTGGTGTTCAATTTTATTCCTTTATTTTTCTCCCAGAATGTTTTCATAATTTTAACAGTAAAAAAAAAATAACACGTATTTTACGTGTTATTTTTTTCCGTATAAAAATAGAAAACTTAAGCAAAATCCCATTATATAAATTTGTGTCTGTTATCATGTTAACCCGTTATCACGATTTATATGTACGGAGTTACGCGTGAACGATCAAACCTGATTTAACGTAACATGTAGGATTTACTTATTTTAACTAGACATACCGTTCGTTGATCGTTAAGTTTTTGGGCGATCTCATTTTTGACTGTAAGTAAAATATTTACCGTGGACCGCCCCTTTTTGAAGAATAAATATTTGGTATTTATTCATTCAGGATGATTTTATGAAGAAAAGAAACCGGTTTTTAAACTTTCTTTCTTCTTTGACAAATTTTTTTTGTTGTAATTGTTAAATTGCTGGCACAATTTATCATTTTAGCCTGGAAACTTTTAAAAGATGGAAATTAAAGAAAATAGGATTTTAACAAGTTTTTTAGAAAGAATTTTTTGATTTTTTTTTCAATAAGAATTTCTTCCATTTTGTGCGAGCGGTCTTTTTAACTAGTCTCTGAGTGTGTATTTTTATTTTTTTCTTATAAACCTGTTCTGGTGACAAGAATTAAAGAAAACAAAATAAGAAAAAAAATTATGTTATAAGTAAGGTATTGTTCCGGATAATGGACGATCACGGGTTCTTGAGTGTTTTAGATATTTCTATAATATTTCAAATCAATTCTTAACGGTATTCTCTTTTTTTTCCTTAACGCAGTTTACATGTTGATAATGCTTACTTGAAATGAAAGAAGGCTGTTCTGGTCAATACCAGAAAAGGGTAATTCCTTTTCCGCCGTACTGTATTAACAATATTAAAACGGGTTGAAAAAAATGGCTTATTCGTGCTTAAGTCATTTTTCATATTGACCGATTTAAAATATTGAGTTTTCAGTTCGGCCCATACAAACCAAACCCGCGTATCTTTTTTAGTCTTTTCATTTATTCGTATTTTTTTTGTATACGTTCTAGCCTTAAATTGGGGATAGACTTGAAACCGACGGTTCGACGCACCGTTTGTAAGCACTCTGAAACGTCAAGTTTCAAACGTTGGTGCGTTATTTTCTTTAGCGGTATTTCAACGAACCATGAGAGATTGTTGCCGACTTACGTTGCAGAGTTTGCTTTGTTTGGAAGGCACGAAAAATCGGACACCAAACAATACAAACTTGTTTTTGTAAGGAGGCTGTCTTCACGGCGTGACTTTTCTACCCTACTCTAGTGTAAATATATGGCATTCATAATAATTCAAAAGCAGATGTTGACATTTTCATGAAATCTCTCTGCGTACAGACTTCTTTAAATCTAAATAAGCTAACAAACTACCACTGTCATACTTCGTCTCTTCTGTTTTAAAATTGACTGCAACGATCATATTTCTTTTTTCGTATAATTTCAGTCGCTCGATCAAGGTGTAGAGATATGTCCAAAACGTCGTTTGGTTCACAAAATGTTTCTGTAAATTGAACCTTTAGACGAACTGTTTAATTTTGTATCATCTTTTGATATAAAAGTATTACATTTAAAAATAATCATATTATTCAGGAAAATTAATTGGAAAAATTACGGTAAAAATAATATATTCTTTTATTTCAGAGTTATCCTGATAGTAATCTACATAATTTTTCTGTATTCCCTTTCTGTTGTTTTACTAAATTGCTGGTTTCTCGTGTTTGGAAAAACTTTTTTCAAACGGGAGGATTTTATGTAGGCTTATCAAATTTTAATAAAATCGTAACAAAAATGTTAAATTATAAAAATAAATTTTAGAACGCACTGAAAATAACTTTTCAAATCATTAACGTTGATAATTTGACTTAGATTTCAAAAACTCGAAATTGAAAAAAGTACTTGAAAAATTTTATTTTATAATTTTTAGTTTAAGGATTTTGTTGAAAAGAAAATTGCTGTATTTTTAAAAAGATTTTTACAATTGTATTTATTTTATATTATGACTTTTTTTAAAGTTTGTTTTATGAATATTTCCGTTTAATGAATAATATCTTTCCTTACTTTTGAAGTATCGATTAAATTTGTTTTGAAGTTAAATAAAAAAAAAGTACGTTATAAGTTGGTGCGTGATTGATACGAGAAAACGATTTCACATTGGTTTATAATGAAACTGAAATGTGATAATATCAATGAGGAAATTATATTTATTTACGGAATATTTTTAACAAAAAATTGTTTAAAAATTCAGGCGTGTGAATTACGTAATTAAATACGGTATATTATAAAGCCTTACGCGTAATTTTAATTTTGTTTTTCTTTGTTTCTGAGTTGGCAGTTTCTGTAAGAGATGTTTCATTTATTGACAAATGATAATTGATTTGTTTTAGATAATAAAGTTTATAATTTCTTTTCAATAGGTGTTGTGTCTTTACATGTGTTATTTAAACTGTAATTTGATTTTTTTTTCAATTTATTTGTTTTGATACTGAATTACCGATTTGATGTTTGTTTAAGTTTATTAAAATAAAATGCTATAAAAGTAATAGTGATAAAATGTTTGTCAAACGTTTATTCATGACAAACAATCTGTATCGGTTGGTTGTTTTCAGTCTTTTATTACTTACTGCCTAAAGGCTTTTACATGAAACAGTTTCTTTTTCATAATCATATTTTCTAGATTAGATTTTATATTTTAAAACTTGAGCAGCTTTCCCTCCGGTAATATAATTATTTATATTTATATTCCTTGTTTGTTTGTTCGTTTTTGTGTATTTTTATACTCTTATTTACTTCGGTGAATCGATATTGTTTGCAGTTTTAGCGTTACCATGTACCCCGAGGTAGGCGATGCGATCTCAATATGCTATTCCATTCTGCGGTATCTTAGTTTTGTATTATTCCTGTCGTATTTCATTTACTTTTTTCATCTAAAAGAAAATTGAAGTTAGCTATAAGGACAGCGAGTGCTATTCGGTGAAATCTTTTCTTCGGTATTATATATTTGTAGTATGCTTTTATTTTATTACTTTTGATGTTTTATTAATTTTCTTAATAATATCCTATTGCCGGTTCTTAAACAGAAACTGCATTTACTTTTTAACCATTTTCTCGTCATTTGTATTTTGAAAGTTGGAATTAAGTATGAGATGGGCTTGTTTCCGTTGTGATTAATTCTATATTCTATTATCCAGACTCTAGGATGACCCTCCGGTGCGGATCTAACCGATTATTTATAATTCAATTATATGCTTATTATTTTTTTTTTCTTAAGGAACGTTGAGCTGTTCTTTTAAAGCGTTCAATTTCTGAAGGAATAGGAATTTATAACTATATGGACTGTTTTTTTTTTTTGGGATAAAGCATCCTGATTATTTTGAGGATGCCTTGAAACATTTTTTTGGTCGGGTTGATTTGTTTCATTTCGTTTACCTTCTGTGAGTAAATCTTGCGTTTTTTATTATCCACCCTTTTTCATGATTTTTTTACGGCTCATTAGTGGAGTATCACTAAGTTTTATCTAATATATACTTATCAAGGATACAAGGACCTTTAGAGTTAATGCGTCTTGTACGTTTGAGTTTGGGGGGTCTGTCTATTCTGCTAAGCAACTATGCAAGGATTACTTGTTCCTATCCGGTGGCTGTATTGAAAACCCAATAACGAGCCGACGTGATTAATTTGTGGGTCTTATAATCTTTTTTATTATGTAAAATATACAACAAATTGAGGATCAGTAGAATTCTTCTGGACTTTGAAGCTACCTCCTGATCGGTTTATATAAAAAAATCTGATGTCGACAACACATGACTTTCTTGTACGCCTATTAGATTACATTTACACATTTTTTTAAAATGAAAATTACATAAAAATTTATTTCATTAAAAACTTTAGATATTTTTTCACGTATATATTTTTTGTTATTATTGTTATTATTCTTCGTAAATTTTTTTTAGTAAATAATTATTAATAAATCAGTATATTTAAATTTAAAAAAAAAAGTTAAAAAGAAATAGATGAAAACTGATTCGAACCGATGTGCCTTTCCCTAAGATCCAAATATTTTATTGATTAAAAGTTTATTTGGCTATAACTCTAGAACCGATTAAAATAAGTACTACTTGTGATATATCATTGAAAAGCTCTCAGTGAGGGATTATTACTGTAGTTAATAAAAAATCCAAAATCCAAATTGTTTCGGATTTTGAAAGTTGTAAATCCAAAATTTCAACATCCTACGGCTATCGTTTTTGACTTATGCGAGATACACACGTACGTACAGACGTCACGCCGAAACTAGTCAAAACGAATTCAGGGGTAGTAAAAATGGATATTTCCGTTTAAATCTGTAAACCGAAGTTTTTCACGGTCACAAGACTTCCTTTACGTCGTACAAGGTAGTACAAAGAGTTCGGTTATAGTGCCTTATAATAATCTGTACTCGGTTAATGTTTGACATCGGTATTGAATTACGGTATTTTATTTCAGCATTCAGCTATTAATCAGATCCAAATGACCAAAGTTCATCAGTAATATGGAGAATAAATCCGTATAGAATTATCGGTACATTTACCGGAAAATGTTACCAGTAGTGTTCTGATATTGAAGCTTGATACTACAGTATTTATAGAATACCTATAACTGCCGTGTCGTAACATATTCTGTTTAACGTAATTATGCAGTAACTTTGTATTTACTGAATTTTCCATTGTTATTTAAATAGCTGACGACTGAAGCGAAGTCCTTTTTTAAATCGACGCTTGGAATTTCGTTTCTTTGTGGATTTGTGACACAGTTACGGCCAAACATGTTTTCCGATCTTTATGGACGTTTGCAGTAAGTTTTCGTGGTATTAGGCGGAACGGACGCGGAAGTCGAGAATTCCAGTGTTCAAATCCTAGTAAAGCCAGTTACTTTTATGCGGATTTGAATACTAGATCGTGGATACCGGTGTTCTTTGGTGGTTGGTTTTCGATTAATCACACATCTCAGGAACGGTGGAACTGAGACTGTACAAGACCACTTCATTTACACTCGTACATATCATCCTTATTCATCCTCTGAAGTAATACCTAAACGGTAATTCCCGGAGGCTAAACAGGAAAAGGAAAAGATGGAACGGACGCGTGTTAATAATTTTTGAAGAATTTCTCCGTTTTAAAATTATTTTCTGAGAAAGGTTCGTTGCCGTGAGGGCCTTCTTTATTCATATTCATTTTTAAATATTTACTTTGTTATGTATTTATTACATTCGGGTTACTTTAGTTAAGAAAATATGAAAAAAGGCTGTAATGGAAGGAAGTACTTTCTCGACAATCATCTCTCAATGATGCCCGGTTCTTTGGGGTTTGCTTACGATATTGTTTATGTAGATATATTAAAAGGTAAGACCTTGGAATTGTACGTGTTTAAATGGTTGACCGCGATTAAATTAATCTCTCGTTTGTCAGAATCTTATGTGTATGAAATTATCACCGATATCACATATGTGGAATTGTTGCTGGGGGCAAACGCTACACAATCATAACATCCGATCAAGTACTCGTCAACGGGCGGATTGCGGAAATAGTATTTATTTTGTTTAGTGAATTTTATTCTGCGCTTTAAAACATTAAACACCGAATATAATTTTGTTAATGTCCATTTATTTATCCATCCTTTGGCCTTTGACTCGTTAATTATAGATAATCTCATCTGAAACGTTAATAAATTCTAGGGGTTAGTTTTCTGAATTAATTTTTACTAATAACCGGATCTACTACTAAGATTAGTAGAATTCAACCGGATTTTTTTTTTTGTTTTTAAATATATGTAATGTACGTACAAAACATTTTCTTTTCGGTGCGATTTATTTTTTTCCACTTTTTTACTTTTCTCCCGTTATATTTCAACAGCCGAACGATCGGGGTGTGTATATTTAATTTCTCTGATCGTAGAATTTTAGACGACTGCAAGAACGATCTTTTTTTACAATGAAATATTTTTTTACGATTAATTCACTACGTAAGCTCGAAGCTTTTGCGTGGGAATGTGGAATAAACATTTTTTAGCGAGTAATAACTGCCATGCCTGACCTGATTCGAACTTAGGACCTTGCAGGTGAAAGGCTGAGACGCTTCCACTCGGTCACGGAGGTCGGCAAAGTTATTTGAATGACAACTGTTTAATTCAAATAAAGATTTTCATTTTTTTCTCGGTATATTTATACTTACATTCTTGGAGTGTTTCAAATTTCGTTAGTTTTATATTTGTTTTAGCTTTTTTTTTGTCATTGCATTATTGCCTTACGATTTGTAATATTTAAATAAATTATAATGATTTAATGCGGCCTCGTGTCCTTATCGTCGTTAATATTACAAAATGGATCAAATAATAATTTAACGCAATTTATATTCATTAATAATATTAATATTCATGAATATTAATATTTATATTATTGTTAATAACTATATATTGTATATTAATATTTATATTATTTTGAACAGAATATTCATTAAAAATATTATTAAAATTTTATATGGGGTGGGGCTCATCTCAAATGTAACTTTTATTGTACTGCTTATTGGGGATGGAATTAGAAAAATATTATTAGAATAAACATTTTTTTTCTTCTAATGTGTACGTTATAATTTGTTCAACTAGTGAAAAATAAGCAACTCCTCACTATCAATCAGATTGGAAAGAATTATATGTATGATGTGTAAATGAGGTGTAGTCTTGTACAGACTCAGGCCGACCATTCCTGAGATGTATTGTTAATAGAATCTCAACTACGGAACTACCCGTGTATCTGCTGTCTAATATTCAAATCCGTATAAAATCAACTAACTTTTACTAGTATTTGAACCTCAGAAACTTCGATTTCCACTGATTTTCGACGACGAGTTAACCACTACACTAGCCCGGTGGACTAAAAACTGAAAAAGAAAAAAAATTGTATTGTCTAGTATATATATATATATATATATATATATATATATTTGTAATATCAATGAGGCTTCTTTCCAATAAAAGTTATTAAAATATAATTTTTATAAATATTTAATACGAAACATTAAATTAAAGGAAATGTTTTGTTTGCATTTACGTTCCAAATTAGACCTTGAAGCTTTCGCGTGTAATTATATGTACGGTAATCACATGTAATCATGTCTTTGTTACGTTACCAGATTTCGTTGTAAGAAAGTGACAATTTTTTTTTTTATTAAAAGTTTGATAATTATGTTATTTGAACGAATTAGAAAAACATTTTTTCCTCAAATTTACTTTTTTAATCTTCATGAATTATTGTATATAAAAAAAATTTACCAATTTATTAAGGAAAGAAACTAAACTTAATTAATACCCCTCCCCCCGCAGAAAAAATGTTTACAGTTTTCTTTATGAAACTCGCCATAACTGTCTTATTCTCACAAGTGTATACGGTTAAAATTCAATTCCCCTTGCGTGCAAATTTAATTTCTGTAACAGGTGATTCAAAGAAACGGGAAATTTTGAAAGTTGTGTTGGTAGCCGTGGGCGATTGGTACCACTTGATAAGTGGCGCCAGCCTCTCTAACCTAACCTGCCATTTAGTTGTCATGGATCCTTGGAGTGGTGCGCAACGTGCATTTGCTATCAAAGCGTTTTACAAAAACAATGACAGTGTGGAATGGAATGCAAAGTTGGCAGGAGTCTATTACTCCCTACTTTATCGCAGAACCTGGACAGAGTCCCTTGCTGCTGGATCTTTCTAATCGGGCTTGTTTTTAAAAGGGTTATTTTTAATCTCGGATCTAATTTTTCAAGTTTTGTCTATTATTATTTTAGTGAATTTAAGACGGATTTAATTGCATTCCAATCCGTTGTTAAACCAGCGTTATCGAACCCATTTCATGGGCCGACCGCGGAAGGCTAGGCTTATAAAGCCTGTCCTCCCGACGTAATTCCCCTTCAGACCGTCCACTGAAGTCCTTTCGGTGCTAACTCTTTAATAGGCTAGCAGGAATACGCCACAACGGGGCACTAGCTATAAGGAGGGAGCAATGTGTCCCCTTTTCCGGAGGAGTCGCAATTGCTGGGTTATTTTATCTTACTGTAAGTTTAACTTACAGATGGTGATACCTATTCGCGATCGCGGTTTTGGGGCGGCGATTTTCTGGAAAGAAGTAAACAGTAATTATTCTCTCCACGTAATTATTAACCTTCAGACACGCGTGTGTCTGAGAAGGGGTTGGGGGGACCGCGTGGCCGCAGTGAAGAAACCATTTGTTTTTGTGGTGGCTGTTGGCATCTGCAACAAAAGAAGCAGAACACACACGCGAGAGAAAAAGAAAAAAAATTTAATTTTTACTTTCCTTTCGACTGGCAGGATGAGACGGCACGACGCGTCGTTCCACATCCACGTTTCTCCCGTTTCTGAAACAAGAGAAACAGAACAAAACACACGCGAAAAAAAAAAAAAAAAAAATTTTTTTTTAGACCGCGTTTTTGTTTTGTGCGCGACTTACCGTATTTGAAGTCTTCAAACTATATAACTCGCGAAAAAAACTATTCACTCGCGACCCCGGAAACGCGTCTGACGCACTATTCCGTTTATGGCTCATGCGATATGGAGGCCCCTAAGCCTGGTTTGTCGATTTTCGGCTACCGCACCGCACCATCACGGTGGTTCGTCCAGTACGGCGTGAGGCCGCTTCCTTACAACTGTCGGAGTTGGGTCCTCTCTGCAGATGTCCCGAAGATGACTGTGTTCGGACACAGCCGCTCTCCCGAACAGTCTGCGCGCCTGCGCCACCTCCACCTCGGACACGGATTGAAATCTCGCATCAGATCGGAGAGTGGCGTTCCTGACGAACCACGGAGCTCCAAAGATCGTCCGCAACGCGATGTTTTGGACGGCCTCGATCTTCTTTTGAAGCGAGGAGCTCAACATTGCCCCCCATGCCGGGTAAGCATATGTTAGAATCGGCAGTACGTACAGCCGAAAAATGAGAAGCTTAGTTGCCAGTGGGTATGGGCTGGCACTGTTCAGCACTGGGTATAGTGAGGCTCTGGCGGCCTTAGCCCTCCGGGTCGCATAATTTACATGTTCGCCGAAGGTAAGCCGCCTGTCCAACACCACCCCCATGACAGTGTGGAGGGAGCGTGTAGAGAATTTCGCCGTTATTTTAATCTGGGACGGCACGATCGTGTTTCATCAGCACATGCAATTAAAACATGGATATCTAATTTCGAGGAAACCGGTTCGGCAATGAAAAAGAAACCTCCAGGCCGTGAGCGAACCGTCCGTACACCACATAATGTTCAAGCTTTACAAAATGCTGTCACGCGAATTCCACATCGGTCAATCCGTCGTCTCTCAGCATCTTTACAATCGCATAATTCAAGTGTTCGAAGGACTTGCAATTCCATCCATACAATTTGCAGATCGTCCAGGAACTGAAACCGAACGATGCAGTTGTGCGAGCACAATTCTGTAATGTAATCCTTCAGAAGATAAATGTTAACGAAGAGTTTGTTCACGAACTGTGGATGTCAGACGAAGCCCATTTCCACCTCAGTGGATTTGTTAACAAGCAAAATTTCAGATACTGGGCACAAGAAAATCCTACGCAGCTACACCAGCGTCCGTTCCACAGCCAGAAAGTGACCGTGTGGTGTGCTATGTCATCTTACGGTGTTATAGGCCCTTATTTTTTTGAGGATGACAACGGTCTTGCGATTACAGTGACTTCGGCTCGTTACGTAGCCGTGCTTGAACAACAACAAAAGAGATTTCCACCGATTCTTAACACAGCCTGGTTTCAACAAGACGGAGCAACGTCACATACTGCACGCATATCGATGACAGCTGTACGCCGATTGTTTGGACAACGTGTCATTTCACGAAATGGTGACATTAGATGGCCTCCCAGATCGCCTGATCTCTCAGCTTGCGATTACTCTTTGTGGGGCCACCTTAAAAGCAAAGTGTTCCACAGTAGGCCTGCTACAACGGAAAAACTGAAGGCAAAGATCCGAGAAGCAATTGCGGAAATTCCAGTTGGGATGTTACGTCAAACCATGAACAATTTAACGAAGAGACTTTGTGAGTGTTTACGAAGAAGAGGAGGTTACCTGCAAGATGTCATCTTTAAAAATAAATTAAAATGTATGTATCCTAAAATGGCAACATTTGTACAATTACATGAAATAAAATTCATTTTTTAAAAAAAGTTTTTCATTAACGTTATTTAATTTTTTTAATTTCCCGTTTGTTTGAATCACTCTGTATTAGATTTTGGTTGTTAGTAATCTGCCGATATGATTATTTTTCATTTGTTTTTCAGATAATTTTTGTTCCTGTATTGAGAAAAACACATTTTAAGTATTCAAAACAAGGACGAATTTATAGTCTTTTCGTTGAAATATGACTTCAGTTTTCCTTTCTTGAAGAATTCCATGCGAGATTTCATGATTTTGCTATACCGACCCGTTAGTATAGTTGTTAGCTAAAAATAAATTTTAAAAATATAGATTTAAGATATTCTTCGATCAAGTTTACTTAGAATTAGTTTCATTAAAAAAAACAACAACTTGTTGCGGAGACATTAGTGAAGACCTTCAAAGGTCGATCGGAAAGGCTTCTGGTAGAGTGGAATTACACGGTCTATTGAATTTTCTAATTTTGTTAGCTAGAGATATGTTTGTTACGAAATGTTACATCCGAGCTTAAAAACAGCTCGGATGTCTCGTATGTAACATTTCGTAACGTAGGGTCATTTCGTAGAGTTATTTCCTAGGATAGAACGGCGACAATACTTTGAACAATTTATCTGATATTTACTAAATAAACATGCACTTTTTATCTAATAATCAGGAAACTGATTGATATTTTTAATTTATTTGTGTGTTTTAAAGTTATTTTAATGAAAGAAAAACCACTTCCTTGGTCCTTTAACTCTGTTTAATAACACTGTTGTTTTTTAATAATAAAAATTTATTTTTCGTTGAAAAACGAAAAAACTGGGTTGTGAACTGCAGGATATCAAACCCCAATTTTTCAAACGATTGGGGGAGTTTGCGGGGGGGTGGCGGTATTGGAAGAGGGACCCAAACAA